>NC_139956.1:21269878-21524878 GCF_963454915.1 Gymnoscopelus microlampas | reverse complement strand
GAATACACAGGACCACAATGGAAACAAACTTTTTGTGTTATCCTTTTAGCATTATTGTATAATTGTAACTCTGTACTATTTTTGCAAACTGTTAATAAAGAATTCAATCAATCAATCCATCATAATATACATTTGGAAAGCTTGGTTTCTGTTTACTGTTAGACTAGTGCTCATATCAGGTCTGGAGCCCGCCTACTGTATCCGGTCATTTCTTTCCACAAACAAATCCTAAAAAAGAGACTGTTTCCGTATCCGCACTAACCCGGATGTGCAAACGAAAGTGAATCGATCCCAGTCGCAGCGGCAGTCGTCTCTTATAAAAAAAGAACTACAGATTCAGTGGTGGAAGAAAAAAAAAAGTACAAAAATGTTGTAGGCCTACTTAAGTAAAAGTATCAATACTGCAATATAGAAATACTCTGTTACAAGTAAAAGTACGGAATTCAAAATGTACTAAATGTAAAAAAGAAAAAAAGAAAAAGGAACTACAAACTACACTGCCAGTGCGTAACGACGTCAGAAAACAGCGCCGGAAGAGCTAACAACAGCGCGCTGCTAGCAGCATCCTGCTAGCCCCACTATGTTTTGAAAAGGGAGAATCGAGTGTCTGCTTCTTCACTGTGTTGCTCTATATTAAATGGTGGACGGGGCTGTTCTCCTGGTGTCCAGACGTCTGTTCGCTTGGTCCGCGCGCCGCTGCTGATCGGTGTCTCCTCGCCACCATCACCATGGTGGAGGATGATGGTGTAAACCTCCAGACCACCACCAGCGGCCATGGAGGAGAGCTGCTGCACCCGGACGACAGCTACGGCTTGTGCTGGATGTCGGTGGTGTCCTGCCTGCTGCTCGCCTGCTCCTACGTGGGGAGCCTGTACGTGTGGAAGAGCGACCTGCCGAGGTACGTCTGGCTAAAATGTTACAATATTATACATTATGTAACTAAGCAGACATCAGGGGCATTATGACATTTTGTAACTCAGTGGTTCTCAAACTTTTTCATGTCAAGGACCCCCAAATTGACACTTATTAGCCCGCGGACCCCCATTTGAAAAGATAAGCCAGGGACCCCCATAAGAGAAGATTTTTACGGCTCTAGCAGTGATTCTCAACCATTTTAATTTCAGTGTTTCCCCCAGTTTGACATGCAGCATTAGGCTACTGACCCCCAAATGGCATTTATATCTCTGGGACCCCAATTCATATTGTAAAATCAATGTTAATGTAACTTTGAGAGTGTACAAATGAAACCAAATGGATCCGTTAGGGTCCATTTGGTTTCATTTGTACACTCAGATTTACAGTCCCATAAGGGTCCATTTGGTTCCTATCCATCATTTAGCTGGGGACCCCCTGGAACCCCCTCAAGTACCCCTGGGGGTCCCCGGACCCCACTTTGAGAACCAATGATGTAACTAACTAACTGATGTAACAAGACATCAGGGGCATTATGAAATGATGTAAGTAATAGTAGGATGTACTTAGCCCTGGATCAAGACTGTCATAGATGTATTTCATAGAGACTTTTACTTTCGTATATAAAAATACATCTACAATAGTCTTGATCCAAGGCTAATGAATAATGATGTACAGGTTCTCAAACTTTTTCACTTCAAGGACCCCCAAATTGATAAATATTTTGCCGCGGACCCCCATCTGAAAATGTGTTGTGACAGGGACCCCCAGAAGCAAAGATTTGTGTTAGAAATGTTCACTAATGTGCAAGATTTTTGAAAAATAGCAGATCTACAAGCTCATAGCGTGGCGCTATGAGCTTGTAGATTTGCTATTTTTGAATATCCAAAGTATTTCAAATAATTGTAGTAGAAGTAAAAGTACTGACAATCGTAAAGTAAAAGTACCTGCAAATTGTACTTAAGTACAGTACTTGTACTTAATTACTTTCCACCACTGCAGAGAGTGAGGTTCCAAACGGTACCATACCGTTTGGAACGGTGGTCAAGCAAACATACTGTTTGCTTGACCACATTTGTTAATATCTTACACTGATTTCAACTAGCCCTTCATGCTCTGGACTTGGACATAATTGTCATAAATCTGGCTTGCTGTTTGCTGGTCAGCTTGACCATTGTGATCCAAGTCAAGTACTTGGTTCTTTCAAGTAGCCACTGCTTGTGGCAGGTAGACGTTTCCCCCTGCTGCTTCTGTGCCTCTGTGATAATGGAGGCCTTTAATAATTATATACACACACACTATAATTAGCTCCATCTCTCTCTCTGACTTTCCCCCTGTTTCTCTTTCACAAGGGATCACCCAACAGTAATAAAGAGGCGCTTCACAAGTGTCCTGATTGTATCGGCCCTGTCACCCATCTTCGTTTGGACATGGAGAGAAGTCAGTGGTGTGCGGGTGAGTCTCTGGTTAACCCATTAACCCCCGAGGCAGATTCTACAAAATATCTTCAAAATTTGTTTTTTTGAAAAAAACGTATGTTGCTATATCAGTGGTTTTCAAACTTTTTCATGTCAAGGACCCCCAAAATGATATGTATTTGGCTGCGGACCCCTATCTTAAAATATTTTGTTCCAGGTACCACCAAAAGCAAAGATTACATTTATTTTTAAATGTCAGCTTTAAGCACAGATTTTCAAGATTTTTCAAAAATCTTCAAGCTCATAGCGCGTGCCGCAGTTGTATGTTCTCTATGTTTTTGTCATGTTGTTGCTGTGGCGTATTTGTATGTGGTATTACGGATAGAAATGAGCTTATAGCTAAATCCGGCATATTTACATGATGATATGTTTACTGATTGAAATGTTCATTAAAGGAGAATGTCAAAAAAAAATCTCCATGAATTGAAGACTTCATGGGGTGTGTAATTGATAGAAAATATGTACTTTTTTGCGTGAACTACTCCTTTACAGTTTCTCAAAACAATAACGGCTTTCTCAAAACTACACACACAAAACTGCAAACCTCACACATTAATGCTAAACCTTACACTCCCTTTGCAAGATGACTCTTTGCCATCAAATCTTTTAACTGTTCACAAAATGGAACTCGTGTTTTCATTTGGTACACACAGCCATATTTTCAAATGACACACACATACCATTCATTGAGTACACACAACTAAGCATGTGCTGCACACTACCAAACACTTACAGCACACTGCAGGGAAAAATTGAAAACACAATCATAGAAATGGAACACACCATATGAATGACATTGACAATTTCTTTTGTAAAATGACTCGGTGTAGGCCTACTTTTTTCATAGTGAAACATAAAACAAAACACAAATATGCAGCCAAAAAAGTTTTATTTCTCTACATGATTTAGGCATCATGCCTCCGGTTCATGTCTGGCCAGAGGGCCATCCACATCATAGGCAATGTTCTCCCTGTCCAAGCAGCGTTGGAAGAAACGCCTCGAGTGGCGCATGAAGCCCTGACAGACCTCAACAGTGACTAGGGCTGCAATCGATTTTCACGATTTTTGTATAATGACATTTTTCGATTTTGAATTGGAAAAAAACATATTTTACTAATCGAGAATCGTTTGTTTTGAAAAAATTGGAAAAGAATCGGAATCGTGACCCCAACAATCGGAATCGAATCGAATCGTGAGATAGCAGAAGATTCACACCCTAACAGTGATGTCGCCACAAGCCTCCTCCATGGCCTGGAGAAGTGGGACCCAGCTCTGTGGGTTCTGTTCATTTACCTTCCACCTCCAAGCTCAAAAGAACTCCTCAATGGGATTCAGGAAAGGAGAATAAGGTCGAAGGTACAGGACGGAAAAATGTGGGTGGTCCTGGAAGCACTCACGCACTGGAGCAGCCCCGGTGGTGCAAATTGCTCACCAGACCTGAATGTTTAGAGATTTGACTATTTGTGTGTTGTAGGTTGATGCTTTGAGATTTTATGTGAGAAGTGTGTGCAACAACTGAACATGTGTGTAGTGTTTGGACAACAAGGTGTGTTGTAGATTGATGCTTTGAGATTTTATGTGAGAAGTGTGTGCAACAACTGAACATTGTGTGTAGTGTTTGGACAACAAGGTGATGATGTAATTGACATCAGAGTGTAAAGAAGGAAAGTCAGAGACTAATGCAGATAAGGGAGTGTGAAGTAGTGCCAAATTTGGTGGAGCGTTTAGTACATGAAGTTAAGGTTGTGAAAATTGTGCCGAATTTTCGCTTTTTGTGTGTTAACAATTGTGAAAAACTGTAATGTGCACCGTCCCGGAAACAAATAAAGTAAATGGAAAATGGCATGGTGCGTTCCAACAATTCAAAGAACACGAGGCAGTGTGGTCAGATAATTGTCGGAAAACCACAGGTCAATTGGTCTGATCAAGAGACAATGGTCTGTGTTGAGTACAATGAGTTCTTTGAAGGACAGGGAGTAAATAGTGCTCATGTTGTATTGTGGTCTGCTCTCGCGATTGACGATTTGATTGTGTTTTTGGCATTGAGCACCGTACAGTAAATAAAAAAATCATCTCTGTTTGGCTATTAGGCCTTGTAAACAGAAATGACACAGGGCAGATATGACAAATAACTTAATGAAATCACTGACAAATTTAATCATTTTATACTTATTTATATTTATTTATATTATTATAAAATAAAGTGTAAATAGACAATCTACAAACTCGCAACGGACTGTGACGCATTGTGAGCGTGTAGATCTGCTATTTCTTTAAAATGTTTGTAAATGATTATGATGATTATGCAAAATAATTGTAATTATCTCAAATATTTGTATTGTAATGTAACAATCACCTTTGACAGGCATATCAGGCACTCAGGTCTGTGCATCATGTTATACAAATGAAAATACTCCTTGCATTCAAGCCACCACGGAGGGAGTATAAATGATAGAAAAAAGTACATTTTTCAGGTGAAGTAATCCTTTAGGAACCAGTGCTCTATCACATAAGGATTTATCTGCTGATCGGTGTCTGCATGTGCTGATTGAACACACATACACTGGTTTTTCTGTTGTGATACATAAACATGCATGTGTGTCCTCTATATTAGGCCAGCCCCTCGTTGTGGGAACTGATGGGGATCCGTTTTGAGGGCCTCATCCCTGCCATCGTGCTGCCCCTGCTGCTCACCATGGTAACGCACACATCAACACCATCATCTTAAGTGAATTATGATAGACTTGTGATAGTGGCTGCATTAGGGATGGGCGTTTGGGCCTTTAAAAACATATAATTAACTTTTTTCCCTCAGCATATACAGCTGGGTTTGTTAAAAAAAAAGTTTATGCTTTTGCTATGTTTGTTACCTTGACAAATTTAGAAATGTTCTGAAACTTTTCACCTAACTACTCAAAATAAAGATGCAATTATTTCAAATAATTGCGATTAGAAGATTATGTAATAACTGACAGGCCTATGCAGAGCCAGTGCACCACACAAGCCTTGGACACAGCAACTCTTATCATGTAGTACTGCTGACATAAGTACTTGAACGCAGTGAACAAACCCAACCGTCTTATTACAAACAGATCCTCTAAAGGCGAACATCGTCCAGATCAAATTAAAGGTCATCTGTCTTTCTGGGAATCATTTCCACTGCCTTGTGGTTTCCTGGATGTGTCTTTATGAGCTTTGTCAGCTACAGTTTCGGAGCAATGACTTTGTTTCTTTTAAAAGCCAAGCCATTAAAAATTAGAGTGAAACGTAACAGGGCTTTATATGTAGAATACATGGCTTATTTTGAAGTTAATATTTATAGATTTTGTGGCAGCCAGTAATATTTGTTATTGTTTTACATACGTTGTATAAATCCAAAAGGATACATTTTACCGTTAATATTGCACCTCTGTACCAAGTAGGGTGGTTCAACCGCCTCTACCAGTGGCACATTTTGGCACCCAGCTGTGGAATAAAGAGAAGCATCCGCCCCATAGTTAGAGAACCAAGCACTTCTGGAACTATTGTAATTCATGTGTTAAATCCAGTATAAGAACTGCTGACTTTCAAAAACAGATCATCATTGGTTTAAAATGATGAAAAGTTCAGCGGTTAGAATACAACTATAATTTTGTGCTACGATTATATTGTAGCACAGTTCAGCTTCTGCACTGCTTACTGTCTCTCATTGAATAGGATGTTTGTGTCTGGTTTCTCCTTTTTGGTGCTCCAGGTGCTGTTTCTGGGCCCTGTTATCCAGCTGGCCATGGACTGTCCCTGGAGTTTCATGGATGGCATACGCGTGGCCTTTGGTAAGACTGACAACATGTCGGATCCCATTTATGTTAATTACCGTAATTTTCGCACTATAAGCCGCACCTGAATATAAGCCGCAGCAGCTGAATCGAATGATTTGTACATATATAAGCCGCACTGGACTATAAGCCGCGGGTGTAAAATCCCTAGATTTAGGAGGTCCCCTAGTGGCCGTTAGCTATAAAAATCCATAGATAAGCCGCACCGTTATATAAGCCGCAGGGTCGAAAAATGGGGAAAAAGTCGCGGCTTATAGTCCGAAATTTACGGTAAACTGTTTTATGCACATAGGACTGAAATTATTTTTGATTTACTCAGGATTCTTAGTTGCAGCCCTCCCACATAATATGCTTGTCTTAACTCTGAACACTTTGTACCGCATGCTTGAAGTGATATTGTACTTTGGTAGAACCTTGGGTTCTGTAGTTGTTACTAGCCATGAGATACAGTAAGTCCATATTGTCGGTCATCTTTATCAGTTGCTCCTGAGCAAGAGGGGAGTTACTTACGAAAGTAAACTTTCAAGTTCATGTTATATTTCCCACTGAATTTGAAATAAAATCCAGTCAGTAGTTTATGTCAGGAATTGCTGAGACGTTACAGACTCTGTAATGAAGAAAATGTTGCATTTTGCAAATATTGTTAAATGGGCAGATTTGTTTAAAAAAAAGAAATGTATATGTGTGTGTGTGTGTGTATGTGTGTGTGTGTGTATATATATATATATATATATATATATATATATATATATATACTGTACTACTAAAGTTCAACATTGGTCTAATAGTGCTGAGCAGAGCCTGCAGGATATTATCTGTGCTACACGATGTCCCAGAACAATTTGCTGAGTGCTGTCAAAGGTAGCCTAAAATAGCGCTTAGTGTGTTAATATGGATGGCACTGCAAATCTGGGCATATCGTATCACACTGATGTACATTCTGTAATGAAGCATCCGAACCACAAGTAAAGCCTGTACAGGTGGCTGGCCTTGTCCTCTCTTACACCCTGAGAGAGGAGTGGAGTGAACACAGTGGTTTTTAATGTCACGCCAGTGAGAGCAACCTCCCCTTTGCACACCTTCCCACACTGCTGATTCTCGTGGGAGTCTCCCTATTTTTAACGCTTTCTCCCGCTGTGCTCCTGATGAGTAATTTCTCCCGTTAATCTCCTGATTTTATGCGCAATGCATGTGCAGACAATCCTGCCTGGCATGCGTCGCTTGTCATCATGTTGCTGAAAAGTGAAAATGGATTAAACGGTTCCCAAGAAATATGCTTCTAAATGTTAGTCTCTTGCTGCAATACCTTCCCCTTTCTAAGTTTTAGTTCATGTTCTTAATGTTAGTATCCACGCACGCACGCACACAATGTTTACAGTACATTTTATATGTTGACTTTTGAACACCGATTTGTACATTTTTTTTATGTTGTTGGGGCATTTAGCAATACCCCAGAAAATCGACCTCTTTTTCACAGCCTAATGTTGGCACAGGTATGCCTTGGTCATGGTGGCAAAGAAAGAATGCCACTTCACCTCCTTCACCTGGTGTTTCCCCCAATGAGCCATCTTGTTCCTGTGTTCTCCTGCAGACCCGTGGTTCTGGATGCTGTGTTTCAGTGACATGCGCTGGCTCAGAAACCAGGTGGTTGCTCCGCTGACAGAAGAGCTGGTGTTCAGGGCGTGCATGCTGCCCATGCTCGTGCCTTGTACCAGCCCGTCCACCGCCATATTCACCTGCCCGCTCTTCTTCGGAGTGGGTGAGTCAGTTTCCCGCAGCTTTCACGTCTGATGGGCTAAACCTGCTGTTTTCTAAAGGAATGTAACATTACTAATGAAGGAATCTTTTGTCATCGCATCATTACTGTGCATTAACTATGTTGACTGGGGTCCCCCAGGGGTCTATCCTTTGCCCCCTCTTAAAATAATCTTTTTGATAAATCATAAACCAAATGGGACTGAAACTGTTGAAAGGTCATTTGAATGATGCAAGCAATTGACTGTAAGCTACAGGAGTCACGTTCATTGAATTTATTCTACTTGTAGTAAGTAGTCTTGGGAGCCAACGGTTCCTGAGACATGTGGCCCATAGATCAGCAGCTTAGAAGCAATCATTGCTATAATGTGTTAGTTCAGTAAAAGGAGTCCCTCCCCTCCTATCTCTTCAGCTCTTTAGGGAACAGAAAATACAGTTTTTAGGTCGGGATATCAATTTCGTTCAATCAGGAGTGAGATCTCATACAGGATAAGCTTGTTCCCAGCCTTTTCTCATCTCACAAGAAAAGCCTGGTGAAGCACTGCGGCAGAAAGTGTCTATAGGGTCAGGGTGGGTCTTACGTTGTATGTACTTCGTCCGTAAGCTGTCTTTTTCAACCAATCTCAACGGGAATGTAAACAGATCTACGCAGGAACAACTTGACACCTCCAGTAGCCCTTCTTATCCAGTATAAGATAAACAAGTGCAATTGGAAGTGTGGAGTTCTCTCCTGATTGGATAAAATTGATATCCCGACCTGAAAATGTATTTCTGTTTACTAATGAGCTGGAGAGACGGGGGACCCAGTGTCACTGAACAAACACTCTACAGCAATGATTGCTAAGACTACTATGATTATTATTTATCACTTACAACTCCTTAATTAGTTGTAATCCCCTCTTTAGTTTAAGACATAGGTTAAAATCCCACATTTCCCACATTTACTATAGGATAGTACATTTATTAGTATATGTGCATTCTATACTGTGATACTAGAAATTGAGTTAGTTCACATGTTGCTGTGTATGTACACGGTATCCAGTTTTGCTGTTCAATGAATGGACTGATGGTGCTGATGTTCTGATAATGATGATGTATTTGCAGCCCATTTTCACCATGTCATTGAGCTCCTGCGCTTCAGACAGGGGACTGTGTCAGGAATCTTTCTCTCGGCTGGTAAGAATTTCTACATGCGTGTTATCCAACAATACATGTTAACTGTCAGTCTGAATAGTCCATTACCACCAGCCAAACAGCCACATACCTTCACTGTCAACGTTCAGAGCACCGTTTAGCAACACCACCCTTGCATCCAACAAAGCATTATTCTGATCGACAGTCTCACTGGCTTTGAAATATCATTGCTGAAATTTGTGCTGGTTTAGCATTTTCCTTGCAGAACACAGGCTCAGAACACATCATGGATTAGCGTTTATTTGAGGTTGTCCTTTCTGACCACAGATAGAAAGATGATCTAAATTTGCTCCTTAACATTCACTTTGGCAAACAGATTATTATTATTATTTATTTTTTTCTTCCACCCAAACGGTAGAAAGGAGTTTATATTAACATAAATGTCTTGTGTGCCCCAGTGTTCCAGTTCTCCTACACAGCAGTCTTTGGAGCCTATACAGCCTTCATCTTCATCAGAACAGGTGAGGGCTTCGAGCAGCTTTTGGAATCTTTTGAAATTGTCTATTTATTCAGAGAGAGTAGATATTTCTTGAAGCTCCAGGGCTCAAAGGAGGCTTTTACCTTTTTATTCTTAAGACATAAGAGCATGCACACACTCACAGATTTCTAAAGTTGTTTAATGCATGCAAGCATTGGGCAGAGAACTTCTTAAAGGCATTAATGACAATGCATTAAACAACCTTTGCACAGATCTGAGTAATAGATGCTGTTTTTAAGTTGGTATTAACCTATACTAAGACTCAAACTGGGTGTTTTTCTTTTTTTTAGTTCACAATTAGTTTTTCTCCAAAACTACACTAGGAGGAGGTTTTCAGTGATTGATCGCTTTCCATTATGATAAATTTACTAATAGATGACATAGATTTTGGTCATAAAATACTTTAGGTGTGTGTTTGCAGTGGCTCAAGACCAATAATTCTTTATTTGTACGCTAGAGTAATCTCAGAAAGAAAGTAAAAATGTCCACAGCCCCGCTCTTTAGAATTATTGATGAGCTCTGCAGTTGCAATTTTCTTTCGCGAGGCAGGTTATTACAGGTGCATATTAATATTCCCTAATAGATTCAGAGATTTTGTTTGTCACATACTCATCGTATGTGTAGTGAAATGTTGGTGTAGCAGATTCCGGCAAACTGTGATAACACTATACAACATAAAAACAAGGTATAATACAAATAAGGTAATAAAGGTTGTAACTACATGTAAGGTGCACAGTAGTAATACGTGATCAAAGTGTAGATAATTTAAGTAGTGCTAATGAGCAAAAAACAGCATCAATATACATAGACATTGGTGTAGTGAATGACCATAGACAGAATATAGACTATGCAGAATATAAATTATTGAATAAATTAGCGATTGAAGTTATACACACACACACACGCATGCACGCACGCACGCACGCACGCGTGCGCACACACACACACACACACAGCAGAAAGATGAACATTATATGCAGTGCATGCATAGTGCAAATACCGGTAGAAGTATTTACCGGTATTATGCAGTGAACTGTGACAGTTCTGTCTGAGCTACTAGTGTATAGGGCTGTCACGATTACAAATGTAAGTTGACGATTAATTGTCATACAAATAATTGCAAATAACGATTTAATTGTGTTTTTGGCATTTAAAATGAATATATGAATAAAAAATGTGTAAAAATCAGTTTGCCTTTTAGGCTTCATAATCAAAAATTGCACTGTGCACATATGACAAAAACTTGAATATACAAAGACATTATTGCCATATTTACAAATGTTATACAATTATTATTTTTTGAAATAGTGGAAATAGTAGATCTACAAGCTTACAACGTTTAATTTCATGAGCTTGTAGATCTACTATTTCTGGAAAATGTTTGAAAATGTATGAACATTTTTTCAACATGGAAACGATTATGCAAAAATAATTGCGATTATCTCTAATAATTGTGATTGGCTATTATGTAATAATTGTGACAGGCCTAGTAGTGTAGACACAATCCGAAATGTACAATTTGTGTGCAAGCAGAAACTAGAGGTCTGGGGCCTCTGGGAATTCTGGGTAGAGTAAGAACAGTATAGGAATTGACTTCTGTAAGAAAGTCACAGAGAACGGACAGTCTAAAGGTCTTATTCTGGGTTTTGCTTGTGTGTGACACTGATCTGGTATTGCATAAATACTACAGTAATGGTGTACGCGCACATAAAGGAAACAAAATCTGCGACTTACACTGAGCCAGACCACCCGAGTGTCTTGCCTCCGAGGGCAAAGTGGCCGCCGTGTGAATATGACCAATGATTGAGTCAGTATTATGTATACTGTGTGCATTTAAAATGTAGGTAACTTCTCCCTGTTTTATCAAATCAAACTTTATTTGTGAAGCACATTTAAAGCACATTTAAAGCAGCAAAAACGCAACGGAAAACATTACACAGATAAGACAAAGACAAACAGATTACACGTGTGTGTGTGTGTGTGTGTATGTGTGTGTGTCTCAGGTCACCTGGTGGGTCCTGTGCTGTGTCACTCGTTCTGCAACTACATGGGCTTCCCCGCCGTCAGCACGGCCATGGAGCACCAACACCGCTTTACCGTCCTCTCATGCTACCTGCTGGGCGTCGTCCTCTTCTTCCTCTTCCTCTTCCCGCTCACTGACCCCACCTACTACGGCCTGCCCACACCCGTCTGCACCCTGTCGTCCTCCCACTCGTCCCTCTGTGTCTCCTGAAGACCCTCGGCACCTCCCGACGGTGACATGCCACCCCCGCTGGCTGGCCTCCCCATCCGTCCGGACCCAGCACAATCTCATCTCCACCCGACACCGTCTGACAACGGAGGGTTCGGAACCGGACGGAAGGGGGGGGGGGGGGGGGCACGTTAAGTGGGAGTTCAGGGCACGTGCAGGCGGGAGGGGTTAGGTTGGGTCGCTTCAGGGTGTGAACCGACACCCTTGGTGTGTTGCTGTCTCAGGCAGTGGTGGTGGTGGTGGTGGGGGGGGGGGGGGAGTGGATCTGATATCCCTCACAACCAGGGTGACCCTCAGTACGTCAATATGTGGTCTTAGCGTAGACTCAACCAAGAGGTAGCGTTACCCGGTCCCTGACGCCAGGCATTTGCGGTTGCGGAGAATGGCTTTGCTGATTCAAGTCAAGAGTTGTTTTTTTTTATATAGAAAGGCATATAGATGTTAATTATATAGACTGTGATTAAGGTTATCTATCTGCATGTTTCGGTGCTGGTGGTGTTTGTGGGTTTGTTGGTGTTGGGAGGGGATGAGGGAGGGTCGCTTCTCTTTAAGCGGGAGTCTTTATTACTTTGTTACCTTCAGTTGTTTTCAGGATCTCTCTCGCTTTTTTCCCCTCCAATCTAATTATGACAACCGTGATGCCAGTCCATTGGCACGGGTACCAACAACCACACTCGTATTATGAATTCAATCCTCTGTGGCTCATTTTCTACTTCCATCTCTCCATTCCAGACAACCCTGCCTGTAGGAGCTTGTAATGTCAAAACCAACAGCACCCTGCAGTGGCTCTTGTGCTTTACTATGCCCGTTCTGTAGTCTTTTCTGGTTAGACTATGGGGGCAAAAAAGGCATTACTTCAAATCGTCTCTGTCGGGTGGAACCCTCATATGTCCAAAACTGTTACTTTTCAGGATTCATATTCAAAAGTAGCAGATCTGCAAGCTCAAAACGGATCGCATCGCGAGCTTGCGGATCTGCTGCTTTTGATACTTTTGTGTGACGCTGTAGTATGACCAAGTAAGGCATTAATTTATGAAAAAACCCAAAAAGTAAAAATGTGGACATAAGAGGTTTCTGCCCGACAGCAACGAAATGCCTATGGTGCTCCATTCTACTTAGTGTTTTTTTGCTGGGGCTGCACAATATTGATTAAACATCATTCTGCGATATTTTTGCCAAATGTTTGGTTTGCGATATAAACTGTGCTTCAAACAGTTTCTGCCACACCATTTCATTCTCGGTGCTCAGCAAAACCTCGGCGAGGAGGTGGGGGCATAAAATAAAACATTTTGTTCCCATAATATAACTTAATCTCGACGCCTGAGAAATCACCAGTACGCTTTATTTAAAACGTTTTTTTTTTCTGTCTCTCACAGCCTCTTGAAAGATTTGCATCAGTTCATATTGTAATTTGTTTCGGTACTTTTGCGATTAATTGTACAGCCCTAGTTTTTCCTTTTAATTTCTATATATTTATTGAGGAAAGAACCTTAAAACAAGGTGCCACGACTGCACTGTGTCCATTCTTTTTAAAGGGGGTGGGAAACTTCTTTAACACTCAGGTGTCGTTTATGGAGGCTGGACATTTCGAACCACTACTTTGCATGCTGCTACATACTGTATGTACTTGCAATACAGGAAAGTCCACATAGTTGGGGCAAGCCATGCCACTTTTAATCATATACCCCCACAAATGCACTCTAAAAAATCCAGTTATATTTAAAAACAGGATTTGTAAATATATTTCACATTGAATACCTACTTCACCCGCATTGCACTATGTATGCATACCGGAAGATCTTGTATAACTTAGAAGCACTGACACGTTCATCCTCTAGAGGAGCTTTTAGGGTGCATTGTTATTTTCAGGGGAAATTCGTGTTTTTTTTCTCTTTCTTTTTTTTCTGTAGAGTTTAAATTCTTCACTTTGACCTACAGAGCTCATAGCGAGACCATCCGGTGATTATGCGTTGAATGTATCCGAACAGGGTGCAATGATAGAGCAATCTGGTTAGCTGCACTTTTCATATGGCCATAGCCCACTGCACCTGTTGAGACGGGTGCTTATAAGAACCAGAACAGAACTCTACTGAATAAGCTACGTGTGTACTGTGAAGAATGAGTCACTTGGATCTTGAGCAATAATTTATGAGGAGAGAAGGGTTAAACGGACCAAATCAGGAACTAATTATTGAATAGGCTCTATGCACAGCAGCCATTTTGGAGAAAAATTGGGCCTCTTCTGACTTCCTAAACAGGTGTTACCAATGATACTAATGAAGGCTCTGTTCCATTCTGGTCAAACAGAGTCAGGGTGCTGATATTGTACATGTTGGCTCACTAGAAATACTAGTGGGTCTCAAAGTGTGGTCCAGGGACCCTCATGGTTCCTTGAGAGGGTGTAACTCTGAGATTGTACAAATGGAACCAAATGGACCCTCCCGGGTCCATTTGGTTCCATTTGTACACTCTCAGAGTTATGGGGGTCCTTGAAATTAAAAAGTTTGAGAACCACTGTGCTACACTAAATGGAACAGAGCCTTCATTAGTGTCATTGGTAACACCTGTGAAGGAAGCGAGGAAGGGGCCCAATTTCTGTCCAATATGGCTGCTGTGCATAGAGCCTATTGAGGAACCAGATCGGTGTTGAAAATATATTGATGCCATTATTGAGCATTACAGAATCATGGTGGTATTTATTTGTGGATAATATGAGATGTGAGACAGGGTTTGCTTACTTCTTGAAAAATGACCGCTGGCTGGTAATGTCCACCTTGGCCCCCATTAGTAAAATAGCAGCCAGTCAGCTGAGTGAGATTTTGGGTTTGTTGTACCTGCCTGAAATGTCCACCAGAGGTTGCCAGAGTGCTTTGACAGAATTACCACTGTTGATTTCTCTCTCTCTCTCTCTCTCTCTGCACTCTGTTTAATGGCTGCTCTGACAAGTGTCATTTGTCACTGGAAAGAACAATTCACTCTTAACGTGTTTTCCCTTTAGTTTCTACCAGATTACGTCCCGTAAAGAGATTGATGCACAATACTTGGACCTTGAGTCATCATCAGCTACTCAGTATTCTTTCTTATCACATTGGCTCAGTCAGGAATAAATATTTATATTTTAGTCCTGCCCCCCCATAGTTTCCTTCACACCCTCCCCATTCTGTATGGATTTATTCTGTTGTGACAACTGCAGCTCCAAATAGCAAGCAAGGTCCCGACACCAATCCAAGGCGTTTTCCGATCGGGGTCGGATGTTGGCGAGGAAACGCGCGCCAAGTAGAAAAATATGGATTGAACCCCTAGGCGTTTTCATGCATCTAAATGAGCCAAAGTGCATAGACGAATGCTTTGCAGACTCCAGGCTTTGGCCCCTTAGGCCTCCACTTTAATGTGGGCGAATATTCACCCTTTATTTAGAATCTAGAGATGTTGGATGTGGTTGCTGCCCTGCTCACACATCCTGTCGGCCAGGTGATGGATTACCCTCGGTAGCTACAATCTGCACATATCTCCCCCACAAGCCAAGCTGTGTAAATTTCTCATCATCCGGTCTCAAGAGAGAGGAAGTTCAGAAATGCGTTTTTTATCAAAAATGCTCGCATCCTCTGATCAGCCTGCCCAAATCATCCACACATCTTATTTTGTGCATCGCTGACTTGTCCCATTATCATTGCTGTGGGCCTGCATCTATTGCCAGCCTCTTTGAGTGTAATTTATACCTCGCCGTACGGCAGTGTCGCTCGTGACACGATGAAGTAGAAATTAGGCTTTAAGCTTATGCACCAGCTGCCAGACCCCCACAACCCCCCACCGAAGAGAAAGAAATGCAGTTCACTGTTTTTCCTCCAGAAATGTATTTTTTTGTCCAAGAATAACACATCTATGTTTGCTCTTGAGTAGGTGCATAATCCATAATGTGCAATATGCACCCAAGTACAGCCTCGACCGAGACGCGCAAATCTATTTTTGCTAAGCGTTACGCACAGCTAGCATCTCTGCTATTTTAATATACGACGCCAGAGGAATGATAATATATATGAAAATTTTGTTTTTTCATTTTCAAGTCTAGAATAATGTAAAGTAGGACGGCTTGTAAAACTATATAGATGTTTATATTGAGGACTATATTTTGTAAGCAGATCTATTTTGGTGACATGAATTGAATGTGCACATGTACGTGCATTTACCTATGATTATTAATAATCATTTACCTATGATTACAGCGTTCACCTCACAGTTGTTACAATGCAATTATTTGGAGACTTTACAGATTGAATGATACACCGTGTTTTAATATGACAATCTTTTGCAGAACCTTTGGAATCACTGCTGAATATTACCCGTTTGTAAATAAATGAGCTACTTTTATACATTGGCTGCTGGCTGTGGAGTTCTTGCCTGCAATGTGTGGAATGTGTCTGTGGCTTCACTCAGAGATCATGTCTCTGGGCAGTAATTCTCTCCCATTGTTAGCTGAGCTGCGAAGCAATTGTGCAACTATTGTAATTTGTGTGTGTGCGTGTGCATCACTCACTGTCCATAATCATTCAATACAGTATCATCGAGTGACAACAGTCATATTTTAGATTTTTCAACCTAGCATCCCAATTTTGGGCATGCCATTATAGGCAAAACATTTCAAAGATTTCTGAATA
Organism: Gymnoscopelus microlampas; assembly: GCF_963454915.1. Taxonomy (NCBI): domain Eukaryota; kingdom Metazoa; phylum Chordata; class Actinopteri; order Myctophiformes; family Myctophidae; genus Gymnoscopelus; species Gymnoscopelus microlampas. The sequence goes on along the minus strand of NC_139956.1, from coordinate 21,508,340 downwards.
AAACGACAACCAAAAATAGATCTACAAGATCTACAAACACGTCCGATCGTGACTCGTTGTGAGCTTGTAGATCGCTATTCATCCTACGGTGGCTTAGTGCTTCAGTGGTTAACTGGGGGTGTCTGACATGGTGCAAATTACTGGAGGACAAGGGGATTTAAATATTAATTAACACTGTCATTTATGACTTCTGGATGTTTCATCGTAGATGGCACTGATTGCTCTTGAAAGGTTGTCTCACTCACATTGGTATAAAGTAACTTTTTTCTATTACTAAATATACATTAACCACTTAAGCTCAATATATTTTTCGGCTATTTGAAAATAGCCGATGTAATAGCCGATCTGCTTTTTTCAAGACTTTTGAAAACTTGAAATGGGACATTCTGCATAATGAGTACTTTAACTTTTGGTGGTGGCGCTCGGGTGGCTCAGTGGTAAAGTCCCTGCCCACGAGGGTTCGAATCCACCGTGGTGCATCCGACTTTGTTGGTCGTATATGCAAACACAATTGTCCCGTGTTCGGGGCGGGGAGGGTGATACTGGTCATTGCACGTACGCCTATGGGCTGGGGAGGCACCTGTCAGCAGGGAGTGTTGGGTGGGAGGAGTAGGATGAAGGCCCTACGTCCTCCCGGTGAGGCCTCCTCACTGGCAGGTGAGTCAGTAGGATACAACAGCAGTGACACAGAAATGTGTGTGCGGAGGAATTAACTAAATTGGGGAGAAAATGGGGGTAAAAAAGTATTGTCTACCCTTAATAAAAATAGGGGGATAAAAGAAAATCTGAATACCAGACTTGTAACAGACTATTTCTACAATAGGGTATTGATACTTTTACTTAAGTAAAACATGTGAGTGATTCTTCCATCACTGCACTCAAGCCATTTTTCAGGACACTGTGGAGGTTAGCTGGTGGTCACTCAACAATGCACACCCTTATGATGTCCTTGTTGCTTTTTGAATGAAACGTTTATCGTGCTGGTGGAAACCTTGTATGTCCAAAATGTATCCTTTTCATTATAAAAACAAAATAAAAAAAACGTGAAAATAGCCAATGTGTAAGCTACCATCGCGACACGTTGGGAGCTTGTACTGTAGATTGGCTATTTTCTCTGCTTTTGTGCGACACCCTAGTATGATGAAATAGGGCATTGATTTACAAAAAAGAAAAATCTGAAATATGGAGATACAAGGTTTCTACCCGACAGCAGCGTTATTGAATCTGACTCATACTGTGTTTCGTGTATTGTACGTTATCAACCGCCCCCCCCCTCCGCCCCTCTCTGTCTTATCTCTATGTCTCTCATGTCCTGCCCTTCTCTTTCCTGTGCACTGCTATTGCCTTCAGCATTAATCCTATGCCCTTGAGCCAATATAAGAATGAGAGGTCTCCTCTCCTTTAATACTGGCCTTTATTGTAGGAAATGGTCTGTTTTTCTTTGCAGTCCATGTGCTGTGAATTGTACAGTGCATGTGGTTCTGATAACCTTCCTCCCCTGAGTGATTGTCTCTTTCTATTTGTCTCTTAATTTTCCCTCGATGGCCATGTAGACTTCATGTACTTCTGCCTCGCAGTCGTACACTGGACAACATCCGTGCAGTGCAGTTTAGACAGGTGTTTCTCAACCTACAGGTCAGGACCCAAAACGAGACAAGGGGTTCTTCTGACAGGGGCTCTGACAAAGTACAATTTGACCAGAAGGTTATTGGGGATTATATTGTTTAACATTATGGCCTGCATTGATTGATTGATTGAATACTTTATTAACGGTTTCTAAATAGTACTCATCATTGCTTAATATGTTTGTGTGCCTGCAGGACATTAGTGCGTCCTGCTTGTGCATATAGCACACAGTTTCACTTATCTGAGCATTATTTTAAGACCCATTTTTATACTTGTTGCAGAATTGTCGATGATATGAATAGTCAGAAAAAAGACGATTTACAAGCCCACAACGCGTTGCATCCACGACGTGTTGTGGGCTTGTAGATCGGCTGTTTTGAGCTGTTTTTCGGAGCATAAATTAAGCATTACAGTACAGTCACTTCCAGCTAAATCCGCAGTGTTCATTTGACTCTGGAAGTGCAATAAGGTATGGACTGATAACGACATGGCTTCCCTGTGGGTCATGGTGGTGACATTGAAGGTGTCAGTCTTGCCCAAATATGGAGGGTGGATCTGAAATGAGGAAGAAGACCCTCTTCTAGACCCCTAGGTGCCATGCTGTAACAACGGACTGTTGAGTGTCTCTGATTCAGGTTTTGGAACCATTTTCCATTGTTAAGTAGAACCAGCATGGTGTTGCATGCACCTTGTGACATTAATCTGTCATGTCAAGCCAAAGTGATCTCAGAAACACTTAACAGAAAGCATCTCAATCGCAAGGTACTTTGACCAGCACCATAAACATGGACTGAAATCTGGACAGAGCAAGCACGTGGTAGGTTAGACAGACATGCCAAACGATTTCCTGTCATATGTCTGATTGGTAGAACCAACATTGACAAATGCGGGGGCATTTTCTTCTTTTTTGGCGTGTCATTATAAATAAATATTATCTGACAGAGGGGGGTGATAGTTTTCCTCTACGGCATATAGTATGTTTTCCCATTCTATTGCCAGTAGTAATAGTAGTAGACTGTTGGACACAGTCCTACGACAGCAGTGGTTTTCAAAGTTTTTGTGCCCAAGGCACACCAAAGAGCACGTCAAAATCTCAAGCCACACCTCTTCATATCCATGCAAAATAGCCTCTATAACACGTGTTACATGCGATATCATTCTCACCACTGTAAATGTTTATTTGAATTTACTGTTCCCAAATAAAAGGTTTAACCACTTAAGTCCTATGTCATACTTTGACAATGGGCAGATATGGCGATTGTATTATAGGATGTACTGTATATTGCAATCAGTGGTGCAGTGGTGATACGCTATTTTAATGATGACACGCGCACGTCGCTTACACCTACACTACAGGATTTAGCAGGTCACACAATGGACATAATATGTCCATTGTGTGAGCATAACATAACATAGGAACGACCCTGGCCTGGATGCATATATTCTATGCATCCAGGCCAGGGTCATTCCTATGTTAATTCACGCTGGTGACACTCGGCAGTCGGTAGCTTTTGTAATTTCTGTTAAGGGTTGTTTTTGAGCAATGAGCACTGCAATACTTCATTGCAATAATAATGAGTGGTTGTCACAAAATCCCAAGGCAACACCTGGAGTTGTCTCATGGCACACCGTTGTTTTGGGAGCGTCTCCAAAGAGAGATCCGGTGATTTAAAGCTAGGAGCTCCCTGGTTGGTCAGCCTAGCGTAGGCTAGCTTTAAATCACCAGATGTTTTGATTATATTGGTTTTCCTTTCAAACCAAAACAAATCGTTGCTGTCTCATGGAAACCTCATACTGTATGTCCAAAACTGATACTTTTCAGGATTCAAATGAAAAAAATAGCAAAAGTAGCAGATCTACAAGGTCAAACGCGTCCCGAAGCGACGCGTTAAAACCATAGACTGTATAAAAGAGATGTACTAAGCCAGACCGCTGGTTTCTACGAAAATGAAGCCGATTGTTCAGGAATTTGAAATCCGCCATCTCTAATATAAGCCCAAAAGCAGGTCGGGAACAGGAACCGGAAAACAATCCCCAAAGAATGCTATTGGTTGGGTAGCTTGTCAATCAAGAGCGGGGGTGGGGAATGAATGCTATTGGTTGTGTAGCTTGTCAATCAAATCATCCCGCCCCTCTTAGAGAATAGCCTACTTTATCGTCAATTTTAGAATAAATGGGACCATAATTTAGCAAAACGCATATCATGATGATTGAAAGGAGACTTTAAACCAGCGACTGGAAGCATATAGAATTTATGACAATTTTTATTAAGGTAAGAAAATCTAGTCTAAAGTCAAAAAAACATCGGCTTGCGTTAAAATAAATTCTTTCTGACACCTGCAGGGGTAAAACAGCGAAACTACAAGCCATTCATATGAACTGTCTCTTCCGTATTGGAGTCAATGTAAAAATCTCAAGCTGGCCTCTTGGTTAAACCGCAAAAAGTTAGAATATGGAGATAGGAGGTTTCTGCCTGACAGCAACAAAATATTTTTGTTGTTGCATATATCCAAGTGCCCGGTGTCAGTGGCCCCTTAAACTCTGTGCTTTTACTACTTTTTAGATTAATCAAATAATAACTCCTACTGAGTCTCCTATTATTATATTATATTTTAAAATGACCACAAACTAAAAACTAGTGTTACTACTCCTTTAAGCTGTATTTTACACTTTGTTGCTCAACACAACACTGTCGTGCAAAAATAGTTTAACCAGCAGATCTACAAGCGAAATAGGGAAAGAAAATGAATCACATTTCTTTTACTTTCGTAACCAATTAAATAGATAGTTCATAATAAAACAGTCGCACCCCTAGTAAGAATTGAAGTTATAATGTGGTCATTAGAATTAGATATGACCTCAACTGAATCTCTGAGGAGGAGGCAGCTGTGAAAGGCATTAAGCTTCTGTAGACCAGTGTGAGCATAACGTCTCTGTCGGGTGGAAACCTCATTATGTCCAAAACTATTACTTTTAAGGATTCAAATTTAAAAATTGCTGCGCCACGTTTCGAGCTTGTGGATCTGCTACTTTTGATGCTTTTGTGTGATGCTGTAGTATGATCAAGTACGTCATTAATTTACGAAAAAACACAAAAAGTTGAAATATGGAGATAAGAGGTTTCTGCCCCACAGCAACGATAAGGTTTGGCAAGCCACTGTGTTAATAGGCTGCTCCTGTCGCAGGGGGGTTTGGTTTCCAGTGGTGGAAATTACTTTTCCAATTAAGTACATTTACTCAAGTACTGTACTTAATTAAGTGCAATACTTTATACTTCTACTCCACTACATCTTAGAGGCAAATATTGACTTTTGTACATTATTATTACAAAACCCTATTTTATACTTAAGACTATTCGAAAAATGGCAGATCTACTTGCAGAACTGCTATTTTCAAAAAAGATTGTCTCATATTTTTTTTTTTTATGTAGTACTACTTTTGGTACTTTAAGTATATTTTCATGCTAATATGTTTGTACTTTTACTCAAGTAAAATCATTTGAATACAGGCTTTTTACTATTTTTATATTGTGGTACTGCTACTTTTACTAGAGTAAAAAAAAATCTGAGTACTTGTTCCACCACTGTTAGTTTTTGGGAGTGATTTAGTGTGTTTAGCTCAGTAGGATATTTGTGCTCTCTGGAGGTAATTTGGTCATGTTATTCATGTCACAAGCCCCCGCCGCTAGGTGGGGGCTTTCTCATCATCTTTTCCCCCCATTATTATGTTTTTTAGAAGTCAGGCACAAAAGCAGTGTCATTCACATCGACATGACCACACATATAAGCATAAAAGCAGAACGACAGCTTCCCATCATCAATATAATCTCAGATCACCATGTGCTCCGTAAAAATATATTTTTGCACGCGCACACACACACACACACACACACACACACACACACACACACACACACACACACACACACACACACACACACACACACACACACACACACCAAACGGAAGGCTTTCTCATCTTTTGTGGCATTTCAGCCTCCTAGTGCTAGTCCTGCGAGGTAGATAACCTGAAGTGGGCCCTCAAAAGATCATTATCTTTAACTTATCTGCTATTTCGATTCTGAGGTTTCCATTATTATTACTGCAGAACTCTGTCTGCATCTTACCACATCCAAGCATTTCGATATATTTTTTTTACAACAGCTGGAGTAATTGCTGCCTTGTGTAATCTCAAATTGAGCCTGACTTTTACTACTCACTATTGGTTGGCTTCAATTTCACAGTCCTCTATTTGTCTTGACTTCCACATCTATAAAATCGTATCTCCTCTACTCAGGATGTTGTTTTTTTCACTCAAATTTCATCCAATCCCATAAAAACATGAATCAAACTTCAAGACTGAGATTTGAGATATCGAGAAAGTGGAGACGCTAGGGAGATGGAACTGTTCTGCTTTCTTGAGGCAGTTTGACGTATCAAAATCCAATTATATTGCACAGTAGTAGTCTAGCTGAGGTGAGTCACTGTCCATACAAAGTGTATGTGACTCACCTGGTTAAACAACTTACAACATTTTCAACTTTTCAGTCTTCATTTCTTTGGTCCTCAGCTCATTATAACATGGCACCATTTCCGTTTACTCACTCAGGTCAGGTGTCTCAGAGGAGAGCTTTGGACAGTTCAGAAACCGGCCTATATAGTGAGATCATCGGTAGGCAGTTTTGGTCATTATTGATCCATGAACAATGGCTTCTATTTCATGCTAACTATTCCAGGAAGAGAAAGGCTGTAGTTTCCATTAGCTTGGAATCCCCATCGATGATGTCATTGGTAGGCAGGTTTCTGAACTGTCCATAGCCCACCAATGAGACTAAGAGTGGGTAGACAGTAATGATGCCATCTGATAATGAGCATTATAGAGGACCAATTTATATGAAGATATGGTTGAAAATGGGTGAAGTGCTACTTTAAACACTTCATTGACCGGAGTCCCTCAGGGGTCTACACTAGGCCTTGTAGGGGCCCTCTACAGCAAATGTAGTCCCCTGAAATAAGTGATCTACAAGCACACAGCGGTGTTTGTGCTTGATACGTATTAAACAGTGCATCTCTCGGTGAGGACATTCTGTTCTGTTCATGAGCCAGTGGAAATGTTGAGGACCTGTGTGGGTTGAGGACCACCGGACCCCCATTCCCTCCTTCTTTTCAGCCCCTCTACCTCACAAATGGGGTCTCTCTACGAAGCTGCTTTCCTGCCACACTTCATCTCCTGTTCCATTACAATCACAAATCACTCTGCTTCTCATCTGACTGCTCGATGAGCAGGGGCAATCAGAACCAAGTCAAAATACAGAGAAAAGAGAGAAGACACAGAGAGAGAGAGAGTGTGTGTGTGTGTGTGTGTGTGTGTGTGGGGTGGGGGCAGGCAAAGAATGTGTGTGATGAGCAATCTAATCTCGTTAGCTGCTGTATTAAAATCACAGGCAGTACAGGAGGTGTAATATTCTCCCTCGGGGATGTGGTCTTTAACCCATTAAGACCTGAGGCCGATTCTACAAATGTCTTCTAAATCCTAACGGGAAACTTTTTTCTGAAACACTTATGTTGCTATAATATCAAACTTTTTCATGTCAAGGACCCCCAAAATGATATGTATTTGGCCCGCGGACCCCCATCTCAAAGTATTAAGTTCCAGGGGCAAATTCAAAATTGACCTGATCCTAAACTGATCCTGAACAATGATAAAAAACATGTCTGAATGAGTTTCACTCAGGCATTTTAGATTCCCAGCTCCTCCTGTCAAAGTGTCCTTGAGCAATACACTGTACTCCTAACTAAGGATGCACGATTAATCTTGTCATCATCGTCAATATCAGCCTTAAAAAATGTCAACCAATATCAAAATACATTAATTGTTTTAAAAAAAATGTTTGTTTATTTTATAATTTATGTTTAGGGGAAACAAAGTCTTATGCACACCTGATGGGCTCAGAGACGGGTGCGTAGGCAGGGATCAAACACATAGAATAAAATGAAATGACCCGCATACCATCTGGACTTGCACAATAGGGACTTTTATTTAAGCAACATTTTGGTCACATAGACCTTCTTCAGGCATCTCATCTTTCAGAGATGCCTGAAGAAGGTCCAGGTGACCGAAATCTTGCTCAAATAAAATTGTCCCTATTGTGCAAGTGCAGACGGTGTGTGAGTCATTTTATTTTATTCAATAATATTCAAGTTTGACTGTGAAGCTGAAAAAGCCTATGTGATGATTAAGGCTGCATGTTCAACAGTGTTTTCTGGATATGTTTTTAAAAGATTCATTCATAAAGTTGGAAACATTTCAAATAAAAATACAATATTTACAGTGTTTAAACCAATATGTGCATCAGTAGGCTTAACCCATTAAAAACCTTATTCAAACATTATTCAAAAATAACAGATATATAAGCTCACAGCGCGTCACTTCGTGCCGCACTCGGATATACTGTTATCAAAATGGTTGAATATGATACTCATTCAGTGCCACTGGACGTCTAAAACGTCCTATGTAATAAGCCCTGTGCCACTGGACGTCTAAAACGTAAAAAAAAATGTTCAGAACCCAAGATATGATGATTTGAAAATGTTCTGCTCCATTCACTTCTTGTTTAACTTCTTACTGAAAAAGGCTGTATGTCGGCTCCTAAGCACTTTTTTTTTACAATGAATTTTGGTTGTGGCACTGAATGGCACTTTTTACAATGAATTTTGGCCAGTGGCACTGAATGAGTAAAAAAAAATAAAAAAAAATAAATATATATATATATATATATATATATATATATATATTTGGGTGGGCAGAAAAAACAAATGGTTGGGCCGGTGGGCCCAGGCGTACCCATGGCTACGCCCCTGCTCCTGACCTCTTCTGATGAGTATGTTCGTGCCTTGCATGGTTGTCTCCATCATTACTGTGTGAATGTGTGAGTGAATAGCTGAATGTAAAGTGCTTCGGATGAAGGCGCTATTAAAGGCATTAATTTACCATCTTATCAAATAACACCCCCGCCTGTTACATTGGCTGAAGCCTCACACCTGGCGTTTATATGAATGGGGTGAAAACAATTCATAACGTACCGTATGTTTGAGTGTGTGTGTGTGTGTGAGCATGATTGAAAAGGTGCCCACAAGGAATACATGGACTTAAGCCCTATTTTACAGTACACTGTCGTGTGGCAAAATTAACCGATCTACAAGCTTACAACGCATTGATTGATTGATTGATTGATTTTATTTGGTGACATAAAAAAGAGCACAAAAGCACTTTCCGACATATACAGTCAATGTATCACCGAGGATGAAAACACAATAAAGCCAAAGGGCTTATTTCCATTGTGGTCCTCTTCAACAAAACACACTAAACATCATAACAAATGACAACACAACAAAAATACATTAGACAAATATACAGTACATCAGAAACTAGACTCTAATAAGTGTGCAATCAATGCAATTTTACATAATTAAACCTATAGATGTGCAGTCATTGCACTCAACCCACTTCAAATAAAGTGCTATGTACCTACACTACATAATATATAATAAAGTTCACAGTTTATAAAGTGTATGTAGCAAACAGTCCATTAAAGTGCATATTATGGCATTTATGAACCTTTTGAAACCATTTGGGTAACTAGCAGCAGCAGGGCAAAGGGAATATATAATTTGACTAAAATAAAATTAACTAGAAAAAACAACAACTAGGATTTAGTTATTTTGAAGCCAGTTTTTAAGGGCTGTTTTAAAAGTGCTTAGAGAAGCACTTGTTATTTCCTTAGCCAAATTATTCCAGCAGCAGCACTGCTGCACATATATACGTATACAATTGTGTTGCAGAATAAACTTTCGTATAGATTTAATAGACCGCTTCATAGACTTGTTTGACAGCACTATCATCAGTGTTGTGTCAATTCATGTTTTTTGTTTGTTAACCACCTAAACTCTCAATACTTTAGTAAACTTGACCTTTGGCTCTGTCTACTTTGTCTGCTCTTTTTCCCCTTTACACCAAATCTCTTTTGGAAAATGTGAAGCTGTTTGTACCCTGCAGGGCACATGGTGTTGTTCGACCCACAGAAGTCAATGTTTACCTCCGCAAATCTAACCCTGAGGCTTTGGATTACTGTCAGTGTCTACCTGTCCTTGGATGACTCCCTCTGAACTGTGTGAAAGATAAGGCTGTTTGAAAGGGATGAAATCTGCCGTTCCATTTCGCTTCACTCAGTTGAGCGTGTGTGTGTGTTTGTGTGTGTGGGTGTGTGTGTGTGTGTGTCTCTGAGAGACAGAAACCTTGTCAGAAAGTGAAATATGGGGTGATATATGGTGTGTGATAGAAATAGGTGTTTGTTTTTCATTATTATTGTAGCTGCAACAACACCTTGCCTCCCCATAGATTCACCATGTAGGTCAGCGGTTCCCAACCTGTCTACCGGGGCCCACCGGTGGGCCGTGAGGATATTTTTTCTTTAAAACCTTGAAAAATTCAATGTGATAAATAGGAACTTAAATTATACTACGTTAGTTCCATTGATCCGAGCCGGAACATTGATCATCCGGCCCACCCATCTGACCACTTGACACGGCAGCCGAATCTGCCGTGTTGAGTGGTCAGATGGGTGGGGCGTGAACACTTTCGAGATTTTTTTCTTTTTAAGATTTCTTTTTTTGGCTTTTTATGCATTTATTGATAGTTTAGTGTAGATAGACAGGAAACGGGGAGAGAGAGATGGGGAGTGACACGCAGCAAAGGCCGACGGGATCGGGACACAAACCCGCGACGCGCTCCCAGGCCACACTGGAGCCCAGGTGCCCGGACCGCCAGGCCACAGACGGTCCGGGCACACTTTCGAGATTTTCAAGTGGGCCAGAAAAGGTTGGGAACCACTGATGTGTTTCACTGCTCTGTTGCCAGTAGAAATTATGAGCCTGGTGTCTCACACACAGCTAATAAATACCTACCCACCATTTCCTACACACAGAACCACAACCACGAACCGCAAGACCTGGCCGATTGAGTGCCTAAACGGAAGTACCGGAATTTGGCGGAAGTACCCCCCAAGGAAATGACGTTGATGCTTCACAAATCTGTTAACGTTCTCTGTGAATGAAACGAGTGTTGTGATTGGTCAAAAAAAATGTGTTTCCGGTGGAAATACGTATGATGGAAGTCCTGTCCCTATAGACACTCGCTGGTTTAGGTTGTGACCAGGCTCTTCTCTTCGCAGATGAGTGAGGCTGGGAACGAGCCCACTGAGCATTTTTCGGGCTATTAGACGTCTAAAATACATCTAAGGGCTAGGCTAAAACGGGGTTATAATTGGTCTAACAGTGAAAGTTCTTTAGCGGTCTAGGCTTAGCCTAGACGTTGATTATGCGTCTATTTATAGACCGTCTATATTATAGCCGTTGAAATGACGTCTATGATATAGACGTCTATATACAGACGCTTAAAAAACAGATAATCAACGTCTAGGCTAAGCCGCTTAAAAACTTTCACTGTTAGACCAATTATAACCCGGTTTTAGACGAAGGTCTAATAGCCGACTATGGCTCAGTGGGAGGCTACACTGCAGCACGCTGTGAGCTTGTAGATCTGCTATTTTCAGTGTGTGACACCAGCATGCAACTACGTGCTGGTGTCACACACCAGCACGTAGTTGCAGGCATAACTCTAACCCATGAACCTATTAACTCCAATCCTAACCCATAAACCTAGCCTCGAAATGCTTAATCCTAACCATAAACCCAACCTGAACGTTTTCCTAATTGTAAGACCAACTCTAAAAATGATTTTTTTTGCCATAAGAACAACATTTCTCTTGCGAGGATCAGGAACATGGACTCCTCACAGAAACTGGATTTCCATAAAACGTTTAAAAAATATGAAGCGAATTTTAGGAATGCCCGTAAAAACTCAATTATTGCATGTTTCCATCCACTAATAAAATGCAATTCTTGGGAGATAGTTCATGAAATAAGCAGTAGGTGAGGCTATTTTGCCAGTCAAGTAAGACGCATATTATTGGACATGTCTTACTTTTCTGACGTTCTTTTAGGCTATAGAAAAATATTTTACATGGACTGCCTGGTAGGCTATTGGGATGTATACTTGTGGGCACATTTGTTCCTCACAAGTATAGTCCACACACACACACACACACACACACACACACACTCACACTCACACTCACACTCACACTCACACACACACACACCTTTCAAGATGTGTGATCAAAGGCTAAATTATCCACTCTCTGACTACATTATTAATTTACAACACCTGCTCACCACAATATCTAACAGATGAATCTGAGACAAGACCCAATTAGAGTGACCCTCTCTCCATCAGAGGCACTGGCAGGCGTATTAGGAGGCAATGGCAAATGTTAACTCCACCGAGAGCCTGCAGATGTTCAGGAGAATTAGGAAACGTCTGGCATGAAAAATGCAGCTATATCATACGTGGCATAATAAATCTGCCTTCGCTTCTCACGCCATCGCATCTCATTGCTCTGATGACCGCGTTTCTGATCCTGTGGATCTCAAAGTGGGGTCCTTGAGGGGGTTCCATGGGGTCCCCAGCTATGTTTTTTTATATCACAATACGTTGCGTCGAGCTTGTAGATCTGCTATGTTCGATACATTTAGAAAAATCTAGAAACATTTTCAAGAAAATTTGATTTTTTTTTTTTTACATAATTTAACTTTTAAGTCTTATCTTATGGGGGTCCCTAGCACAAAATATTTTCAAATGGGGGTCCATGGCCAAATACATCAATTTGTGGGTCCTTGAATGAGAACCAGTGAACTGAGCTTCCCACTCAGGATGAGCTACCTTAAAAAAAGATTCTAATAGAACTGGGATTCCCAACCTGTGGCCCGGGGTCCAATGGTGGGCCGTGATTATATTGTAAGTGGGCCCCCAAATAGTTGGCAAAACACAAAGATTTAAATGATAACACAACATTAATATTAAAACATGAATGTAAAAACATCTTTTCATAGCATATTTTTTCTTACTTGGAAAATGTTTCCATTATACCGAAAAATTAGGAACTTAAAGTTTACTACGTTAGTGCCATTGATCCAAGCCAGAACACAGTCCATTGATTGATCATTGATCAAAGAAACATGCTCTGATGTTAATTAAGTGGTCAGATGGGTGGGCTGCGAACGCTTTTGAAATTTTCAAGTGGGCCCTGATCCAGAAAAGGTTGGTAAAACCGCTTAACAGAATGCACTACTCCCAACATAACTGTGGTCAGAACATGGGTAGTCGGCTTTAAAGTTATTTCACCCTCACACTGTTGTACAGTCAACAGAAAAGCATTTGACTTGGTGTGATGACGCTGTACAATATAAATGTCAAGGACAGCTGCTGCGTATATACAAACAGTTTAAGACAACAGTACAATGGTAGAGAAGTTCATGCCAATTGGCCTAAATTATCAGCTGCTCAAGTAATCAGGAAAAGGAGTGACTGATGCGTAGAATAATACAACACATTGCTTTCAAATGTCTGCAGCGCACGATTTATGGACACTGTTTGAGCACAGTTAATCAAACAAAATGGCTGGTGTGGATTTCCAAATGTCATATGATTCTGCAATCCAGTGTGGGAATTGAATCCTACTCCTACAACGGCTATGAAATATATTCTCTCCCATTAAATTGTCACACTGCCCAAAACACATACGTCATCTTTAGATTATAGTTAAGACAGGTCAACGTTTCTTTTCCATATTATTCCAATTTGACCTTTCTCACTAGGAAGTCCTTCACGGTCTCCTTTCAGTATACATACAGTCTTAATGGGATTTTAAGGGTCTTGGCTATGCTTCAGAATGCTATAGCACTACAGTGTGGAAAACCTCTATCACTTATGATGACATTTGAATTCCAGCTCCGGGGGCTTAAAAGAAAAAATAAATGATCATCCTTCCATGATTATGTAGGAAAGCACAGAGAGGGAGCCGTTTCAGTGTATGTTTCTCTTCTTAAGGTTTACTTTGGAAATCAATGAGGAAATTGGACAGAAAAGAACAACTGTAAAATTACACCTCTCCATCCAGCTCCCCAGAGCAAAACGAGCCCATCTGTCTAAAATGAATGCCTGAGTATCACTTCATCAATAACTTCTTTACCCTTAAACGCACCACTGCTCACTCTATTGACGCGGCATGGTGAAAAGTAGAATGCATCAAATGTCTCGGTGTGATAACTTGAATCGTTCGCAAAGTGTATTGATCTTATGACTCATTGTTTGATGTGGCGTAAAGCTTTTCCAAATACCGCATAATATGCTATATCTGTACTGTATCTCTGACCACCAGCCAATCCGCTCCGTCCTGGGAATTGTCTTTAATGAAACACTCCAGCTGCTCCTGCCATTTTTTGTTATCTCTTCCCGGGGTGTGCGCGCACAACGCGCGTGTCCGTGCAGCATGGCGTCACCGGGTTCTCCGGGTTCAATAAATAAACCACGGCGAGACGCAGTGCCACGATAGCAGGCCACTTGGCAGGTTATAGATACTGTTTGTTTAACCCACGCCCAGCGCCCGAGCCCCTCTTTCTCACCCTGTCAGTTTGTGGATGTATAGACACAAATATACACATGGGGGGAAAAAGTGCATATAGACTCCAGTCGTCTTCACTTTCTGTCCCACTGTCTCTCTTTCTCTCTCTCTTTGAGATCACATACCAATGAGGCTTCATGGTATATAGAGGCTTAGTGTTGTGGCTGCTGGGAAAGGAGATAATATACTGCATGCACGGTCCACCATAGGAGGCAGCACTAAAAGCATATCAGTGTTGCATGTGTGTGTGCGCACATGGACCTGTGTGAGCTTACAGTGCCAGGCTCAACTCACAGTTGAGAGGTCAGGTCAGGGTTTTCATTAGAGTAGGGCGCGAGGTACACGTTCTTCACATGACCTCAGTGTGTGTTGTGTGTGTTCACACAGAGGGCGCCTCTCTCAAGGGCGAAATATATGCAGAAGGAATGCCCCCCTCCTCTCTGTGTTGACGTTCAAGAAGCTTTAACGGGGAAAGGGCACTGAGCAGGCCTGTAGCTGCTGCATGGCCTGAGAATGCAAAGCCAGGGGAAGGTGAACGCAACGGAATGTGGTGCTGATTTATCTATCAAGAAACCGTGCGCGGGCGGAGTTTGTGTTGGCGCGTACGCGGCCCGCTCAGCCTGGAGGTCTCGAGTTACGCTAGCAAAACAATCGCTGCTCAGGAATGGCCCCAGAGCCCTTGCGGTGCCCTAGAAATAAGATAACGAAGTCAAATGGATTGAGAGAACGCCATCCGACCTGTCACCCCCTGTCACCTCACCGCGGTGGACGTGCCGGTAAACGTGATGCAGAGAAGTAAAACAAAGGCAAGTGTTTGGCTCCCTGAGCACGGGCCCTCTGAAGTGAGCACATAAACGCCAGGCGGCTAATTCAGTTTGAAAGGAAGCTGAGACCCATGCACGGGGAAGATGACCTTAGCCGGGTTTCGTGCAGTTTTCATTACACTCCGTGGCCTCTTTTCTCCTAACAGGAAGCACTTCTCGCGGCTTCCTGTTGTTGTACTTGACGCCGGGGCTGTTAACTCGTGAGCCACGGGAGAGAGAGAACGCGTTGCCCGGTCAACCATTTTATAAAGTGCAATTCCAGCCATCTCATGAGGCACTGTGTACATAAACAGAGGACAACGCTTTGCCTCAACAGCTTTTCATTGTCGTAATATAATCCACAGGGCTGAAGCATCAGACACTGAAGCACCACTGTAGATGAAAGTGGAGGACGTGCTAACCACTTTCAGCCTGGCGTTCATAATGTGGGCATGTCATTGTACAGGCGAAAATGTTATTTTTTTAATACAATTGCAAAAATAGCACAGCTCACAATGCGTCATGATGCAATGCATTATGAGCTTGTAGATCAGTTACCTTCACCAGGCAACCCCATTTATAACAAAATATAAATAGGGCTTCCTGGTAGTAAAACACTACCTATACTCCATTACTTTCGCAGTGCAATCCAATATCCAATCCAATATCATGTCAAGTGCAGCGCAAGGTTTTGAATTATTTAAGCTCTCCAAGCTAACAACATCAGCCCCTTGGTAAAAAACAGTCGATTACCGGTTGATGATAGCTTATATAACGGCGTGGTTCAACTCCAGGTTCAAGGTAATGTTTCTTAGGAGGATTATCATTTCCATTTCCTCCCATGTAGAGGAGAAGCATCTCATCTCCCTCTGCCATGCAGAGAGGGCCCACTTGTCACTGAGATTATGATCACAGAGTATCAGCATCTGACTCCCATTCCCCCATTCCTGGTAGCTGAGAGAGGCGAGACCATGTGCTGGTCTTGAAACCGGAACAGAACACAGGATCAGGCACTGAAGTGCTCACTCAGGTTGGAAATTAGATTGGATTCATAGCGGTGTCTCGTCAGGGGCAATGCAGTCTGTCATGAAATGAGTCCGAAAGTGCTTCAGCAATTACAGTTAATCATAATCTCATTTTCACTATGAAGGGAGGACCTGAGTGTGAAAGAGATATATGCACGGTTTCAATATTTCTGAAAATGTCTGAAAATTGCTGAAGATTGCAAACAAATGCGTAATTTGTACTTTTGAATACTTGAGTATTTAGTATATACTTTGTCCACCACTGACTAAATCCCCATAGAGCTGTTCTGGCCTTGTGGAGGTCTAAGGGTCAACTACAGAGCAACACCGCTTTGACGTTGTGCTGGCCTGGCAGATGACCACATAATCACAATGTCACTGGTTTGGTTCCGGCCTGGAGACCTGTGTAACTAATATAATGCTCCGTCTTACGACGGTGTTGCGTGCCGAAAATAAATAAATAATAAAGCTGACAGCTTGAAGTTCTGCTATCTTCGATGTGCGCCATCGTACGACAAAGTATAAAACATGCTTTACATGTTCCTCCCCCTCTCTCTGCCCTCAGTGTTCTCGTCTCTCTACCTTTCTAAATGAAGCAAAGAACAGGAAAATCTGGAGCTTGTCATAGGAATTTATGTGCCTGGCTCAAGGCCACATCAGCCGAGCAAACACAGGATTGAACTCCTCCAAGTGGAGTCTATATTTGCCTCTGAGATGTTGTGGAGTAGAAGTATAAAGTATTTAAAAATGGAAAGACTCAAGTAAAGTAAAAAATACCCTACGTACATGTACTTGAGTAAATGTAGTTACAATCATTCACAATCACAAAAGCATCTGACTCCCATTGCTCCATTCCTCCTGGGATAGCTGAGAGAGGCGAGAACAGCATGTGCTGGTCTTGAAACATAGGATGAGGTGCTGAAAGTGTGCTCTCCAAAGACACTCAGGTGAATGAGATTGGATTCATAGTGGTGTCTCGTCGAGGGCAATGCAGCCTGTCACGATGACATGAGTAAGAAAGGTGTCCGGAAGTGCTTCAGTAATTACAGCCAGGTAATCATAATGTCATTTTCATTATGAACGGAGGGCCTATGTGTAAAAGAGATGCACTTATGCACGTATGTATTTGTCGTACGATTGTGTCACTTGCAGTAGCCGACCTACAAGCTCACAAGGCGTCGCATCTGCAACGCGTTGTGAGCTTGTAGGTTCGACTATTTTCAGTGCGCGACACCATCATACGATGGAGCATAAATTAGGTTTAGGATGGTGAATGTTCAGCGCTCATGCTCACAACAATGCCGGCTGGTTGGGTGGCGGCTTGAGGCACTTTGTGGGCAGAGTGGTTGCTTGTGACCAAGTCACCACTAGTTAATGCCAGCAGATATACTCTGGGGCAGGCTGTTTCAAACCAAACCTACTGTGTGTGTGTGTGTGTGTGTGTGTGTGTGTGTGTGTGTGTGTGTGTGTGTGTGTGTGTGTGTGTGTGTGTGTGTGTGTGTGTGTGTGTGTGTGTGTGTGTGTGTGTGTGTGTGTGTGTGTGTGTGTGTGTGTGTGTGTGTGTGTGTGTGTGTGTGTGTGTGTGTGTGTGTGTTTATACTGTCTGCTCTTTTGATGAAGGAACCAGGCTAGAGATTGGTTAGGGTGGTAAACTAAACATATTCATTTCCATCTGGTCCCTCTCCTACAGGGTTTTTCTGGTTTACAGTCAGAGGATATACAACAGACACACAGAAAGAACACTGGGCAAAGTGAGACAGATGGGGGGTATAGAGCTGTTGAAGTCTACCCAGCATTTAGTGGTGGAAGAAGTAGCAATACCACTATATATCAAAATATAATAATATATATAATATTGGTTTATGTATGTTTTATATAAATAATCAAAATCTGTCAAATAAGAGTACAAAAAGGGGTTGTGACTGCCGTTTTCTTTTCTTTTTTTAAATATAATTATAACTAACAACATGAACCCTAGTGTCTATTCCTTGCATGCCATCACAACATTTGCAGATCTACAAGCTCACAACGACGCACAATGGTGCGCTGTGAACTTGTAGATTGGCTCATTTCGGCCGAAGACATTTGATATTGATATATCATATTCATATGCTAACTATATTATATCCAGGGAGTGGCTGTCCAGGAACCTCAGTCTCTATATCCGTTTATGAATCAGGTTATAGATTTATTGTGATTTTGGTCTACCATAGCATCCACCACCCTTCATTGCTGGTTATTCATTAATGAACTAATCAATAAATCCCCACGGGTCTATACAAGGACCCCTCCTCTTTTTCCCTCTACACCAAACCTAGATCTGCAAGCTCACAACTTGTTGTGTTGTGAGCGTATATTCACCCAATGTTTGCCCCAGAATAGGGAAGTTAGGGTTCATGTGGTTAAAGAGCTTAAAATTATTGGAGTGAGCAAGTGACATATTTACTTGGAGTTAGGCAATAACAATTCAAAAGACATTTTTCAGAAAACAGATTTCATCAAGATGAATTAGCTAAATTTAAATAACTAAATTGGGTTGCAGCTACTCAAATTAAATGAGTTCAATTGTATAATGAGAGACCAGAGGCCAGTCGTACAGCATAAAATTGGTTTGGAAAGGTAATTGCATCCCAGTCTACTGTAGCCTGACACTCAGCCTGAATTTTCATTTCGTTTCACTCCATTATTCTGAAAGCTGAAAGCTGAAAGTCTGAAAGCCCTCTCAATGCAGCCGATTTCTGAGATGGGGGCGTGGCCTAAGTTTTTTTTTTTCAAAGACTCTTTGGCGATTGGTTCATACTGGATTTTCCCGATCCCGATTCGTCGTACAGATTTTCAACCGAGTCTGAGACCTCCTATGAGAGCGTCACCAGACCAGAATCGCCTGAACATATTTTTTAAATGGGCGTGGCTAGCGATTCACGGGCTGGAGCCAGGCTAAGTCTACTGAGCATGTGTGTTTAATATATATTTAGGATTTCCAATTAGTCCAGATTTGTGTGTTATTATCTTTCCAGAACCATTTTTCTTCCTTGGAGTGGTCAAGAAGCGTTGTTCATCTTGCACGCACGCACGCACGCACGCACATTCATATGTGAATCCATGCTGTATAGCTGTCTGTGATGCAAAACATATACAGTAGTAGTGGGAATTATCGTTCATTTCAGTGTATGCGTAATTTTGTTCTTGTTGCGAACGCAACGGAAGGAGGCGCGCCTCCGCGCAAGTGGAGCTTACTATGAAACCGTGCTCGGCTTGTGAGTGTGTCTGTCTCTCTGTGTGCAGTATGTGTGCACTGCCTGTGTGCAGCCAAGTAAATGTCCAATATAGACGTACCATACATCAAATGACAGGTCTTTGAAAACTGAACACACCTGTCAAGGTTGCGTTTAAGCCCGCCCGTTCCCCCGGAAGCCACGCCCCGGAGAAGGCTCCTAAAAACTCCCCATTGAAACCCCATGTTAAATGAAAAGTGCCCGAATCGCTCCCAAACTTTTTCTACCCCCCCTAAGTGAGGGTCTACGAACAAATACTTCGGCCTCGGATTTTGGCTCCGCCCCCCGGAAGTGGGTGAAACAGGCACTTCAAACACTTTGTTGAATTGTTCAAAAACATTCAAAAATTTGTTTTGGGGAATTTGTATTTTTCTAAGATGCTCCTTTTAACGCAGAAGTTTTTGGTATTTAAAAAAATAATAATTATTGGTTACTTTTTTTTAAATATTTGTTTTCATTATTAATTTTTTTGTTTTGCGTTCGCGCGTCTTACTTGTTCACTAAAAAGATTAGTTCAAATGATTCGTTCACCGCTCAATGCTTCCGGTTCCGCCCTCCTCACGTAGTTCAGTCCATTAATGATAAAAGAGCAACGTCTCTCTTCAGCCAGTGAAAATGTTGCATTTTGCAACTGACTGACTGAACCTCGCGTCACCAGGCTTTCCACATGGAGGAAAATTAACGACTCAAGGAACAATAACGTTTGAAGAAGTGACTGAATTCGTTCCCATTCACACAAATGTCCGAATCATTTCGAAAGAATCGTTCATGAACGTCCCAACACTAATATACTGATCCCTATATGGGTGTTGGAGAGCATATTTGTGGGTCCCTTTTCCACTCCGAGTTAAAGAGGCACTTCACCGATTTTGTACCTGAATTGGATTTGAATGAATTTGAGGACATAAAACATGATGATGGGGTTTGTTTTGTGTTTTTTTTTTTCACATTCTTTACATGATTTCTCCCCCTGTGACATCACAGAGGTGAATGTAGTTCCAGACAGTGAGGCAGTTTTGGGTGCAAAATCTTTGAAATGTCCCTTTTAAATGAACACTGGATTTTACTACATTGAGAATGACTGCATGTAACGATGCACATGCAAATAGATGTGCTGTGCACGGTGTGTACACATATTTAGAGTCATGTGAGTACGTGCTGTGCACCCACATACACTGCCCGCACAGTCATACTGACTTCACAGGGCTCTCTTTACAACCTCCCACCCCAGTCGGGGGCCTCAAGTCAGGCTACCGCTGATTCATTATAGGCCTGGCGAGTGCTGATATGTTACTGTGGTTTTAAGTGGGGATTTATTCACGTGGCCCCTCTGCGTGCCGCCAGGCTGTGACTCTGTTTTCACCATCAACCTGCGTCTAAGTGGGACCAACTCCAAGTGCACTGTCTGCAGGTTTGGGGAGGCGGGCAATGGCCCTATTGATACTTTGTCACACCACAGCGGCGGCGCCAAAATAGCAGAGGAAAATAGCAGACCCACAAGCTTGTAGGTCGGCTATTTTCGCCACGTGACTCCCTCACGCCATGTGACTCCCTCACGCCATGTGACAGAGCATAAATTAGGCATAATGGGAACCTGCTTTATTGCAGGCACTCCTGAGGCCCTGAGTAGGTTTCTGTGCGGTCTATATACGTTGTCTCCACGAGACAGGAGCTAAATTGAATCCCCAATTCACCAGAAGGCGCGTTCGTCCGGGCAGGAGGGGGGAATATTGATGGTGTGTTTACAGAGGGGAACAGGCTATTGGAATGTCTGCCTCATGTGTGTTTGTTCGCTCACAGAAGGCTGACACAGAATAAGTAATGGGGTGGGCGAGGGCGGTGTGAGTTATTCACTTTGCTGCGACCCTGTTAGTAGAATGTGTTTATTAGAAAAGATTAAGAAGTCGTCCCTTTAAAGATGTTGAACAGAACGGACAAAAGCATGCGGCTGTTGTGGTAATGGTGGTACTTCGGGAGAACTTTGGGAGAACAGACTAAATCTGCTGAAAACAAGCCTGAATATCTTTAGGAATATGACACAAATTGTGGTGTTATTGGCAGATTTTACAAACTGGCATTTCAGCTACAGTGTGTAAGACCCAATTTGTGGTTTATCGTTTTCAAGATGAATAGGCTCTTTAAGGCATGGTTCAAACCCAGACCTTCACATTTACAGTACATGCACACATTTCTTCCCTCCCCACTCCTCCCTCAGGTTGCCGCCTCCTCACGCTTCCCCTGCATGTCTCTTCTCTTCTCTTCTCTTGTCTTCTCTTGTCTTCTCTTCTCTTCTGTTCTCTTCTCTTCTCTTCTCTTCTCTTCTCTTCTCTTCTCTTCTCTTCTCTTCTCTTCTCTTCTCTTCTCTTCTCTTCTCTTCTCTTCTCTTCTCTTCTCTCTCTGTTTACCCCCCTCTGTCTGTCTGTCTGTCTGTCTGTCTGTCTCTCTCTGTTTCTCTCTCTGTTTCTCTCTCTCTCTCTCTCTCTCTCTCTCTCTCTCTCTCTCTCTCTCTCTCTCTCTCTCTCTCTCTCTCTCTCTCTCTCTCTCTCTCTCTCTCTCTCTCTCACACACACAGTTCATCCATTTCAATCCAGGCCAATATGCCTCGCTGCTACTGCTAGGTATAATATGAATGTTATTACAGTATGTGTTCTGTAGGTGTGTGTTGCAGTACTTTGTTAGTGATGGATCTCTCTTTGTCGCCCCCTTGCTCGCCTTACTTCATCTCATCATACCAGATCTGACTCCCACTCACTGACGAGGAGGCTCCCTCCACCCTCCAAAGCAATTTGATCCTTCTCCTTTGACAAGTGGGTTGATGAGGATGAACGGCTGTTTCTCGGTCGTCTCCGAGGTCCACTAAATCAGCAATTCTCAACCTTTTTAAGTTCAATGACGTTTCTGAGACCTCAATCTACGCCTAATCTAATCTAATCTTCACTGCTAATTTAACTCTGAGTGTACAAAAGGAATCCATTTGTACACTCAGAGTTACAGACCTGTAAAGGTCCATTTGGACGCAGGGGGTTCCCCGGATTTGACATTGAGAACCAGCGCACTAAGTGTACAAGTGTCTGTCTGTGGTGGTGGCACGTACATGTGTGTATAGTACGTGTGTGAACTGAACTGCAGCAGTGGAAGCCATCATGTTTCAGCCCGGAGGAACACATCTGGTCTGCCAAAAACCTCAGTTAAATCTGCTTTCTAATTTCTTCGCATTTTTATTCACTTTTGTCATTTTCACATTTGTTGATTGTCCCATCATCCCTGCCATCCAAATGTATAATTATTATTATTTTATTTTTTTCTATTTGATTATTGAGCTTGAGATCAGTTAACTTTAACCCTAAATAGGCTTGAACAAAAAACAAATATATATATATATATATATCTTTGAAACATTTGAACAACACAAATCTTGTATGGGGGTCCACTCCCTTGCACAAAATATTTTCAGGTGGGAGTCCACGGCCAAATACATATTCATTTGGGGGGACTGAGAAGAACTGCTTCTATAAGTTCACTGTTTTCTATGAAAACTGACAGGTCCTAATTTTGAAAGTCCCCTCTCTGCCCCCGAGGACACAGCAGTCTGAATAGGGAACGTACCTATTGAATTTGGATTGAAGGATTTTTGTGAGTGCTTTCATTTTTTTCCACGAACAGGGGACTCTTGACATTGATGACTCATGACATGCCTGTCGATATTCAATATTTGTCAAAGAGGTTATTGCTTTTCAAATGTTTCTGAAGATGCTTGCTTAAGCTTGTGCAAACTGCAGCACGATGAAAAATTCAGAACTTTCAATACCAAGTGTTTGCTATTGTTTCAGCCCCAGTTGCACGTAATTGTTCTTGGTCCTGAACTCTTCTTTGCCTCGCAAATAATTCTTCCTCAGAACTGTTAGACCAGTAGAGCTGAGGACATAGCGTGAACGTGGTCTAATTTTCAACCCGGCCTTTGACAGGCCTCTGATAATATTGACGCGGGGGAAACTTGGCATGGCTTTCTGACTTGTTTAAAAACTCTGGATGAAACTCAAACAAAAACGTAGGATTTATTCAGTAAAAATGTTCGTCTGTCTCTCTCCCACAAGGAATGAGTCTGGCAGTTGAGTTTTTCAGGCCTCAAAATCATCCTATCTTCAACTTTTTGCCTTCAAAGTGGAAACAGACAGACTGTTCTCGTCCTTGCATTTTTTATTTATTCATTTATTTCAGCTCGACGTGGGAGAAGAGCAGATTGTCACAGGCAGCGAGAGCTATACATGAAGCGTGACAGCTGGGAACTGAAGCACTGCTCTCACGTTGGTGCAGTGGTGGAAAGTAACTAAGTACATTTACATAAGTACTGTACTTAAATACAATTTTGAGGTATTTGTACTTCACTTGAGTGTTTCCAATCTCCAATACTTTTACTCCACTACATCTCAGAGGCAAATACTGTACTTTTACTCCACTACAATTATTTGAAAACTTTAGTTACTAGTTACTTTGAAGATTTTGATTATAGGACCCCCTCGAAAACGAGATGCTTCATCTCAAGGGGTTATTCCTAATAAAGAATTTCAATCATTATTATTACAAAACATACGTTAACCACTTCAGCCCCATATACATTTAGGCCATTTGAAAATAGCCTATCTACAAGCTCACAATGTGTCATATCGCGACGCATTGTGAGGCTATTGTAGATCGGCTATTTTCAAAAGATATTTACATTTGAAAACTTGAAATGGGACATTCTGCATAATGAGTACTTTTACTTTTGGTACTTTAAGTATATTTTGATTCCAATACGTTTGTACTTTTACTCAAGTACATTTTGAATTCCGGACTTTTACTTGTAACAGAGTATTTCTATTTTGCAGTATTGATACTTTTACTTAAGTTTTAAAAAAAAGTTATTTTCCACCACTGCGTTGGTGGAGGGATTGTTTGATCCCAGCGTGCTGCGTCGTGTGGTCATTCTCTGATGGCAGGGCTGCATGAAAGAAACACAAGAAACAAAGAGAATGCACAACATCGCCTTTTGCCATTTCCACATAGCAAGAGGTCGCATTTACTTTGAGCTTCAGATGGCTTTCATAACACGTCATACTGGTAGGCTTCAGTGTGCAGCATGGCCACTAATCGACTAATCAATAAACTTGTCAGAGAAAGAAAGAAAGAAAACAGTCAAACATCATTTCAAAATTGGCCAACTTTTAAACCTTCAATTTAGTTTAACTTTTAATTATATCATAAAAAGATGCTTCCTCTTAAATCACAGCTCGCATTGCAGTCATAATAATCGGCAAAATTAAACTGTAATGAATTATTAATTTGTTGCCCCATCCGACAGCACATTTTCAAGCCAAATTATACGCATTTCACATTTCCCACTCAGCCCTCAGTGACTAAATGTTAGTTACTGAATATCACAGCACATTGTAGATGTGACGGCTTCCATAATTTCCGAAGGGGTGACTGACTATACTCTTAAGTGGCGTATCAGTGCCGGCCGCATCTTTCACAGTTACTGGTTGTCACACTCCAGCACTTGGCTGTCTATGAGTGTGACAGCTTGTGATAAGATCTGTGGTAACCTTCTTTATGAAACACTATCCTGCCATCCTGTCAACGGTGATAACTCACAGCATGGCAACCAGGAAGTGTGCATAATTGTTTCCACGTGTGTGTGTGTGTGGGTGTGGGTGTGGGTGTGGGGGTATGTGGGTGAGTGGTGAGTGCACGTATGTGTGTCTGTGTGTGCTTGTCTTTCTACCTGTATGTGTACAGTAGCTGCTACACATCTCTTTCCTCTTGCGAGCACCTTTATGTATTGTGTGTGTGTGTGTGTGTGTGTGTGTGTGTGTGTGTGTGTGTGTGTGTGTGTGTGTGTGTGTGTGTGTGTGTGTGTGTGTGTGTGTGTGTGTGTGTGTGTGTGTGTGTGTGTGTGTGTGTGTGTGTGTGTGCGCGTGTGCGTGCATCTTTCCGTATATATGCATGTGTCCTTGCACCATCTGGAGAAGCGTGCGCTGACCCAGAGGGAGCGGACCACCTCTATAAACTCGGTCTAATTGAAAAACCAAGAGTCTAACTGTCAGGACTTTATTGAATTCTTGCTCCCAGGTGACATACCAACTCAAGGATTCACGTTAAAATATATCAGGTGTGCTTAAAGAAAGGTAACATTTTGAAGAATGTGGTTTCTGTTGTCCTTTTACCAAACTTGTCCATACCAACAATCCCCAAATAGCAATAGCCTCTGTCTAGGGGCCCCCTGTTGCAAAATGGATGTTTAAAAATGTGATGCGTTGTGAGCTTGTAGATGTAGATTTACTACTTTTGCTATTTTTGTAAATTTGGGGAAATTTGGGGAAAGTTTTGACAATAATAATGACATGTCCAAACACAAGGTTGAAAGTGGCTCAACTGACAATAATCGTATTAATTTAACAATGTAAATCAGGAACGATGCAAGTTGGCAAGGCATTGCCTTATGCAATACCCATTGTACTTCTTGTACGTGTTTCCTGCTGTACCCCTTACCTGTTGTACCCATTCTCAGAGTACCCAGTCCCACTACCGTAGGACCAATTGACCAAATATGGAGATGTGAGGTTCCCTGCTGTTGTCAGAAATGTCTGTTGTCGTGTTGCTGATGTACATGAGCATATGGGAATGGAGTTCCATTGCTCACACTGTTGGCGCAGCGGCACAAACATTAAGCAAAGCTCAGCCTCTGCCCATCCGTGAAGAAAAGGGGTCGGGTAGACAAATCAGGGAAGCCGATGTCCCCTTCCCCAAACACACAGAGATTTGGTGCGTCCTCCCCAGACCTGTGGACAGACAGAGGCCCCATTTAGACTACAGCGGTCTCTAGAGAAAAGAGCAAAATAAAATATCAGATGTGCCGTTCGTTTACATGGCAACGGCGTTATCGGGGATTGTAAACGCAGCAAAGTGAAACCCCCTTCCAGAGTGGAAATGTTTGAAAACGCTCCGCCTCCCTTCTCCATGTAACCGGGGCAACACAAAATGTGTGACGTCATGGCTCACGTCACGTATGCTATTGCATTAGTGCAGAGCCGTAGAATCACGCTGCATTGGTGTAAACAAACAGCTGTGATAGGAAGTAGAACGGAAGTGGTTCTACGCATGCGTGACTGGTCTCATCTGGCAGCGCGTCACATCACTTTCAATCACTGTTGTGTCTCCGTGTAAACTCAAAATAAAAAGTGAGAATGCAGCGGCACCTTGTCCTTCGCTATTCTGATTGTTGCCATGTAAACGTGGCCAGATACAGACATTTGTGGTTTTTTGGTTCTCGGAAACTGTCGTTCAAATTCCCATTTGGCACTGCACACCCCGGGTGATCTGGAATGCACATGCCAAGGCGTTCAGTCGGACGGTGCCCAAGTTATGCCTGTGACTGACTGACTGACTGACTGACTGACTGACAGGACAGGACACGACAAGACAAGACATTTCGTTTCTTCTCTCCTTTCTAATTGGCTCCCCCGGCACAAATTGAAAACCATTGCCGTATACTGTAGCTCTGTTTCCTTCATGGGCGCTTTCCTGTTCCTCTCCATTCATCGTACAGCCCTCCTTCCTCTTTCATCCTCCTCATCCCTTAGCCTGGAAAGCAGACGAATCTGCCAGAGCTAAAAAAAGAAAGAAAGAAAAATGGCCCTGGGCAGACTAGTCTGACCATGCCAGGCTACTCCTCCCTCACTCCCCCACCATTTTTTGGAGCAGACTAATACCAGGGTGAAGGCTTAGCCTGATTGACCGTGTCGCGCATTGCACATAGCAGACCTACAAGTTCAATAATAGCCCCCCCCCCCCCTCCACCCCCCCCCCCTCCACACACACGTTTTCAGGTAGGTTGAAAATGTTCAACCAATCAGGAGAGAGTACCCATTTATCAGCTTCAATGTTATAGTGTTCCAGTTCCAATTTTGTCTTCTTTGTGTCATCATCACTTCCAGTTTCACTTGTTTATCCTGTATGAGTTCTCTCTACTGATTTTTGGATATAATTGGTGTCCCGACCTGAAAATATATGTTCTATTTATTAAAGAACTGGAGAGACATGGACACTCCTGTTACTAGAACACTCTATAGCAATGAGTACTATCAGACTATGTAGTTATTTAACACTCATTTTTAACAAAATAATATCACTTTAAATCACAGGTTTGTCAGCCCCCTGAGGATGATGTAAAAACAAAATGGCTACTGTGTGCATTATGTTCAGATATCATGTCTGTAAAAATGCTTGGGCCTTTAGTAATTCTGACTCGAGTTAAAGTCAAAGGCGTCCTGCCTCTACATACAGTACATATTGAAGCTTTTGGCCACAAACCTTATGTCCATATTTTGACTTTTTATGTTTGTAAATTATAGCTTATAGCTCGGCTATTTTCGCTACTTTTGAATTTTGTTGAAGTGAAAGTGTTCTGTCTGGGTTTTATAAACATTTAACCAATAAAAGCTATTAACAAGAGCTTGTGACAAAATAATAACTTGGATCCATTGGAACACAGGATCTTTTTTCCATTTCCTGAGAAGGAACGGTTTCGGACATAAAATGCCCAATAGTGCAAATATATATTGTAATAAAGTTGATTCTTTTAGGTTTCTCCCTCCCCATGTAAAGTATCTTTGAGTACCTAGAAAAGCGCTATATACATCTGAGATATAATTATATATTGATAAAAGCATTTTCCAGGTTTCATACGACATTGCAAGAGACAGCATCTGGTCCCCTGCCCTCTTCTATGTGTCTGCCTTTCATCTCTCTCGGTTTCCTTCATCATGAGTCTAATGTCTCTCTTCTCTTTCATCTCCTCTCTCACTGTGCCCGGTGCCCTCCCTTTTTTATCCTCATCAGTGGTGGAAGAAGTAAAAGTATCAATGCCACAATGTAGAAATGCTAGTAAAAGTCCTGTATTCAAAATTAGACATCAAAATAAAATTGAAGTACCAAAATTAAAAGTACTCATTATGCAGAACAAGGCCTTTGCAGACAGGGTGCGATTTTCCGCATGGAAAAAACGCACAATATAATTTTTTTAAATGAACACATGGTTCTCAATGACCTCATGCACATCGCATCGCACCACATCGCATCGCCGTGCGGCGATGCGATGTGGCGATGCGATGCCGCAATGCGTTTTTTTTTAATCGAACCCAGTTCGATTCGTGCGTTTTTCCGCATGCGTTTTTCCGCGTGTGTTTTTTCGCACCCTGTGTGCAAAGGCCTTAACTCTTTCACAAGTACAGCATATCCACAAGCTTATAACGCGCTGCGATTCGATGCGTTGTGAGCTCCTGTATCTACTTTCAAATAGCCAAAGTATAAAATAGGCTTAAGAGGTTCATGTTTTGTAAAAAAAAAAAATCTAAATCTACGAAGTAAGTTTTCAAATAATTATAGTGGAGTAAAAAGTACAATATTTGCCGCTGAGGTGTAGTGGAGTAGACGTATACATGGTAGAAAAATGGAAATAGTCAAGTAAAGTACCTCACAATTGTACTTGAGTACAGTACTCCTACTGCCTGATGACCTCACAGCCCAATGTGTGTGTGTATGTACAGTATAGTATAGAGGTCAGAGAGCATGGTCAGAGCAGAGGCCACCCTGTAATCAAGGTTCAAACCTTGAACCTTGATACAATGCTCTTTGAGAGAGAGAGAGAGAGAGAGAGAGAGAGAGAGAGAGAGAGAGAGAGAGAGAGAGAGAGAGAGAGAGAGAGAGAGAGAGAGAGAGAGAGAGAGAGAGAGAGAGAGAGAGAGAGAGAGAGAGAGAGAGAGAGAGAGAGAGAGAGAGAGAGAGAGAATTGTTTTTTCTATTATTTCTAAAAAAAAAATCTAAAATGTTGTAACCCACTTTTTCACCCAGTGCCAAATGCCTAAGCTGTAATCCTGGGCACTGCTCTCCCTCTGCCAACCTGAAAATGTATTGCTGTGGCAAAACAATTGTCCTTTTGTCATGCGAACAAAAGCAATTGAAAGTGTGTTAAAAAAAAAAAGTGTGTGTCATTCTGTGTGTGCGTGCGTGCGTGCGTGCGCGCTACAACATAATGTGTGCGTGTGAGGTGGGTGGAGAAATGGAGTGGTGCAGCATCTCTACAGGTCAGGTCACAGTGTACCAGAACACAGGCACGCTGTGTCTGGCGCTCAATGTTGATAGGAGTAAGATTGACCTTTCGTGCCCTCTAATCTCCTCCAGTCCATTTTGACTCCTGTTTCCCCCTCTGCTCCTCTCTTCTGTTGTCCTCCTCCTCTCCACTCCTCCACTTTCTCACCTCAGCTCCCTCAAAGAGCACATTCCCTCCACATGACAGTAAATCACTATCATGGCTCCTCCTGAAGGTCAGGGTATTGGAAGGTGTTGTGCTCCTGTCACAACACACTTCTCCCCATCAGGCCCGCGGGTTCTGTACCGTGAAGTTCAGCAGTCAGGGTGTGAAAAAGGAATAATATAAAAAGCCAATCATGTGGACTTTCGGGATCCACAGGGGGAACGTGTGGCTCTATTGTAGATCTTGGCCTTGTGGCCGGCCTGTGACAGACTCCAAAGTTTCAGACCGATCTGAGCCCCTTTGACTTCCATTATGAAATTAAAGTTAACTTTTTAAAAAAGTATAAAACATATTGGGGGGGGGGGGTTGAGGTAATAAAGCCTAAATTATACTGTGTGAGCCAAGCCATGGCTTCATTATAAATTAAGCTCAAGTTAGCCTACTGGCAGTGTACAAGAAATGTAGTACTGATTGGTCCAGTGGTTCGTGAGATTTGCCCCGGACTCACAGATATGTCTACGCACGCACGTACACACACACACACACACACACACACACACACACACACACACACACACACACGCACACACACTCACACTCACACATACACACACACTCTCTTCTAGACCACTGTTTCCCAAACAATATTTTATGGGTCGCAAGTAAATAAAAAAAAAAATGTTTCTGAAAAAAGTCACAACTTTTCTTCAATTGAAAACAATTCTGCCATTTTTCTAAGTATTTCATAAACCAAATTAAAAAATCAACACGTTTCCACTGATAAATGTAATACAAACATTTAAGAAGTTGTGAAAATAGCAGATCCACAAGCTTGCAATGCGGCACGAAACAACACGTTGTGAGCTTGTAGATCTGCTATTTTCACTAGTTTGGATCCCATCCAATTTCTTTTTTGGGTTTTGAGCTAAAAAGTTTGGGAACCACTGTTCTAGTCAGCTGGCCCCATGGGAGCCACGGTGGTCATTGACACTCCTTCGTCACGTGGCAGTGGCTCAGCAGGTTGAATGGCTGTTCATGGAAATGGTTGGTTCTCGGTTCAATCCCCATACAGCACCTCCTGGGTTCATGTCAAAGTGCTAACTGCTCCCTATGAGTAGGTGTGTGTGTGTGTGTGTGTGTGTGTGTGTGTGTGTGTGTGTGTGTGTGAATGGAGTGCACATTGTAAAGCACAAATTGCTTCAGGTTGTGCGTTTATGTGCACAAAGGTGCTGTAGAAATTCAGTCCATTAACCCTTTAGTGTACAGTTTGTGCATTACAGAGATGATGTGGGTGGATGTTTTATC
Organism: Gymnoscopelus microlampas; assembly: GCF_963454915.1. Lineage (NCBI taxonomy): Eukaryota > Metazoa > Chordata > Actinopteri > Myctophiformes > Myctophidae > Gymnoscopelus > Gymnoscopelus microlampas. The sequence continues at coordinate 21,477,432 of NC_139956.1, read as the reverse complement.
ATTCTCTTAAGAGCAGGATTTTTTGGCTCATGGCAAATGATGACCTCACTGTCACCATGACGACAAAAAGGGGTGTATGACCCCTCACTGAATTCGTAATAGCCAGTCACTGTGTGCACTATACCTGTACTCTGTTTTCAGTTGTAGCAATTTGAGAGCTGGCATATTGCCAGCACCAGCCACAACGTGCGTCACCACATCTGAATCACACAATGGCAGCTCTTAAATCATTAATGGCACTGCTAGTCCTGGAACAAAAATACAGACTAATAGTAGGAACAGGATGGTGAACTTTGGCGCCCTGTGGATTCAATTGCCTGATCACATAATGCCCCAGCTGTCATATACTCACTCATTTGAGTGACAGATGTTTCATGGTCGTGAATATGCCTGATCGTGTTCCCTGCCAGAGTGGCTCCTGCAGTCTATGCGCTGCAGTAGGCATGGAGTGTTGGAAAAAGTAGCCAACTCAGATTTTTACCAGGTGCTCGAAGAGCGCCGGGGTCTACATACAGCCTCAGTAGACTTTCGCCACCCTGAGTGCTTAGGTGTCGACACCTAAGCACTCAGGGGTCGACACCTAAGTCTCATTGGCTGTCCTGGCTGTCCTTCACACTTCCCCCCCGTTTAAGCCAATGGGGAGTAAGTGTCCATACAGCACCCGCCTCTCCTCCTTTGCAGCAGCGAGAGCCAGAGCCACACACACACACACACACGCCCAAAAGAAGCAACTACAGGCCATATTAGCACTTCAACTTCTACAGCGGATATACAAGGGGCCCTGGGGACCCTCGTAAAGAAATCACTCGTGGTCCGAGGACCCCCACTGGAAGTCTGAGACTTCCCCATACGATGAACGGCTATGTTGCGCGAGAGAGACCGAGACAGGACGCTAATGATTGCCATTAAAAACAAATACAGTACATGATGTTGCTCACATGTTGCAAACACAGCAGCTATAGGTGAGGGCGGCCCCAGCTAAACAACAGGCCGCTCGATGTTCGTTTGTATGGAAGAATTTCACTGAAGATGTGGACAAATACAATGGTGGGGTTACGACGGTAGTTGACGAGCTTAGCATTGTTAAGCGTCGTGGTTGAACTTGCGTCATGGTTGAACTTACACCTGGTGTTTGCATTTCTCCATTTACAACTCGTACATCTACATAAACGTTCAGATTTCACATATAAAGTGCTTATCTCATGGCTACGGGTGTTATAATTATATACGGGCCCTCATAAGTACCCGTATCTTCTGTATCGTTCAATACAAAGCTTTTTGATCCGATTGGTGGCCATTGTCTCCGTTTTTTTCCAACTACGCGGCTGTAGCGGTTGGGGGGTGTATGCGCTCTGATACATTATAACTCTATGAGGAAATGGCCGCCGATTGCATTCAAATGCTTTGTATTGAACAATACGGAATATACGGGTACTGCGACCCACCCGAAATGAAATGTAACATCCGTGGCCATGGGGTAAGCACTTCATATTTTACATCTGAACGTTTATGTAGATGTAGGCCTACAGGCTGTAAATTAACAAAGTGTAAACGCCATGTTGCAGTTCAACAAAGACGTCACAACGTCATGTAGCTGTTTATTTGCAGTGCTGGAAAGTAACTGAGTACATTTACTCAAGTACTGTACTGAGCTTGTAGATCTGCTATTTTCAAAGATTTAGTACTTTCACTTTTGGTACTTTACGTACATTTTAATACCAATACTTTTGTACTTTTACTCAAGTTAATTTTGAATTCTGGCCTTTTACTTGTAACAGAGTATTTTTATATTGCAGTATTGGTACTTAAGTAGAGAATTCGAGTACTTTTTCCACCACTGCTTATTTGGGCTTGCTTTCAAGATTCTTTTTGAAAATAGCTGATGTAATTGGCCTCAAGTGGTCGCGTTGTGAGCTTGTAGATCTGCTATTTTCACAGATTTAGTACTTTTACTTTTGGTACTTTCAGTACATTTTGATGCCAATACTTTTGTACTATTAAGTTATTATTTGGCCATGTTCACACTGACCTCAATCTTCGTTATTGTTGGCAAGACCCGTGTGGTGTCAAAAAATGTTGCCACCACTTACATAAAAAACATTCTAGCGTTTATTGTCGCAGATTCAATGTTGCCAGGTTTGGCGAGAGAAACAAGCAATCCGAAAAACAAGTAATCAGGTCTATGAAAACACACACACACACACACACACACACACACACACACACACACACACACACACACACACACACACACACACACACACACACACACACACACACACACACACACACAGAGCACCTGGTAGGATATGACTTCAAGTCATTTCTTTCTTGTTTACTTAGTAAAAGTAGCAAATACCACAATATAAAAAATCACATCTTTGAATAGCTGAAGTATAAAATTGACCGTAAGTTGTTAATAATGTATGTTTTGTAATAATCAAAATGTGCAAGTAACTAGTAACTAAAAATGTTAAATAATTGTAGTGGAGTAAAAGTTTATTTTTTATAGTGAGTAGAAGTATAAAGTATTGAAAAATTGAATTACTCAAGTAAAGTAAAAGTACCTCAAAATTGTACTTAGGTACAGTACTTTTTTTTTTAACTGTACTTTTAGTTACTTTCCACCACTGCATAGAGACCATATGGAAAGACTAAGCCTCTCTGTCCTCTAAATGCAATTTTTCCCCAAGTTGTTTAGACTGACATTGGTTCTGCTACACGCACGTCCATGAATTAAATATGAATTCCAAATCTCCCATGTTTATGCTGGATCCCCAAACAGCGCGCGCCTTGGTTAAATAAACGGCATCTCCATACAGATACATCATGTGCGTAGTAGATACAGAGAAGCGCTCCTTGGCCACACCCCTTCAGATGAAAGTCGGAGACCTAAAGCTGTGTGTATTTATATGTTTTAGGAAAATCTATACTTCCAATCCCCGGGATGTTCGGACCACCCGTTATTAAAAAACACTCCCCACGCCCGCTTTTGTGCTTCTGAAATGCTGTGCCCCGTCTACTGGCGTGCGAATGACAAGATCTTTGGAGGAAGATCTTGTCCAGGATCTGTGTAGTGCTGCTTTTGGATCAGCATTTGGGTTTGTGTTTTAGAGTGCGCGCAGCTTCCTGGTGTGTGACCCTGCATGCTGCGAGCTTGGCACACAGTGAACTGCTAATCATATACAGTGTAGCCCCCCTACATTGCATTGCTACCGCACGGCATCATCTGGTCAACGTCCTCTGAGAGGAAAGTTGTCCATCAGCTTGCCTCTGAGACCACGCACGCACACACGCACACACACACGCACACGCGCACACGCACACGCGCACACACACACGCGCACACGCACGCGCACACACACACACACACACACACACACACACACACACACACACACACACACACACACACACACACACACACACACACACACACACACACACACACACACACACACACACACACACACACACACACACACACACACACACACACAAAGAAAAGCACTAGCCCTTATGGCCACAGGTTGTGTTTGTGTTGGATCTGTCTCAGCTATGCGGTGACTGACAGAGACCTGATCTGCACGTCCTCAGCCCTTCCTTCATCCACCTCACCCGGTGCCATTAGTCAGCTCATTAGCCCTTGTGTTTGTGCAAGACCCCCAGGCTTCCCCCATTCCACTTCTTCCCATGAACCCGCCACTCACTTCCCCACTCGATTTCACAGCAACACTAAGCGGACAGCTCACGTGGGTCGCCTGGGAATTGCGGAATGATCCAGCCTGTTGCACTTTTTCTTTTTCTTTTTCAAAGCTGACACTCGCCAGGTGAGAGTGTTTACATGTGTTTCACTGCGTTTTACTGCCGTGGTCTATGGGAGTTTTATGAGGTTCCGCTGTGCTGTGGGAGTTCACCGAGATTCCCCGGCCTGTTTTTGTTATGTTTTTGCGTCTGCTCCGTTTGAGGAGGTATAATTTTTCTAGGACGGCCCCTGCGAGGAAGGTCCCAAAAGTTCTGCCTCTATTAATAAATCTGAGCTTCCACTGCACCCACTGGGCCCCAGAAGCTCTGACAGGGAGGAACGACATAATGAGAAAGATCAATCACCTGTCACTGAGGAAAGTAACCACATGTCACCTGAGGTTCAGGGATTTGTGATGTGATTACACAGATGCCTAATGCCTCTAGCTCAGCCAAAAAGAGCTAGGGAACGGAACGTGATAACGATTTCCAAATCCTTCCCAAGTTTGTTTATGAACAAAAGTTAATTTGCATAATCCTGAACATGAATGCAACTCCCAGTAATGTATAAAACCCAATTTGGTCATCCTATTAGTAGCTGTAATGATGCATAAACCTCATCTGTTTTTTCCACATAAATGCAATCAAAAAAACATTAATAGCATGTGCGACAAACAGAGTAATCATTTTTGACTAGTACAGCCTCCATAGGCACAGAATATCTAATACACAATCCCACTTGACAACAAATCAGCTTGGATGAATAGGAATTGAATGCGTTCCACAACATCAACAGCAAAGACCTCAACCCTGTGGTGACAACAGCTGTGGTGAACTCCTCCATTCATTAGCAAAGTGGCAACATGACACATCTACATTCATTAGCTCTCTCTCTCTCTCTCTCTCTCTCTCTCTCTCTCTCTCTCTCTCTCTCTCTCTCTCTCTCTCTCTCTCTCTCTCTCTCTCTCTGCTTCTCTTTCTGAAAGATGCAGCACATCAATTTCTCAGATCCTCCACAAACTCTTTCGGCACCATGCAAGCCTCCTCTCCATTATCGGACACTGTGATTGCACAAGCCAAGTAATTTAAGTCCTATAATGACCTGAGTAACTATCATAGCAAAGTCTGAACAGGCAAAGATAGCTGCTGGATCAATTTCCAGGATGTGCCAGTGAGAATACCTTGCTGAGTGACCGTTTAATGAATGTCTCAAGAACAGTCCGAGCTCCGGGAAAAAAAGGTTTCCCCCCTTTTTTTGCAGATGGGTTCCCAGATTGCCGGTTAATTGATGTGTCCTAATTGTACTCAATACAACTGTGTTGGTAACCCATTCAGACCTGAGGCCGATTCTAAAACCGCCTCCTAAATCCTGACCACATTTTCAAAACAGGAACACAGAGTCGGTAAAGGTTCATGTCGCTTCGTTTCATGTCTCTGCCGCCCATCACAAGGTGTACCGGGGAAGCATTTTGGGAAGAATTTAATCTGACCTGTCTGGCTTCAGACCGGTGGCCCAGTTGTGTCTACCAGTGATCATGTCAGGTTTTCAGTAAGGATGGCAGAAGGACATGTTGTGCTCTCTTCCTGTCTTGTGTGTGTGTGTGTGTGTGTGTGTGTGTGTGTGTGTGTGTGCGTGTGCGTGTGCGCTTGTTTTTGTTTCACCACACAAAAGTAGGCAAGAGAGCCTCAGTTTGAAGCAGCACTATGCAACTTTTTTTAATGAATAAAATGTAATTTTGTCCAATCTGTATGGTAGAGTATGTTAATACAATATCACTTATGCAATTGGGGTGGTTGTATTTTGTCTCCCAGCTTCTATTGAGACATTTAGATCACGTCAAAGGTCATGTCTCACCTAGACACAGGATATGACACACATTTTTATCTGATGGTCAAGATTCCCTGAGCAAGCAGGCTCTATTAGCTCAATGGTAAAAATTCCAGCACTTGCGCAGGAAACCGGGTTCAAATTCGCGGTGGAAGAGGAAAGTTGTATAGTGCAGCTTTAATTCATATCTACTTAATGCCACAAACCATTCAATAAATATTGCTTAAACCACTTAAACCCTATAAAATTAGTTGGCCGGGGTCCCCCAGAGGTCTATCCTTGGCCCCCTCCTTTTTTCCCCTCTAAATCCCTGATGGATCTGTCTTTTCCTTATCACCCACACAAAGTACCAGACACTTTCATAAAAGGCGACAAAGAAAAAGCAGACTCAGAACACAGGCAGCCATTGGATGTAGTGAAATATCTTATTCAGACAGAGAGAGTATGGAAGGTTACAGTATCAACAGGTGTTAACGCATCATCGGTCGTCGTCTCTCTCTCACATAGCACGCCAAGACTGGACTTTTACATGGCCCGTTATCAGTTAGGTAACATAAACAATGACATCATAGGATGTGACATAGATGAGTTTCCGGGCGAAGGTGGACTTCTTGGATTGGATGAGAGTGATGATTACGTCGTCGTCAGATGAGGATGATGATGGTAGATGATGAAGATGATGATGATGGTGTGACAGTTTATCTTTGGACAAACAGCGTCCACATGTCTCAAACAACACGTTGACCTCGGCTCTGACCGGTCACTGGTCAGTGGTGACTTCGTGACACTGCGAGAAGGGTTATGCATTGGAGAAGAACACCGAGATATAGTGTTCTCAAAACAATAGATAGCCACAGAAAGCCTGTAGCTAGTTTGACCTTGCATAGACAGATAGAGAGAGAATAGCTAAGTACAGAAGCACATTTAACATGACTGGATTAGGCCAATATAACAGCATCTTGCACCTATAATTGACGGCCAAACTCATGGGGCTACACATGTGTGTGTGCGCGGTCTCCACGCACACACATGGCCCAACTAACTCCACATTTTACCCCCAAATTCCTCAATATTCTGCCTCTGAACCGGCTGCTTCCCATACCGTTACTCTACTTCCATGATGTACAATAAATATGAAACGCATTATGCCCCAATACTATGCAAATCTCTTCCCCAGCGCGAAATTCACTTCCGGGTGCTTATTTTGGTCTGACATCAGAGAACCCACATATTTGGGCATAACTGATATAGGCAGCTCCATATATGGAGATGTCTGACACTATCTGACATCACCATAATGACAGGGGCACAGCCATCACGGTCCCATATTTGGGCATAACTGATATAGGCAGCTCCATATATGGAGATGTCTGACACTATCTGACATCACCATAATGACAGGGGCACAGCCATCACTATAAAGGACCTGGATGCCCTGGCCAATGCCAGTGTCCTCAGCGACGCTACCAATGCCACACACGTCCACGTGTTGTTGCCTTGCAACTCTACTGCACGTAGCCCCTACCCCCTCTACTGCACGTAGCCCCTACCCCCGCAGAGCACACAGAACGACACAGAGACAACAGGAAACTTTACTACGCAGTACACAGAACGACACAGAGACAACAGGAAACTTTACTACACAGTACCCACAACTTCGCACGCAGCCATGGGACCACGCAAAAAAGCTATACTGGGCAAACGCACACGCAATGCCACTCGCCAGCGTGTGGCTCGCGCAAATGCAGCCGCAAACGCTCTTCAATGTCACAAATACTCTCACAAATACTCTCAACCACAAACTGCATACCACAACATCCCGGCTAATTCCTTTTTGCCCACACACAACTGTCTCCACTTCTCAGCTAACCGCAGTGACAGCAACCGCGCCAGCAGAAGGACAACTCGCTCCTTACAGACGCCCCCCGCCAAAAGTAAGTGCTTTGATTTACCCCATAATCCCTCCAATGCATTCTATCACCCAATCTCTCACATTCCTTTTCCTTACATCTACACAGAATATTACAATTACTATGTTACGCACACATTTCACAACTGCCTAATCATGCATGCTGTCCATCTCTCTCTTCGCAGAACGCCGCTATGAGGACCATCAATACACAACACACTCTCATCCATCACAAAGGACAAAACCAAAGGATAAACACTTCAGAAGAGCGTGGACACAGCCACAACAACTCACAGAAATAGTTGCCTTTCCCACACCTGCAATGGATTGTATCTGCACTTCATGCAAGGCCGTCATGTTCCCCTGGGAAACATCAAAACTTTCAAAAGATCCTGTCCCACTCAAAACCTTCAGTGCCTGTTGCCATTACGGAACAATCCAACTACAGCCATTCAAGGACCCCCCTCCTGCACTTCAAGCTCTGTTTGACAGGACCTCTCCAGAATCCCAACAATTCATGGCCAACATCCGACAGTACAATGGCTTAGTGTCTATGGCTTCTAAGAATGTCACCGGTAAAATCATTGCATTCAAAGGACTAGGGCCACGACCGTTCAAGATGAGTGGCCAAATGTACCACCTCACTCCCTCTGCATTCTTTCCTGACACCAATAACCGACCCAAATTCTCACAAATCTTTGTATTTGATCAGGACAATGAAATTAAGAACCGCCTTCATCAGGCTAAGGGAGAGGACCTTATTAAGGAGCCCACTTTAACCCTCATTCAAAATGAGTTAAAGACAGTTAACCCTTTAGTAAAAATCTTTAAAACCGGCGCAGAATTACTCAATGCCAACCCAACTCAGGCACTGAAAATGGTGTTCAAGTCAAAAAGCTCACAGGGGGCAAACAAAAGTCACCTCAACCCTGCTGTCCCTGACGTTGTTGTTTTTGCACCAGGATGCCAGACAGAGCCCAGAGACATTGTTCTGTACAGAACTCCAGTTGATGTACCTAATCACAGCCAGACTACACACATCAATTCACTACACCCTATGTATGACCCAGCCGCTTATCCCTTGATCTTGCCACATGGGGATGCTGGCTTCAGCATCGACAACCCCATCACAAAGGTTCATGCACAGTCACCCACAGCCAAAGTCACTCTTCAGGAGTTCTTCAGATTCCATCTACAACAGAGAACCCACTCCTTCAACACCCTTCTGAAGTCGGCCCGACTTGCTCAAGAATACTTCTGTGATCAATACTCCAAAATAGAAAATTGCCGGATGAACTACTACAGGAGTAGGGAACTACAGGACAAGTACAGGGCCCACCAGTATTCTGGTCTGATTGATTCCCTGGCTACTCAGCAAACACAGCCAGGACAGACTGAGGCCACCAACATTGGTCAACAGATAATTCTTCCAGGCTCACACACTGGTAGCCCCAGATACCTCTACAAGCACTATCTAGATGCCCTTGCCATAGCAGCCAGATACAAAAAGTTTGACCTCTTCATTACCATTACGGCAAACTCACGGAGTGAAGGTGTCCTCAATAACATTTTTGAACACCAGCAGCCCACTGACAGACCAGACATTGTCAATAAAGTCTTCAAACGGAGTCTGGATGAGCTCCTCCGCGACATGAAGCTGGGAGTTTTTGGCAAAATGAAGGCTAGAATACACACTGTTGAGGGACAGATGAGAGGACTGAAACATGCCCACATACTGCTACTCCTACACGAGATTTTGACTGTAGATGACATTGATCACATCATTAGAGCAGACATACCTGACCTGGACAAGGAGCCAGAGTTGCATCAGCTGGTGTGTCAATCCATGCTCCATGGACCCTGTGGTCCAGGCTACCCCAACAGCCCCTGCATGGTCAATGGCCTCTGTTCTAAGAAATTCCCCAAAAACTTCTGTGCCACCACTCGACTGCCTCATCATGGTCATGGCTACCCGGAGTACAGGCGGCCCATTGACGGCCACACCTTCAACAAGAAAGGCTTTCTGTTTGACAGCAGGTGGGTCGTTCCTTACAACCCCTGGGTCCTTCTCAAATACAAATGCCACATCAACGTTGAATTTGTAGGCTCCTTCCAGACCATCAAGTACCTGTACAAATACGTACATAAGGGAGCTGATGTTGGCACCCTCGACATTGAAGACAGGGATGAGATCTCCAAATTCATCAATGCCAGAACCATTGATGCTCATGATGCACACTGGAGGACTATGGAGTACAAGATCCAGGACAGACTCCCTGCTGTCACCAATCTCGCCATCCACACAGACGGCCAGCAGAGCATAGTCTTCAGAGAAGGCCATGCACAGGAGGCCATAGCAGCAGCCAAACCCACTACATTGCTTGCCTTCTTCGAACTAAACAGCCAGGACCCTGAAGCAAGGCAATATCTATACATGCAGATTCCCGAACACTACACATGGAAGGCCCACATGTGGAATAAAAGAGTCCACGCACCCAAGGACAGGGAAATTCCACGTACAATAGGAAGAATGTCCAATGTATCCGTGCTCCAAGGAGAAAGATTCTACTTGAAACTGCTCCTAGCACATATCAGAGGACCACAGACCTATGAGGACCTTAAGGTACATGATGGCAACCACTATGACACTTTCAAAGACACAGCTCTAGCCATGGGCTTGCTTCAGGACGATCTAGAATGGATTACCGCCATGCATGAGGTGTCACGCTACGCATCTCCAAGGAAAGTCCGCGAAACCTTTGCCATCATCCTCCACTACTGTCACCCATCAGAGCCCAAACATCTGTATGACAGATTCTTTGCAGAGCTCAGTGAAGACTTTCTCCATGCGGAGGCCACTGCACAAAGGTGCCCCACAGACGCAGTAGACACAACATTCATACAAAATCAGCTACTGCTTGCAATTGATGATGAACTCTCACAAATGGGCAGCGGTCTATCCAACTACAATGACATGCCACAGCCAAGACCACTAACTGCGCAGGAAAGGCTGACACAAATCTTCAGATCTGAAAAATTCAACATAACACAGCAACAACAAATTGTACAGTCGCTTGCTCCTAAGCTCACTGCGGAACAAATGGCACTCTGCGAATCCGTCTATCAGGCAGTGCATGCCCCACAAGAAGAAACCATCACACGCCAGTTCATTCTCAACTCCCCTGCAGGATATGGCAAAACCTTTACCTTTAAGGTCATTGCTGCTACGATACGCGCAGAGCATGGCATTGTGCTGTGTGTGGGCAGCACAGGCTTGGCAGCACAGAACCTGGAGGGTGGTAGGACCGCTCATTCACGATTTAAGATCCCAATCCCCATTTTCCAAGACTCTGTCTGTGCCATCAACGCAGAGTCCAATCTGGCCAAGCTCATTAAAGACAGCAACTTAATCATCTGGGACGAGATTTTCAGTGTTGACCGCTTTAACGTCGAGTGTGTGGAAAGAACACTGAGGGATCTCATGCACTCACAGCAGCCTTGGGGTGGCAAAACTGTCCTCCTGGGTGGAGACCCAAGGCAAACCCTCCCCGTTATCAAAAGAGCAGGCAGGCCCCAGATAGTTTCAGCATGCATCCAGATGTCAACACTCTATCCTCACATGAAACACCACAAGCTAAACCTCAACATGAGAACACACGCAGCAGAGAAGGACTTCTCCCACTATCTCCTTGCATTAGGGGAAGGAACACTCCCACACGAGGAGGACACAGAATGGCAGGTCCGCATTCAACCCCACCACTTGGTTCACGATCTCCAAACTCTCATTTCATTCACCTTTCCTGACTTGCAAACTGGATGTGTCAACAAAGACAACCTTCTCAATGGCACTGTATACACTCCTCTGAATAATGACATTAGAGAAATCAACAACATATGCCTGGCAGACTTCCCTACAGAACAGAGAGTCTACTTTTCAGCCGACACAATTCTGGAGGACGACCACAAGGACTCCATGCCTGTGGAATTCCTCAATTCACTGACACCCTCTGGAATGCCTGATCATAACCTCAAGTTGAAAGTAGGAGCCCCAGTCATGCTGCTGAGAAACCTGCAAGCAGGTCCCGACCGCACTCTCAAGAATGGCACCAGAATGGTGGTACTGCAGATGATGGACAAAATCATTGAGTGTGAGATTGCAGCTGGCACAAACAGGGGTGAAAAAATCTTCCTCCCAAGGATACCTCACTATGACAGAGATGAGGAGCTTCCCTTCACCTTCATCAGACGACAGTTCCCTATCCGCTTAGCTTTCTCTGTTACCATCAATAAGGGGCAGGGGCAAGAGAACGAACGAGTTGGCATCTACTTGCCTCAACCTGTGTTCGCTCATGGCCAACTCTACACAGCCTTCTCCAGGGGAAAGAGAGCCAGCGCCGTCAAAGTTTTCATTGTGAACAATGATGAGGGAATTACTGACAACGTTGTTTATCCCGAACTCTTTTATTAATCCAAACATGCTCATTCAAACACTTTGCATGTGCTGCTACTCCCTGATTGCATAGTGACAAATGACCTTCATTCTTCAACATAATTGCCATTGCCTTTGTTTGTATTCTCCCCCCAATGCAACATACTGTACACCTGCTCCTGATTAATGCTTCACTGTTAATGTTATTCTGGATGTCATTTCATTTCACTGCTATTTTGCCTTTCTCACATTTACATGTTGCCACCAACACTGTCCGACATCACACCATGCCAATAAACCATGCTATCTAACAAACAATGCAATCTCATTTCAATCAACAACAACCCGCCTACATTCATACCCAATACTTCTCTTGCCTCAATCACATTACTCAACACTACTACTTCCTTGCACACTACATGTACACACCTACACAGTGCGACGTCGCGCGGACGCTAGATGTGAGGGCCGCGCAGCGGCCCGAACTTCTAGTTATATTAATTTGACATTTAAAGCAGGTTTAGGACACTAGACAAATTATGATCAATCAAGATAACGAGATTCTAACTCTATCAATCCCTTTACTGAAAAATGCAGATCTATAAATAAATCAGTTATTTAAAAAAAAAAAAACATTTAACGAATGTTTGCCATGCCCAGAAAAGGGATGCTAGGGTTCATGAGGTTAATTTCTGCGAAATCAGTTAGTGAAGGTTCTGTGCAAGGATGGACGTTCCCCTCTCTACCCCCTGTGGTAGTGGGTGCAGCCTGTTCCCACTCCACTCTAATGGACAACTATTTATAGAGGTTACTATGCCCTTTAGACATATCCTTTTACAACAAAGTAGCTAAGAGCTCATGCAAGGTCAGCTCTTATGGGAATAATGATTACATCCATTCTCTACACATAATGTATTATTTGCTCTCCTCCCTCTCTTCCTTCCTCCCTCTTTTTCTTCCTTTTCCTGTCTTCCTTCATCTTTCTGTCCTCATAAGAGGCGAAGATTCTTGTTGCTATAGTTGAACAGTAGTGAGAGTGAAAGCTATGATCTGAATAGTCATTCTGTCATGGTCTATCTGTCTTTCTCCCTCTGTTTCTTTTTCATCATTCTCTCTGGCCACTCCCATAGTCTAATTAGTGCGGTTGCCCTAACAGGTACTCTAGTACTCTATAAACTTTATTTATTCTTCTAGATAAACTTTATTTTGTCGCGCTACTCCTCCCACAGTTTTTTTCCGCCAATTTCGTGCCATATGTCAAATTGATCGGCTTCATCGGGAATCACAGGCTTGTACTTTGCTAAGAGATACGTTGTACAGTTTAATTGATATTGATGTATTAGTGCATTAAATTTCCCCATCCACTTTAATGGGAAAATGAAAAAACTCAAATTCAAGTATTTCTTTCTCAGAAACCGTAAGGGCTAGAGTTACAAGACTTGGAGGGGAGGTTCATAATTTAGTGTGAAATTATTAAAAAAATAATTATATCATTCGGCCACATGATGGCTCTATAAAAGCCCACTTTACGTTTGGCCTAGAACTCTTGAACCGTAGGTTGCAGAATAAAAATCTTTTTCCCCCTAGATTCCTTGGGTCATGACGCAACTCCCTATATGGGCCACGCTCATTTGCGTCTGGATAGATTTTCTGCCATTTTGAATTTTCTTCAAAACACACTTTTAGCTCCTTTTCCCACATATTTTGTCCAAATCTCACAAAAATCCATACACATGATCTCTGGACCCATGCGATAAACACCTCCAAGCGGATTTTTTTAGTCCATACCCTTCGTCCGTAATTGGCTTCCAAATTTAGTGGGAGGGGCCTGTTTTACAAAAAACGCCAAAAATCACGAACAGAACGTCCGGTCCATCCCAAATTTGAATCACATGTCAATGGTGGTTCACTCAACTAATCCCCATAAGCATTTCCACTTTGATCCATAGGGGGCGCCACAAATGCGCAAAATGTAACCGCTTGATGCAAAAAACATGATTTTTGGGGGGATCAATCCTCTCAAAATGTGAAAGTCATCTCAGGAGTGAAGTGACAACGTAAATGCCCCGTCACATTTATGGTAGGGGCCTATTTCTTTAGTGGGAGGGGCCTATTTCCTAAAATCAAAACAGCACGTATCACGAGCGCGGGATCCGATCGGCACCGAATTCGAATGGCACGTCGCGCTGCCTCCGACGGTATTCCTCCCGCCGTATTCCTCGCGCCCCCGGCGGCCGCGACCGGCGTCGGCGCAACCACACTTTGCAATTTCCCAGAATTGCAACGCGTCTAGTCTAGTCATTGTTACCTACTTTTGTCTCGCCAATCTGTTCATCTCGCCTCATTCCCCCTCAACCAATGAGATCTGACCAACCCTGCAAGTGATCATTGTTCCCTCATCAACTCGGTATTAGTTCACTTCTCGGAAAGATCCTGAACTTATGTCAACGTTGGGTTCTTTGTATGTTGGTTTATTTAGGATGTTTTGCTGCTTATTTGTTGGACTGCCTTCTTGTTTTCCCCTGCCTGCCTCAACTTATCTCATCTTGCATTTGCATAAGCCTTTGCTATTTGCTAAATAGCCTAGCCTTCTCGTCTGCTTCTGGGTCCATGCCTAACAGACACCGTAACCCTCTCATTGGGCTAACTTTTAGATTTTAGCTATATATCTCTGCTGTCCCGCAGCAACCAGCTAACTCCAAATGTCCAAAAACAAAAAAAAAGTGGAGTTACGAGGTTTTGTTCATCATTGATAAGAACAGCTGAATGGACCTCCAAGCTCACAATGAGGTTGGAGGTCAAAAGGGGGTGGAGCCTGGAGTCAGCTAAACCACCTAACTCCACCCCCATATGGTGAACTTAGCTGGTTTAGCAGAAAGTTTGAGGTTCCAATGGAGTTAGATGGTTTTGTCAGAAGCACTTTTTAATACTTTTCATTGGTTCAATCATTTTTTAATCAACACACAGACGTAAAGGGTGTTCAATGGCCCTGATTTATGAAAAAAAAAATGCAAAAGCGGAAAAATGGAGTTAGCTGGTTCCTGCCGGACAGCAACGAGAATAGCAACATACGTTTTTCAGAAAACTATTAGGATTCAGAGGGACTTTAAAAAAAAAATCTAAATGGGATAATAGTGAAATTAACCATGAGGAGTAGGATGGAGGCGCTACATCCTCCCAGTGGGGGCTCCTCACTAGCAGAGGTGAGCCTGTAGGGTACAACAGCAGTACAACACAAATGTGTGGGAGGAATTCATTCACATAACGACTAAATTGGGAGCAAAAAGGGGTACAAATATTTTCTTATGTTTCTCATTTAGCTGGAAACCCCTTAAGGACCCCTGGGGGACACCAGACCCCATTTGAGAACCACTACCCTAAATGTTAATGGTCCACTTTCACACTCGCAAAGTTAAATAACGTCAAGGATTTTGTTGTGTACACTACACACATCATGCATGTTGTATACTCGGAGGGTTTCTCGCCACCCAGGGCCTTCCTCCTTGTCCTCCCCCTCCATCCGGATGGAGGAGAGCATGGCTGAGAAACACAGTGAAACCACAGCCCCTCATCCCCCCGGGGGTCCATCTTGCATTTGTTTTTGTTTGTCCTCCTTCCTCCCCCACTTAAGGCTTTCCACAAATGCCAAAAATGTCAGCGGATTCTTTGACGGTGACTGCAAGTCGCAGGGTCCCACGTTCCATCACCGAAGGAGGATGTGGTTCTGGGGGACGAGGGTGGATCTTACAGGGTTTCTATCATCAATCACTATGATATCTTTTTGTTCCCTTTTAAGGCGGCTGTGGGAGCGACTAGTGACAGACTGTGGCTGAAGCTAGTCTGGCTCCATCTTTCCTCTGTCCTCACTGCTTGATCCCCCCTGGCTCCCCGGTTCAGATGTGGCAATCCGTTATTTTGATTTCACTGAGAGAGAGGCAGAGATACAGCAGAGTTCATGGCTCACTTTTTTCCAGTCTCCTTAATATAGAGCTGTCAGTAGATGGACAGTTTTCTTTTCATGTAGCTTAAAAATAAGCTTGATATATGTGATCATATTGAAGTGAACTGATCTTGTACCTGGCTTCCAATAAAAATATGAATGAAAAAAAATATATATATAGAGCTGTCACCATCACCACTGCTGTTTTGTTAAGCCTCCGTGGAACAATGGGCTAACATGGCGACAATAAATGATATCTCTCCCGCCTGCTTTTAGCTGTCCAAGCTCTACTATAGATAGGGCTTATATGTACTGTATGCTGGCATACTGCCAATTCGTACAGAGCCCATACATGTTCCCCCCTTGGATATTTGACATGTAACATACTGTATCTCAGATGGAGACTAATTAGTTTCATTTGTATTGTTTTGCTGACATGTTTATTTTAAACGTGTGTGTATGTAACACCCGGGATTCGAACGTGGGTCTCCCCCGTGGAAAGCCAACATCTTAACCACTAAGCCAAAGGGAATTCCATGTAGCTCAGGGGAGATATTAGAGTTTCAGGTCATCAGGCTGAGGTTGTGAACCACTCTGTTACACTCACCCCCCTTTTGACCTCCTCACACGGGGAAACCCGGATCACGACACCATTGTAACGCCCGGGATTCCAACCTGGGTCTCCCACGTGGAAAGCCAACATCTTAACCATTAAGCCAAAGGGAATTCCCTATAGCACGGGGGAAATTTTAGACGTTCAGGCCATCAGGTTGAGGTTGTGAACCACTCTGTTACACGTAAAGAAAAACAAAACCCCCCAAGATACATGGGACCCATCATGTTTTAAAGGGAGTTAACCAGGGGTCCCCCAGGGGTATATCATTTGTCCCCTCCTTTTTTCCATCTCCACCAAATCTCTTCACCGAAAATAGCAGATCTACAAGCTCACAACATGTTGCGAACATGTTGTGGCCTTGTATATCTGCTATTTTCACCAAACGTTCACATGATATGAGGTGCCCAGAATAGAGATAGCTAGCATTCATGTGGTTAAACGGTGCCTGAAATGGATGATTAATTGCTTGTCACCTAGCACAATGGTACTGAATCTATCTCCTTCACTCTAGCCGCATTTGTTTGATGGCTTCGCAGGCATCCTCTGTATGGATTGCCCATTGAAGTACGCCAACACCTCCGGTCGGGCCCATAATGAGTGTGTGTTGGCTCAGCGATAAACAAGTCTGTCTCTTGCCTTTAATCAAACAAGCATGCTGAAAGGATACTGGCGCCAAGCAATAGATCTAGGGGCTTATATTATTAAAACCAAGACTGACTCACCTTGGAATTCCGGCTTCTTCCACCCTTGAGTCTTGTCCTGTCCTCTAAAATGAATGCATATGTCTTTCTGCAGACAGGCCTTGGGGTCACACCTTATCCCTTTGTGTGGTAGCCTACAGCACCTAATGGAAAATGTTCAGACCTGGATATTACAACTAGTGCCATACATCACCGGTTTGTTTGGGTTAATGGTGGCATTATTTTGTTTTTATACGGCTGTTTGAAACATTTTACGGGCCCAGTGAGGTGCCCTGGGGCACACCAGCTGTGTTACGCTCTGCAAAGGGACTCACTGTAGGTGGGTTTGTCTACCATGGCTTCTCACAGCAGGTTCTCGGGGGGAGAACGGATGTCCATTCGCCTGGTTTGGTTTGTAGTGCTGGCAGAAGATGACAAACAGCTAAAGGACTGAGGCTCGGGTGTTTTGTTTTTTATGGAGCTCTGGATGGGGCACAGCTGGAGCCAGAAGAGCACTAAAAATACCCTGGTGGTGAGAGGAAGGTACTCTCATGGGGCCTATGATACAGTACATATACTGTACACACAAACATAGTACATACATACCATATTGACGTTGTCGGGCGGAAACCTTGTATGTCCAAAACCATTACTTTTCAGGAAATGGAAAAAAAGTTCTCACGGAGCCAATGTAGTTATTTAGTTACAAGCTCCTGTTAATACTTTTCAATGGTTAAATATTTATAAAACCCACTGACGGACTTAACCATTTTCAACCCTACGTCCATTTTTGGTGCATGTCATATTGTAGGTGAAAATTAAAGTAGCAAAAATAGCCTTTCTACAAGATCTGCTATTTTCACTACTGTTGTGCTACACTGTAATGCGATAAAGTAAGGCATTCATTTAGCAAAAAAACATAATTTGAAATATGAAGATACAAGTTTTCTGCCCGAACAACTTTGAGGAAACATTCGGGCACACTAATCACTACTCACTCACTCACTCACTCACTCACTCACTCACTCACTCACTCACTCACTCACTCACTCACTCAAACACTCACTCACAGAAACACACAAACTTCATTCCAGTCCCCCCCCCCCAACCACCACCACCACCACCACCCCCTGCCTCCCAGCGGCTGACCCCACTCTCCAGGCTGTGACCCCACTACTTCCTGGTGTATTTTAGGGAAGGCACAGTCGGAGCGTGAGAATGCTTTTGGGGCAGGCTGTCTGGGCCTGTGGGGATTTGGAAGCTACATTATGTTCCATGCACACAGAAAAAGAATGGTTCTTAAATCTTAAATGGTTCTTTATATGGTTCCACGAAAAAAAAACATCACTTACTAAAGAACCATTTTATCTAGTGAATGGTTCTTCATCTTCGTCATATTTATATATTTATTTATTCATATTTATGTATTTATTTATTTTTGTCAAAGTAGTAGTAAAAACGATTTTTGGATGGTACACCTTTTATCACTTAAGCCCTATACACCCCAATTGTGGGTATGTCTTTAAAGGCGAACTTTTGCCAAAAATAGCAGATCTACAAGCTGCGACACGTTAACTTATGACCTTGTAGATCGGCAAAGAGATTTGATGTAGAGGGAAAAAAGAAGTGGACTAAGTATAGAGCCCTGGGAGACACCGGTCATTGAAGTATAGAACCATTAAAATGACTCCTTAAAGAACCTTGGTGTGGAACCAATAGTAGCTTTTCTATGGCATCACCCTGAAGTTCCTGTTTTGATTCCAGCTGGCACCTTTATTTTTCTGTGTGTGTTTCACTGTGACTTCAAACATCTCTAATCTCAATCCCTCACTACTCTGTCACCAGTTCACCGGAGGTTCCTGGAAACGATTAAAGTAAAGAACATAATCTTCATCATCTGCCATCATGGTCATCACATCTGATGATGGCAATTGTGACAGTGACCCCAGAATTGCCTGCATTCTTTCAAAACTGTCCATTATAGAGGTTTATTTCCTTTGAGGCTTAAATTACACACTTTCTCTTCAAACAGCGTATTCACAGCCCATTGAGTGATCTATCATTCCTTATTATTATTATTTATACATTTTTCACAATGGAGACTTCTTCATTCAGCTAATGAAGTGAACTCACATTACAGTAGACAAAAGCAGAGTGGAAAGGCTCATGTCTGACATGCGCTTGAAGGGATTAAATGTGTAAAAAGGAAACGTGTTGCTGTTTTTTTCCTCTACAGTCTCTATGGGAAGAAAAATGAGCAATCGTGTTCTCACCAATTACTTAGCCACATGAGGTTGGCTAATAGCTTCCTTGTGTGTGTGTGTGTGTGTGTGTGTGTGTGTGTGTGTGTGTGTGTGTGTGTGTGTGTGTGTGTGTGTGTGTGTGTGTGTGTGTGTGTGTGTGTGTGTGTGTGTGTGTGTGTGTGTGTGTGTGTGTGTGTGTGTGCTATACTTGTGAGGGCCAAATATCCCCTCAAGTATAGTACAATTTCAGAATTCTGAACATTTTCCTGGTCCTCACAAGAGAAATGGTTGTTTTACGGTTAAAAATAAGTATATTCAGGGAGTAAAAATGGCATTCATGAAATCGTCGTTCTGAATTGTTACTGTCCAGTGTCCTTACAAGTATAGTAATACGTGTGTGTGTGTGTGTGTGTGTGTGTGTGTGTGTGTGTGTGTAAAGCTGGATACTAGTGACATGGTGCCTCATGCGCACTGTCAGACCAGTCTGAAGGGCATGGTCTAAAAGGCAACCCACTGTCCATCATCAAGCCTGAGCTAAAACACAACCTCCCACAAACAGCTCGGAAAGAAACTACGGGGGGATGGGGAAGGTGGGGGTTCAGAGAGGTGGCGAAGCAGGCTCCACATTGGATGAATTAAGACTGGGGTAGGTTTAATGACCCAGAGTTCTGAGAATAAGTGCTCGGTTCAGCCTCCCCGGGGAGTTCTCATTGGTAAACATCTCCCACAGTTCTCCCACAGACTGAATGGTTGGCTGGCTGAGCTCCAAGAGGGACTTCCACAACCGAAACCCAGAGCTGAATCTATAGCGTCCGCTTCATTCGCCCCATTACATGCCCTGGAAATCCTCCTACCATATATATCAGGTGCCCACACATTTTTGACTTTAGAACTTTTAACATGACCAGCTCAACAAGATCTACCAACCAAAAAATAGCTGTTTGGAAAAGCGACGCTGCGACCCTGCCGTTACATATAAGGCATACACAGTTGGAATGGGGCATACTGTAGTGAACAAAGAAAAAATCTGTATGGAAGTGGTAGGTTTTCGGCTTCTTTGCCAAGCACATTTTTATATCACTTTGTTACTGGTTCACAGCTAAATTATTTATATTGGGAACCAAATAGACCCTTACAGGTCTGTCTCTCTAAGAGAGTGCACAAATGGACCCGTATAAGTGTCCATATGGTTCCATTTGCACATTCTCTGAGTTATGGGGGTCCGTGGCCTAACGCAAACCAAATTGGAGGCCCTTCCAATGATAACGTTTGAGAACCACTGATCTATATAGTTATGGCACAGACGTCTGCTTTGGTGCTTTGGTGTAGCCGAGCCGGGTCTAGAGAGTGGGGAGATTAGTGGTCATCAGGCTCGCGTCCTAGCTTAGCAGTGGTTATGTTCTGCGGGTGGCTGGGAACGGCTGTGCGAGCGAGCTGTCTCAGTTCTGTAATTGGAGGGATTGGTGGTTACACCACAATGACACACGCGCACACACACTAACCTCGGGTCACCAGGCTTTTCACAGTATGTGTGGAAAGCCTCGTTTACTGTTCAGTGTCAGGTCATTTGCCCACACAAATACATGCACGCACACAGGCCATTTCCGTATCCGCTCCAGACCGGGTCTGCAGCCTACAAAGTGAATTGTTCCCAGTGTGTGTGCGTAGACACACACACGCACGCGCCCGTGTATACACACACTCACACTTAAAATACCCTGCACCTCTATTTTATGTTATGATGTAATCAACTTTTCAACACAAGACACTTTAAAACCACTTTCAATTTGGCATCTCTATTTTGGGCATGCCATTAAAGGTGAAAACAGTATTGTGTGTTAACTAAATAAACAGAACTAAATAACAAAAACTAAAATCATAGAGAAAATGGCCTTAGTTTACGTCTTTTATACATATGGATAGTATTTTGGCTGCATACGAAATCTGGCTTCCAGTTGTAGCTGTGGATCTGTGCCAGTTTTAAATGTTGAGATTTTAGTACACAATACTTTTGACCTTTTTGAATCTCGGCCCTGACAAATATTACAATAAAAAACGAAAAGTGAAGCATCACGTTAGGTTATGCGGTTCACGAGACACGAGTCATGCCTGCCTCAGCTGTAATCAGCTGATTATTTTCAATCAGCCACGTGTTTCTACACACCAATCACAGCTACCAAATCAGCCACACAGCTCAGAATCAGAATCAGCTTTATTGTCTCGTCACAGGTTTACAGGTGTAATAAGTGGATGAAATTAGTTCTTGTTATTTTCAGAAAGAGAAAAAGAAAAAGAAAAGGGTGGGGGGAGGTGGCTGCAGGGAGAGCAAGGAGAAAAACATAAAATCAAACTCCTATTCAATGTGTACTCTGAGGAACTTGAACTCGCTGACCCTTTCCACGGCAGCTCCATCGATGAAGATAGCCGCGTGTTCTCTCCTCGACCTCCTGAAGTCCACGATCAGCTCCTTGGTCTTGTTCTTATTTTTCTTTATCCCACGATTTTGTAACCCTTTTTTCACCCGGTGCCAATTTTCGAAGTGATCCTGGGCGCTACACTCCCCCCACAGCCTAGGGAGCCCAGGGCCGAGCCCATGCCTCCTTCAATGCATGAGAGCCAACTGACCTTCTTATCACCTGACAGGGGGGAGTTTCCCCGGTAGGACGTAGCGCGTAGAAGGAACACGTTATTCCAACCAGTTCCCTTCCCCTCCATCAGGCGCCCCGGCTGTCATGGGGGAGGAGGTATAGCGACCAGGATTACTACATGTTTTTTGTGAGGGTATTAACTACCCTAGGAGACACATGGGGGAGAACATGCAAACTCCACACAGAGAGGAGCTCCTTGGTCTTGTTGATTATGAGGGCGAGGCTGTTCTGAACTGATCTCATCTTAGGCAGACTCATCATTGTTGATTAATCTGGCCTATCACTGTTGTGTCTTCAGCATACTTGATGATGATGTTGGAGCTGTGCATGTTTGAGGACCACTGCCCTATGGATTATGGGGATAGAAGACAGGATGAAGCCAAACACGGCTAGGCCTCACACAAAGGAACTTCAAACTTCAAACAACAAGGCAATGGGGAAGGAGTTGATCCATCCAACCCTGTGGGAAAGGGAGAGGTGAGGTGAGGACCCGAAACATCTGCATTCTCTTGCTAAGAGAATCAGGTTGTCATCATTCTGTGGCTCGCTGCCAAAGGTTGAGAATGGTAATGATCACGGAGTTCTAAAACAATTTTACTCCATTTTTGTTGTATAATGTGATAATTCCTCCCACATAACCACACTCACAGCATGACACACACATACAGTACACGTACAGCGCTGTGAGCTTGTATATCTGCTATTTTTGAATAGCCATCACAAAAATCGAAAATCACACGGATGCTTCCCCGGTTTTAATGAAGGCCTGGCAACAGTGGTGGGAAGTACATTTACTCAACATGTTTTGGATTAGAAGACATCCACATTCTATACGTCTTGTAACTTGCAAAAACGTACAGAGCCAAGTGTTTCTCATATTTGCGACACCGGCTTTAGGATGAATGAGAGACATAACAATTGGGAAGTGGTAAATCTCTCTCCGTTTATTCAATACCCAGCAAGGCGTCGACTCGACAAATATTGAAAAAGCACACATTCACCTCTCCAGACCATTCATACCTCGACTTGACAAACATTCAAAAAGCACCCATTCACCTCTCCAGACCATTCATCCGCCCAGCAGGGCACTCCTGTGAATGTAATGAGACAGATAGCCCAGTACAAGTATGTCTGGAACGCAATTCAAATATTATATTCTTCTTACGGTGAAGTCAAATAAACAAGCATCTGAGCATGCACACTACTGAATTCCTGCAGTGAGACGAAGGGCGTCTGTGGATAGTCATTCTTTTTAATTCTGCCTACAGCGCAGTTGGTGTTTCTAGTATTTGTTCTCGATTGCTTATGAAAAACTTGTTCCTGTAGCACACAAAAAACTATTCCCCAAAGCCTAAACACACACACATTTCCCAAACCCGTAAACACAGTTTCCACTGGTTTCAATTATTAAAAACTCTTTCTGCAAAACCTCACACAAAAGTGGCCAAATAAATCATTTATTGCACTACATGTTAATTCAGCAAACACATGCTCTCAATATAATTAACTTAAGTCATCACAACCTACTCCAAGAGCACAAACCTGCCAAACAGGAGCAGTTAGCCGTTCAGTGTCTTGCTCAAAGACACTTGAGACACGCAGACATGAAGAGTTAGGGAAGGTTCCGGTTCACAACTGGTCACTCTACCACCTGAGCCACAGCCACCCCTGGTGTGTGTTTGTGTGTTTGTGTGTGTGTGTGTGTGTGTGTGTGTGTGTGTGTGTGTGTGTGTGTGTGTGTGTGTGTGTGTGTGTGTGTGTGTGTGTGTGTGTGTGTGTGTGTGTGTGTGTGTGTGTGTGTGTGTGTGTGTGTGAGAGAGAGAGAGACCGCACACATATCCCTGTGTGTGGCGCATTCACACTTTTATCGTGAGAACCAAATGTCTTCACACTGAAACATGAGGACAAAAGCCTTCAAAGTGGATGTTTTCCTGGACTGGAAGATTTCTCAAGCGGATGTTTTGCATTTAGGTTTTGGCTTAGGTTAGAGGGTTTGAGGGAAAGGGCTTAAGGAATTCATTTAGTCAGTGGATGCTCCTTAAGTATCCACATAGAGCTATGTGTGCATGTGTGTGTCCGTGTGTGTCTACAGTATGTGCGTGCGTGCGCGCGTGTGTGCTTGTGTATGCGTGTGTGTGTGCGTGTGTGTGCGCAGACATTTGCTTACATGTGGACGTGACTTGAGACACTGATTGTGGCCTTATTGGACATTTAAGAATCAAGAAGGTTTATTCGTCATTCAAAGCACAGTACTGTACAGTATGTGCACTGAAATGTTGATGTTGACATGCTCCTTTGTGTGCCTCAGGAGGTGGACTTAGGTGGTACTTAGGTGGTACTTAGGTGGACATAAAATGACAACCCTTTCGCAGTGCATCAGTGACATTATAAAATGCATTCCACTGTGCTTCAGTCCCCAATTAGGACCACGTTGGTCCAGCATGGACATTCTTGTTGTTACTACCATTGTAACAACAAGTCAACAAGCTTACCGAAGGACACCGTCTGTCCACCTTTCACAAGGAATGAGAGTGCAGATGATGTCCACATTTGCTAATTCAATAAATGTGAGAACGTCTGTCCTTCCTTCGCGAGTTCACGTATCTCGAGAACCATTTGCTCGACTCCACATTCGGTGGGTGTATTGCTGAGAACCCGAGGAAATACAGTCTTCAATGTGAACAAGTGAGAATGCTGCATGCAGCCATACCATGGTTCTCGACAATGCTGCAAACTGCTGGATCGGGAGACAAACAATATGCACCATACTGTAGCAGTACTCTGACTATTTAACCTGGATGGAACAGAGACTCAATTGATATCATTGGTAACACCAAGAAGTAACATTACACAACTATTTATGTCAATATGGCTGCCATGACACCGAACGGCCACGCGTTCCCAACGGGTACCCGCTCTGAACGAACGGGCACGCTCAAAGAGGGCAGTACTAATTTAAACTAACTGGGAAAAGCCTTATTTCCGAAATTATGATAACACATTCTATGAAGCGTGTGTATAATGCATTATAAACGTACTTATAATGGATTTTATAATCTGTCTTATAGCACTTCATCATTTTTATAACAATCATATAAGGTAAAGTATCATGGTTATTGGTAACACTTGCTCAGCATTAATTAAGGGTTAATTAAGCATTAATTAAGCGTGAATTCATCAGGAATTCCTTGTAATTCATGTATTGAGTAACTAACTTAGCTTAACTAATGATTAACTAATGCTGTTAATTACTGATGAATTACAAGGAATGAGCGTTAATTACCGGTACCTTATGAGGAAGTGTTACCAGTATCATAATACTTCATAACTGCTGGACACTCATAGACAGGGGGGTTATTAGTATTTCCCAAGCTTGTCTTTTTTCTCCTCTTGCCAGATCGTTCATATGCCTGATTTACTTTAGCAATCTACTGGCCTTGTGGCTGCAGTCAGTCCTGTGGTTGGGATGACTACAACATTTGATGATTCTGCCAGCTTTGTTGACACAACGGCCATCATCTATGTTCTGCATGGAGGAAATCTCACATTCATTGACGTGCTCGGCTGTTCACCTGACCCTCTGCATTGATGTGTGGTTGAGGATAGTACCGTACCCATACCAGGCAGTGATGCTGCAGCCAGTCACGATGCTCTCGTGGTACAGTATATCTGTAGAAGGCAGAGAGACCTTGCGGCCCATACCAAACGTCTTCAGTTGCCTGAGAAAGTAGAGGCGTTGTTGTGCTTTCCTCACCACTAACTAACTAACTACATCCCGTTTCTCATTGATGTGGACTCTGTACATGGCCATGCGCAGCTCCACTGAGTCAGGGATATACACTGTAAAATCCTGAGTTGGATTTTTATTATACTTTACCTAAGGTAAAGTATGTAGGTTGGAAAAGAGAGCTGGCTCTCAATTGACCTTCCTGAATAAATAAAGATGAAAGAGGGTTCTTGTTATTACTGCCATTGTAATTTGCCTCCTGTTAGCAAGGTGAGTCAACAAATTGCCAATGAATAATGCATGGCAGTGCAGGAACATTTAACATCCCTAGCATTCATCGGTATGATCTATAATAGCCTGTTAGGCAATCCTGTTTCCCTGCTCATTACCGTATTCATCAAATTGGTTTACGACATAGACCCCTGCTCTTTAGATAATGTGATGTTTCATGTATGGCTGTATTCATTTATATGGTTTCTATCCACGTAGTCCTACAGATGAGTGGAAGTGCTATTTATACTGTTGATGTCTACACTCTTCCCTCCTCATTCTGCTGGGCACAGGTTAGGTTTACACATAACCCTATTCAGATGTGATTGCAACGTGGAAATTACTAGCCTTTTATTTTGTCACTGTCAGGTGGAAATCTTGTCTTACTTTTCAGGAAATGAAAAAAAAAGAACCTGTGTTCCTGGATCTACTGTAGTTTTTAGTCACAAGCTCTTTTTTAATACTTTAAATATTAACTGGGACAGACAGACCACTTACAACCCTTTGTTAAAAATAGGCAAATATTCAGCAAAAAGAGCAGATCTACCAGACAAATACAAATTAAAACTAGAAAATGTGCTCCTCGGAGCACAGGTCTCCGCCAGGCGAGGTGGTAAAACTGTTCCAGATTAATTCTGTCTTACCTATTTATATTACATATTGTGATGTCACGTGAAGCTTGACCAATGTTAGGTGTTCACAGACCATGTGCCCATGTATGGAGCTGGACGGACACCCGGACGGACACGGACACACACACGGACGGACAAAGTGAAAACATACAGTACTCTCCACCATGCCTTCGGCCTGGCGGAGACAAAAAGTTTTCTGCCCGACAGCGAGGATCTGTATGTGATCTCTCAGAACTGTGCGCGGTCTCCTCCAGACTCTGGCTGGCCAAGGTACCCAGCAGCAAACTACAGGTCTGCAACCTTGGCAGGATATAATTATAAGCTTCCATCTAGACTTCATGTTTTTCTGCTTCAACGTAGCCTCCAGCTGCTGTCCAGCAGGAACACCCACTACGAGGCGTGCAGGTGCCAGCCTGGACCCTCTAATCATAAAACCCCCAAACTGTGGGTGGGGGGGAGAGAGATGGAAAGATACAGACAGCATTAGAAAGAGATGGGCAAAAGAAAAGAGATAGAGATAGAGATTAAGGGGAGGAAAGAAGATGAAGAGGATTCATCTTGAATCTGATGTTCTATATATTAAAAAAAGATCTATTCTCTGGCAAAAACTAATCGTTGCCGTTGGGCGGAAACCTCGTATCTCCATAGTTCAACTTTTTTTTCGCACTTTGTCCTACAATAGTGGACAAACACAGGACAAATGTAGCAAAAATAGCCGACAAGCTCATCGTCGTAAGATCTGCTATTTTTGCTACATGTAGAGAATTTTGAAAGTATACCGTAAGTGAAAGTGGTTAAGTTTGTCTGTGTGTTTTATACATATTGTACCAATGAAACGTATTAACAAGAGCTTGAAACTAAATAATAACTCCTTTGGGAACACTCAGGTTCTTTTGTTTTCCATTTTCTGAAAAGTAACAGTTTTGGACATACAAGGTTTCCAACCGACAACGACAAAATCATAATGTCATGTGTGGAGACAGGGCAATGGCAACCTTTTCTGCTTGAATGAGATAGCAATCAGGGTTTGCAATACTTGGATTGACTTGATACTGACTGAGTGACTTCCTGTAACATCTGGTTGCCATGTTTAAGACATACTGCAATGCCTTTCTCTTACACACACTTTACTAGTCACTGTTGTGATTTATTGGCAGTTGATCCACTTCTGGATCCAGCCCTTTCCAATAGTAGTGAATGTACTACAATGCAGCAGAGTAATAAACCCTTCTGATGTTAACTGCACTAGACAGTGGAGAGAAAACATGTGTACCTCATTCTCAAATGGATGTGGTTTGTGCAATAATGGCTTTTTGATTGCCTTGCAGTTCATCTTGATTTTATAAAACCCCCATTGCCCATTAACACTTAATTAACATTAATTACTGCAAACACAAATTCATCAGAAGATGGAAGCACAAAGTTAGGTTGCTGTGCTGGAGTAGTTCAGCTTATTTACGTTTCTCTTTCTTGTTCTTAAAACGACGTAAACCATATACGCTTTGTTTATCGGGTCGCCTTTTTTCCCTCTACATCAAATCTCTTTGCCGTAAATAGCCAATCTACCAGGTCACAATGCTGGTAGATTGTTGTGGCATGTGTTGCGATGCGGTGCAAGCGTCTAGATATGCTGTTTCCACCACATTATTCAAGACCCAGAATAGGGATGCTAGGGTTCATGTGCTTAAACTTTCAGAGCTAAGGTGTTGCCAGCTCTTGGTCGGGTCATCAGAAGCATTACTGTCTTACCTCATTCTCTCCAGCCTGTGTTCAGTGGAGCCAGAGTTTGACTTAACAGATCAATACAGACCTGCCGTGGAGGGACTCAGGCTCCCGCCTGCATCTTGGAGCCTGCCCTGGATGGCAGTAGCCCCCCCTAGCCTTTTATACTTTTAGACCCCCCGTTGTAGTCTTGTTTTATGTACAATTCGATTCGCTTTCATTTATTGAACTGTTGTTTGCCAGCACTATTGTGAGTCATCCTAGACCTCCGCTGGGGGCTGCGACCCTCCTCTTCCAGCTTGCTAGGTTAAAGACAGCCGCCTTGTACACTATCTGAATACTAACATCACCATTAATCAGTCAGATCTGTTCCCCCCCACTGTGTTTGTTTGCTTCCTCGCTTTTTACATTTCACTCTTTATTTCTCTCAAGGCTGTTGGCTATACAACCGTTGGACAGCGCTCACTCCACCTTCATTACATTACATTACATTACAGGCATTTAGCAGACGCTTTTATCCAAAGCGACTTACAATAAGTGCATTCAACATAGGTAGGGAACGAAACTACTAATCACCAGAAGTCTTAAGTGCATTTCCTGTAAAAACAAGCAACCAAGAGTATACCTAGCGCTAAGGTAAAAGTGCAATATATCAGCTACCTACTTTCTTAAACACATGAGATAAAATAGCCAAATCAAATGAGCACGAGCTAATACAAAATGTATCGACTATAAGCAAGATCCAATACAGCAATACAACAATAGTTCCTACAACTTCAGTTCTACCCCCGCTCCTGCATTGTCTCGTTGAGTTCAGCAAGTGCTGAAATAAATAATTTCTGCAAACACCACTTTTCCTCTGACCTTTATGTTTCATTATTTCTTTGTCCCCATCTCCCTGTCTCTTTCTAAACTGCACCGGTGCACCCAACCTGCAGATCAATCTCTCCCGCCCCTCTCTCGTCTTCCCAAGTCTGTGCAAACATCGGCCAGCGGGTGATGCCATCCTCCGAGGCACGCTCCATCCATTGGTGGTGTTTACGTTCCTGTGGCATCGCTGGCAGTGGGAGCTATTCCTCTTGGAGGGAGCCCCCTCGTCACCCTCGTCTCCCTCCATAGCCATCATCATAAGAGATTGCCCTGGCTGCAATGTTCCACCCCGACTAGTGATCTGTTAAGCTACAGTGTATTTGTGGCTTGTGTTTTTTTTTTCTTTTTCTGTCTCCGTTGCCCAGCCTGCCGGGCATATTTTCTGCATCGACTGTCTGGCATTCTGTCAGAACTTGGCAGACTCACGGGGCCAGATTGGCACCCTCCAGGTTTGAGAGAATGTTGCCTCGCAACAGATGTGCACGCTGAAGCCCCATTTATACTTAATAATTACGTGCCGCCAGTGTTGCACACCAAAAATGGCTGATCTAAAGGCTCAGAATGTTTCGCAGCGTGACACGTTCTGAGCTTGTAGTTTGACTATTTTCATGCTCAACACCGTCGCACACCACACAAGTATAAATCAGGCATTACAGGCATAATGACGGATTAAAATGCTCCGGCCCACGTTTTCTTGGCACGGGTCAGTATGCCAGTTAATCATGCCCTGATCATACAGCACTTTTATTTTATTTTACTTAATGTCAGTCATTTTCTGTTTTCAAAGCTAGCCTGGGAGTAAATGCAAGGTAGACACTACATCATTAGATGTTTATGTGCCCATTCATTGGCTCATGTCAAGTGTAATGGATAGGGCCTCGGTCTCTGTGTATGAGAGCCTGACCGCAGTAGTAATTCCCACCGCCCGACTCCTGCACAATGTCAATAAAAGGCCTCCTGTTGACTATGAAAACAAACTAACAAGTTAGACTGGGGCTCTCCACATTGTGTGAATTAGAGCCTTGAATGGAGAGTGCAGGGTTCTAAATAACTCCTCTAGAAGGCTTTGCGTGCGTGCGTGCGTGCGTGCATGTGTGCGTGTTTGCGCGTGTGGACCTCCCATGCTGCCGCAGCACGCACCATGGAAGCCTGGCTGTGCTCCAGGCCCACAGCAGGGTCCATTATGCAACCAAGCAGCGACACCTGAAGAAACGTGGGCAACGTGTGAGTGCTGGAAGCTGTGCTGAATGAAAACCTGTCACGTGGGTGTCGACAGTTAAAATGGAGAATGTGTGTGTGTGTGTGTGTGTGTGTGTGTGTGTGTGTGTGTGTGTGTGCGCGCGTGCCTGCATGCATATCAGTGTGTGTTTGAAAGCATGCACTGGGGTATAACTATGTGTTGGTTGTGAGGCACCGTCTGAGTCGGCGAGCCGGGGTGGACGGAATTATCACGTGAACCCAAATGTCCGCTCCCACCACGTCAATCACAGCACTGGGGGCGTGGTTTTTGCTTGGGAATAGCATACACGTGGGTGTGACTGCTGCTGCTCTGTCTGTGTGTGTGTGTGTATGTGTGTGTGTGTGTGTGTGTGTGTGTGTGTGTGTGTGTGTGTGTGTGTGTGTGTGTGTGTGTGTGTGTGTGTGTGTGTGTGTGTGTGTGTGTGTGTGTGTGTGTGTGTGTGTGTGTGTGTGTGTGTGTGTGTGTGCGTGCGTGCGGGTACTGTATATGTTTTATGTACAGACTCCGTGGCCCTATACAGCTGCCAGTGACTTATGAGGGATTTTTACTGGAGGAAGCTCAGCTCAGCCTGTATCTTTATGCATTTGTTTGATATTAAATCTGTATGAAGGATGATTTATTACTTCTGTATCGTTCCAGAGCTCTTTTTATTCCTGTCACTGGCAGTCATCATGTACATCACTCTTCTCCTTCCCCTTTCCACATGAAGACACATTTTCGGCAAACCACATAATACTTTAGTTTGCATGAGCGATTGTGTTTAATATAAAAATTCTCTGTGACTGTGTTTGACATCGATGTTCGTTTAAATGTTTTAAATGGCTGTTATGTGTTTGTTTGGTTGCCTGGCATGGGAGGAGACAGCTGTGTGGTGATTGACAGCTTTTGGCAGGAAGTTACTTCTGACCGATCCGCAACCCCCCCTTCCCCCAAACCTGCGTGCGCGCACACACACACACACACACACACACACACACACACACACACACTCACTCACTCACTCACTCACTCACTCACTCACTCACTCACTCACTCACTCACTCACTCACTCACTCACTCACTCACTCACTCACTCACTCACTCACTCACACGTACATTCCCACCTCACTGAACGCACATGTATACACATGCACGCACACACACATTCACACCCCCTGCCAAAGCCCCCTGGTTGTTCGTGCGCCGCCTTTAGTTAGCAATCATTACCGGCATACACACAAAAACACATCACATCCTGTCTGCAACGACCGTGCGTTTTGTTTACCAGGCAGACATGAAAATGGTGCTTCTAGTTATGCTTAATTTATGCTCCGTCATATGACGGTGTTGCTTGCAACAAATAGCCCTATACAATACAAGCTCACAACGGTGTGCAAATGCGCCGCATTGTGAGCTTGTATAGGTCAGATTTGGTCGGCGTGCAACTGCGTCGTACGACAAAATATAGATCAGGCTACTTCCCTGCAGCGGCAGTTACACTGCCTGCATGTAAAACCACCTCTACACTACTATTACCCCTGGAGAGACATTCACAGAAGAGTGAGCGCAGGAATGCGGGGACCATATGAAGACACTTACATCCTTGTATTTTCCCTATATTTCTCTCTCTCTCTGTCTCTCTTCTCCACCTCTCACACGGTTGGAGCGAACGCAGGAACAAAAAGTACATTTAAGAGAAGTGGTGATTGATTATAAAGTCACAAATGAAGAGGGAACGCGAAGGGTGTGCCAGGCTAGGAGAAACGCAGAGTGGGAGTGAGTGTGTGCACGCATGTGTGTGTGTGTGTGTGTGTGTGCGTGCGGGGGGGGGGGGGGGGGGGGGGGGGGGGTCTTAGAGACAGGGTTAGTGAGAAGTAGCAGGAAAGGGAGAGAAAGAAAACATAGTTAGACAGAGTAGGTAGATAGAGGTATGGACTTAATTCTAGCCTTCTCGAGGAGGCAGAGTGCTCACATCCGTTGGGGGGGGGAGTATAGGTTAGGGTTACACACTTCAGCTGAAACAATAGAGGCATTCACCCGCTCCGTGTGTGTGTGTGTGTGTGTGTGTGTGTGTGTGTGTGTGTGTGTGTGTGTGTGTGTGTGTGTGTGTGTGTGTGTGTGTGTGTGTGTGTGTGTGTGTGTGTGTGTGTGTGTGTGTGTGTGTGTGTGTGTGTGTGTGTGTGTGTGTGTGTGCGTGCGCGCATGTGCGTGTGCGTGCGTGTGTGTGCCTCTGACCCTCAGCAGATCCAAGAAGGTCCTCTCCATTGCTCTACATGTGGGGTGGCTTTACCCCATGCTGCTACAGGAAGAGGTCTGAGCCATCAAAAGACACTTCTTACTTACTGCATGTCTCACCACTCCATCCATTAAACCTCTTACACAAGTGTAAGACTGTGCGAAAGCCTGGGTGCCTCTCTCTCTCTCTCTCTCTCTCTCTCTCTCTCTCTCTCTCTCTCTCTCTCTCTCTCTCTCTCTCTCTCTCGGCTACAGTTAAGCAATCTCTCTTTTCTGTAATTTGACCATTCTTCAGGAATAGTAAACCAATTCTCACTTTCTCTCTCTGTCTCCTCCTCCTAACCCAGCAGAACCTTCATCACCAGATATCTAACCTGAACATAACCCTAACACTAAGACTAACCCTAAATCTCCAAGCCCTAACACTAAACCTGTGCCTATAGGCCCAAACCCCCAAAACAGACCCACCAGAAACATGATGACCAGCAAAATGTCCTCAATCCTTTGATTGATTTAATACTTTTATTAACAGTTTGCAAAAAGTACAGAGGTTCAATAATGCTAAGATGATAACACAAAAAGCCTTGAGGACTTGTTTCCATTGTGGTCACAGTCACACACAGTACACGCAGTACACGCATATGCATTAAGCAATGGGTGGAGAACAAGATATGGAAGATGCTCTTGGGAGGGGAAGTAAGGGGAGTAGGAGGAGAGGGAGGAAGACTCTGGTTTACACAGGTTCCTACAGGGAGGAGAAACAGTAACTGTCCACCACACCCAGAACTCCTACAAGGAAATATCAAACATGCTTGAGTCTAGACACACAAGGGCGTTCGTCAGTCAAATACATCACAGTATTCTCCAGCAATTTTGGGCAATGTTACTTATTACATACTCCTTAGAAAATTAATAATATTATATTACTTATTACTTGGAATCAAGAGTAATATATTATATTACATATTACTCCCCCCCCCCCCACCCGCAAAAAAAATAAAATAGATATAACACAATATGTTTAGCCAGCTCCTTTTAGAACTGATTTTTTTTATTTTTATAATAACAATAATGATAATAAGAGTCACCAATCAGCCAAAAATGCTGTAAAATAAAGCAGCAATCTCTCTTGACCTTTTAAACAAAATGATTTCAAAGGGCAGCCAACAAAACCTGAGTAATATGTAATATGTACTATTTTTTACATAGTAATATGGTATAATATTACTGTTTTGGCAGAGTAATACCTTACACTACTCGTTACTGGGTAAAATAATAATATTACAGTAATATTAAAAGTAACTTGCTAATGCCCAACACTGTTCTCCAGTGAAGAAGAATAATCAAGTCAATTAGACATACATGTGCGCCCAGCTGATACTGAGGAGTAATTGTTTTTTTTTACCACTTTCAACTAGGCGTCCCTATTTTGAGTATGACATTATAAGTGGACATTTTCAGGACAAAAAAAGAAATCTCAAAACATGAATTGAAACAAAAAGCTTAGCGGTAGGAATAGAGTTCACTGCAGAAAATTAAACAAAGACATTGGACTCTCGTGTGCTATGCTTGACTGGTGGGCATTAATTAATTGTGACTGCATAGATTCTACTACATGGGTTTGTTCTTGCTCTTTTCTATATGGGTTCAGCTTCTAGAATGAGCAAGTGTTGTGTACTAGGTCAGACTCATGAATTATCCTTCGTATTATTAAATGAAATGAATTAAGATAGATCCCCCCACCCCATTCTCCACTTTTGCCTGTAAACTTTAACAGAAACTGTGGTCTGTGCTTGTATTGTATGCTCATTATATCTTGTATGCCATCAAATCCATCACTGCGAAGCAAAAGGTCAACTTTTAACATGTCTATTCTTTTCTATTCTACTCTACTCTACTCTACAAGCAATTAACAAATGCCCCTTTCACACAGAAACCCCGGGATTGACCCTTGATACTGAACCCGGGATCAATATACAACAGCGATATTCAAATTTTTGCACAAAATTAAACTAATTTAAATGGATCCTTCATGGTCAGGGGATTCACTTCATTTCATTGGAAAAACGAGCCCTCATCCCGCTTTTCCAAGAGCCCATGTGAATGATAACCCGTTGTGTCCTTTGAGCTGATTAGCACACGTCTTTGAACCCCGCGTATGTGCAGACAGCTCAAGT
Source organism: Gymnoscopelus microlampas (assembly GCF_963454915.1). NCBI lineage: Eukaryota > Metazoa > Chordata > Actinopteri > Myctophiformes > Myctophidae > Gymnoscopelus > Gymnoscopelus microlampas. Next base: position 21,442,543 of record NC_139956.1, on the reverse strand, counting down.
GGATGAAAGCTGTCTGTCTGTCTGTCTGTCTGTCTGTCTGTCTGTCTGTCTGTCTGTCTGTCTGTCTGCCTGCCTGCCTGTCTGCCATTGTTGTTTGTCTCTGGCCTTTGTGAGGAGACTTCTCTGTGAGGCCTGAACAGACTTATTAAATTAGACCCTTGGGTCTAACGCCTCCGGCTGGTATCTTCCATGGAGTGTCTGTGTGACGCGACGCCACCCACTGAAGTCACCCAGACACAACCTGGCCCTGGTTGACACCCTGGCCAGGGATATCGGATGTCTGTCCGTCTCCTCTGTCTCATGTCGCGTTAAAATAGTGTTCATTTAACTCTGAGGGGGTGAACATTAATTTCATTAAAGCTCAACAATTAAAACTTAACCACATGAACCCTAGCATCCATATTCTGGGCATATGTCACTAAAATAGCAGATCTACAAGTTCACAATGCATCGCGATGTGCTTGTAGATCTCCTTTTTTCTGTCACAGAGCCCTGGGAGACCCCGCTCAACAAAGTAAACAGGGTTTAAGATGTTAATTAGCAGTTTGGATGATACTGTGCACTTCAGGATCGGAATCGTGTGTGTGTGTGTGTGTGTGTGTGTGTAGTTTTCTCAAAAGAGATGAATGAAAGAGATAGAGAATAGAGCAAGGTCAAAAAGCGCAGGGTAGAAACAGGTCCCTAAAAAGACACTCGCACACTAGTTACTTTGTAGATTTTGATTATTATTACAAAACCACTTCAGACCTTTATATACATTAGAAATTTGAAAATAGCCGATCTACTGTACAAGCTCACAACGCGTTGCTTTGTGACTTGTAGATCTGCTATTTTCAAAGGATATTTTACACATTTGAAAACTTGTGAAATGGGACCTCCTGCATAATGAGTAAATGTTTTATACCAAACTTGTACTTGTAACAGACTATTTCTAAAATAGGGTATTTATTGATACTTTTACTTAAGTAAAAAATGACAATATTTCTTCCACCACTGGAGGTATCAGCAGGTGCAGCGCTGTACATATGGTAAAGCAGTGTTTCTCAAATGGGGGTACATGTACCCCTAGGGGTACTCGGAGGTACTATAGGGGGTACGTGAAAGAAAGTGGTAAATTAAAGAAAGAAAAAAAGATTATGTTTAACTATGAAACATGAAGAAACTTTGTGTGAACCTAATGATCTGTAAAGTTTTAAACCAAACAAAATCAAAAACTTTATAGCACAACTGAGTAGAAAGTAATACTTATTTGCACCACATATTGACATCAAAATTAGATTTTTTATGTCAATATTTTCTATGTATGCAGTAGTCTTATAAATGACCCCATCCATATAAGACTACTGCATACATAGAAAATATTGACATCAAAAATAAAATTTTGGATTCTTGATTCAGAAAGCAGGGAAAGGGGGTACATAAGAAGTAAAACAAAGTTTGAGAAACACTGTGGTAAAGCACTAGAACAGTTACAGATGTGGCACACCACACAGGCCTTTTTGCAAATACTGCTGTCTTTGCTGATTTTTATTTGTTGCCTTTATTAATAGACCTTTTCAAAGGGTATTTCTTCTTTATTAGATTTCCACAGTGGAAAGAGACGAGAAAGAAAGGGCAGAGATACAAGGAGGACATGAAAAACAACTCACAAGAAGCCAGGTTTGGAATCGCTTCTCAGGTCAGGTCTGTGGATATTACGCGGTATGCTGATTCATGGCTGTCTCTATCGCTGCATGTATATCGTTGCTTTCTGTCGGGCAGAAACCTTGTAACTCTTTCAAGTTTTTATGTTTTTTTCGTTTTCTACTTTGTCATACAACAGGTCTGTGGGTTTATAAATACACTGAAAAATATTAACAAGAACTGCATATTAACTACATTGGATCCAATTGGAACACAGCTTTTTTTTTTTTCATTTCCTTGAAAAATAACAGTTTTGGACATGCAAGGTTTCCGCCCGACAGAGACGACGTTATGAAACCTTGACAGTTTTCTGCCTCTCTCTCTCAGTGGGCAGGGTGGGCTCGCGACAGACAGATAGCAGTGGAGTGTTGTCTGACAACCACAAGAGAGCCTGACAATACAGTGCAGCACAGAAGTGTCAGCCTGAGAAAGCAGGCGCGATTGTACAACATGCCCTGAAAACACTCATCTGTGGGGTGTGTGTGTGTGTGTGTGTGTGTGTGTGTGTGTGTGTGTGTGTGTGTGTGTGTGTGTGTGTGTGTGTGCGTGCGTGCGTGCGTGCGTACGTGCGTGCGCGCAGGCAGGCAGGCATTGGCCTCTACTCAACTGTATTGCCACATCACAGGTTTACAGGTCAAAAAACAAGTTAAATACTTTGATGTACAAACTCCATCACTGCACTAGCCCTGAAACATGACTGTCATAATACTAGCGTGTGAACCATGGCTATCACTGCACATTCAAGAAAGGTGGAAAGAGATAGAGAAAGAAAAACCCTGAAAAACAGGGCAGTGTTAAATATACACATATGGTGCGTGATATATCATTTATATTATGGTTAGAATAGCAGTGGGACGAGGCAGTTAAAAAAGCAGCATAATTATGCAATAACAGGATGTGTACATAATTCAGGTGCATGGTTTAAGGAAAATATCAAAAAATATGCACATGGAAGCCCACCCACCCATTCAAGGGAAATAATGTAAAACATTTTTTTTTACACGTTTTGACAAAAGCTTGTGAGTGGGATTTGTAGTCTGTGCATCTCTTATTTATGTAGTCTAATTTATATGACAAGTTCTTACAGTTTTATTTATGAATTTATTTATGTATTCATTCATTTTGTCATATAACCTAGTCAGTCCAGAAAATAGCAGTTGTTTGTGAACATTGTGTCACATTTTTATTTTAAAGTCCATCAATTACAATTGACAAAACATGAATTAGCTACAAGTGGATAGGATGTACACTTCTGTCAACATGTAGCAAAATGTCAATTAACCTTCCTTGCCAAATGAAGCCCAATGGCTCTGATTGAGCAGCTGTGTCTCATTAGACCAGAGTTGTTGTTTCACCTCCTGCCATTGATGAGTCAAGCTTTCAACATACCATTCATATTGGGGAAATCACACTTGTGGCGGCATGTCAAATTGATTCAATTATGGATTACAGCTATTTTCCTGAAGTTCACATCAGCCTGCTTTTTCTAAACATGATTGACGTCAATTGATTGAACCATTGCATGGGGATGAAATGAAGACTGACATGGAAAGAGACTCGCCATACTGTGGAAGAGGTTTTGGATATCTTTGTTGTTTGCAAAGCAGGACATTCTACTCAAAGGGCACAACTTGGCAAACCTTTGTCAAAGGTAGGCTAATGTAAGACCAAAATATTCATTTTAGAATAATTTGCATAATGTTTCCAGCTCAAACTGAAGTAGGCTATAACTTCCTCAGCTGTACTAGTCATAGTCTGTAGGCTATATGCTCTGGCTAGAGGCTCAATACCATAGACCAATTATTTGTTTACTAACATTGAGACTGGACGCACAGGTGATTGTTTCACGCAATCAATTCCCAACCTGTTGTTTCGGGGTGCGCTGGTTTCAGCACACCCCAACCCCCTCTTCTGTGTTGGCTAGTGAGGCGCGTCCTAGCGATACCTGATAGAATGGGTTTCATTGCACGCATACTGGTTGCATGCATTCTGGTTCTTATCAGTGTGATGTCCGTCTGTTAAGGGGTCTGTCTATATGGCTTCTATTATATATTATTGTAATAATTGAAAGTTTAAAAACATGAATGAATATTTAAGAGCAGAAGACTGATTTGTTTTTATGCTTGGTGAACAACACAAAGTCAAGGCTTTAAACAACAGGCTGTCAACATTAATACAACCATTTCAATCCAATTTGAAATAGCATTGTTTGCTATCTTGAGTGCCTAATGCTCAATTTATCAATTTACTCAGTATGTGTCTCGAATTGATGCACCATGTCCAGTGCATTTTAAAGACATATACAGTAGGCTATTCTATCTTTTTTTCTTAAAGTTTTAAAACAAGTTTACCAGCTTTCAGTTGCCTTGTATACAGGATTAGCCTGCCGTCTAGTGTCACATTGCCAGTTCAGTCATATTGGAGCCAGAGTTTCAGTGCACTTTAATTCAGTCTCTCTCTCTCTCGCTCTTGGTGTGTGTGTGTGTGTGTGTGTGTGTGTGTGTGTGTGTGTGTGTGTGTGTGTGTGTGTGTGTGTCATACAAGCTGGCTGGCCTTCTTTCTTCTCCGACTCTCGCTTCTCTTTCAATCTGTTCTGAAAACGGTGTCTGGTCAAATTTTGCTACTGGAAAAAGCAGTCATTTTTCTTGTCCAAAACATCCGAAGTGGACGATTATATGTACTTTTAAAGAGTGAAGTGCTGTTACTGTTATATTCTCACATGTCATATTGTGGCTGTCAAGAAAATGCTTTCCCATTGTTGTGTGTGTGTGTGTGTGTGTGTGTGTGTGTGTGTGTGTGTGTGTGTGTGTGTGCGTGTGTGTGTGTGTGTGTGTGTGTTTGTTTGTGTGCGTGTGTGCGTGCGTGTGTGTGTGTGTGTGTGGTCAAAATACAAGAAATCTCAGTAAAGTAGCTTTACTTTACTTTTGCTATTTTGTTTCGATTCCACTGAAGGCAGGGACACCGCTCGTGTTTGATTTGAAATCTGACTCAAGACCTGTGCCCCCACCCCTCTCCGATACGGTTTCCTGTCTGTCTGCATTGTACCATATAAAATAAGTCTGTTTTTAATGTCTAATGCAAATGCCCAGAAACGTATACTTCCACTCCCCATGATGTTAATGCAATTTCTTCCTTTAGCCAGCAGCTTTTGTTTAATTTAAATGTGCTTATGCGTGCTAGGCATAGGCATTCTGTGACCTTTCAGAACAAATGCATTTTGATGCTCAGCCAAGTGTGCACAGCATCAAGGTTGAGAACCATGGTAATAGGCACTATTTTCAAAGATTATTTTAATTACATTTTCTGCTCCATTAGTAGACAGAGATATAAAAAGAATGGAATAGGTCATGAGCCAGATTCTAATTTAAGACAACATGATTAGGTCTGTGCCTACAGTATGTATTAAACACACACATTGGTGCTATTGGCACTGTTAGAAGGGAATTTTGCTAATGCACAAGGGGACTGGTAATAGGTTTTTGTTGACATAAGTACGGTTAGCAGGGAGTTGTCCTATAGCAAGCAGAGTACCATCATGTTCTATTCCTTATGTTCTTGCAGTGTTCCAAAAAACTGAGGAACACCACCCATTTTAAGTATTTGCACTCTATATTCTATGGACTACTAGAGATATCTACATTATACTGTTGCCCAAAACCAGACTCTATGCAGGACTGAACTGCAGTAGGTCTAGATTCAGAAACTCTGCAAGATGTTGCGGCGCTAGACCACATATCCTTAGACAATGAATTGTGTACTTGGATAGATTGGTTTTGTGGATATGTATGTTTTATAAAACCAGATTACGATGAAACAATAACGCTCAGAACAACAGCTCAAGCAAATGACCTTTGTTTACCAGATGTCAGCCTCCCATAACCAGCATGTCTATGGAGTCAGTCTGAGAGTTGATTGTGCAGGACCCATGTGGACCGCTGAGATATTTTGATAGTGTCATGGACAAATATTGTATTCTTTAATCTACTGGATTCATCAATACAAAATGTGTCAGTGTTAAACTAGTGGAGAACCATTGGTCTTGGACTATAAACGCAAACAGGATGCTTAAGAAAAATTATGTATTCCAGGGGCGCAGCCATGGGTGGGCCTCCCACATAGAGAGCTGGCCCACCCAATCGATTTTGCAAAAAAAACATATATATATTTATATTTATGTTTTATAATACATTTTTGGATAAAAAATCGGTAAAATCAGGCAAAAATAAGAATTAAATAACATAACCCTAACCCAACCCAACCCTAACCCTAACCCTAAAACCGAAATAAAGTAACAAAAAAACGCCCAAAAACGCCCAATATCCGTGCAATAACCGCAAATGCTCAGGCCCAGCCTATACTAGTGTTCTGGCTGCGCAACTGATGTATTCTCAATCGTTCGTTCGTGTATTCTCAATCTCAATGGAAGAAAAGTATTGAAAATACTACGTTTGTGACACACGTCAAACCCTGTGACGAAGTAGAGATTAGCCTTAAGATGTTGTGAATTCACAAATTGAGGCCTTGTTGTCCTGTACAACCTCCGGAAAATCTGGTTCATATACCCTTCAAATTAACCTTTTTTTATCCTATAGCCCCTTTACTTGCTGTATATTTTCATGTTATCCTACCTGTCCATCAACTCAGTTCATTTTAGAGTGAGTGCTGCATTAACTACAGTAAGAAGTGGGGCCTCAGGATTGTCAAGGTCTAGCAACAAATGGCCTCATCAGAGAACAGCAAGGGCCTCCCTTTTCTTCATTTATCAATCTCTAATCTTGTTTATTCTGGGGCTAATGGGGGGACTGTGGAAATGGCCTCGCTGCAGTTGCTCACCCTCAGCTTTCACTCATCAACACCGTCTTGAGAATGGGGGACCTTTGCTAAGGAGCTCCTTATCACAGGCCCTGGTGTAGTGGGTCTCCTGGGCTGAACCCCACCCTCACATCACACAACCCCTACCTCTTCCCGGCCCCAGACTACTAACAAGAATCTGTTTTCATCTCCATGAGCTCGCTTCATCTCCAGAGCTCGCTCCCTCCCTCCATGCATTCCACATTCCCAGTCCCCATGCAAGCTAGTCATCAAAGTCTGGACAATCATAGTGCACGCATGCATGGCAAAGAAAACACATCACATATATGGACGCGAATAAGCAAACTCTCTCTTTCTCTCACCTCCTCACTCGCTCATACAGTATGTCTGTCTGTATTCCTCACTGATTCTCACTCTACACTGCTGAAACTGAAAGTTAGACTCTTATTGGTGCTGTCCAAAGCCAGCCACACAGAGATGAAAAATGATGCTGATTTAAGTTGGTATTAACAGAATGTTACTATGCTGTGTCATTTGTCAAAGCATCTGTGCATCTTGGCTGGTGCAATACATCTTCATTACATTCAAAGCATTTGTTTACACACACACACACACACACACACACACACACACACACACACACACACACACACACACACACACACCACACACACACACACACACACACACACACACACACACACACACACAGTCTATCCAATACTCACTACTCACACAGTGCAGATCAAGGGAAGTAATGTTTGGGGCTTCCCTTGATCCCCACTGTTTGAGCATTGGATAGACTATAGCTGGTCTAAACTCACCACTGGCCAGACTTCAAGCTTAGGCGTACACACGCACGTGCACATGCAAGCACACACGCACGCACGCACGCACACTTGTCCAGTTCCCACAAGAGGACATTGGTACTTTCCAGTCTCATAAGCAATATGGCATAATAACACACACCACCATTCAACTGTGTTAAAGAAAAACACCAGAGGGTTGTGTTGTGGAAGCTGCTAGGTCTGGTCACTGTTTCGCTGACTCTAGACCAGTAAGGCTCTCCGTCTTGTCTCACAGGCAATGGTGCGTGTGGTCTGCGATTTTCTCTTCTCTCTGTTCTGCCTCACGGCTGCAGCAGTGATAAGTGAATGTAAATGACTGCGGTCAGCGTGGATAAACTCTAGTCCTGGGACTGTGGGAAAACGAAGCCAGGGGCCAGGGGCCTGATAGAGCTTATCAACATCTCAGTCCAGTGACGGAGGACGAGCCGGCGGGCCCTGCTCTATAGCCACGGCAGCGGCTTTATCAATGGCACGTTAAGCCCCCCCCCTTGCCTGACCTCATGGCCTGGCTATCGGTCACCTCACCATGTGCCTGGTGAAACTGAGGTGGAATTTATAGACAGTGATGTATCTCTGAGCAGAAAGCCATGAGATCAGGTGTTGCTCCGTTGGCAATAAAGCGAGTGTTTATTGAAAAGGTCGAATGACTCATCCTTCCTTACCTGGCTTCTAATTGGACACAGGCCCAGGAAGCGTGTTGGATCCCACACAGGCATTTTGAGATAAGAGTTTGCTTGCTAGCAACACTTTTTGATCTGTTCTTTTGCCGTAAATTGCCTTCTGCCTGACTCAACCCTCCCCAGGTGCCATTATAATGTCAGCTTGACAAGAACCCTAGCGTCCCTATTATGGGCATGTCTTAAAAGGTGAACGTTCGGGGTGCTCCAGTGGCTGACCCTGTTAGAGAGCATACTATATCAAGGCTCAGTCCATGCTGCGGCCAGCCCGAGTTCCAATATGACCCGAGGCCCTTTGCTGCATGTCATTCCACAACACTCTCTCTCTCTCCTGCCATTTCCTGTGTCTCGCCACTGTCCCTATCAAATAAAGGCTTGAAAATGTCCCAAAGCAAACTCAAACAATCTGTGAAAATAGTAGATTTGAAAGCTCACAACGTGGCATGTTACGACGTATTGTGAGCTTCTAGATCGTCTATTTCCGCTATTTGATGTATAACAATGTATATAGGGATAAAGTGTTAACTTTATCGAACAAAGACTCTTCTCCACTCTGAACCAGCTGAACTGTGCTATTTTTGGTGCCTATCAACAATGCATCTCTTTTCTATAGCCTCCCCAGTGCTTCAGTCAGTCTGCATTTTTTTTCTGGCTCCTCTTTGAGAGAGAGAGAGAGAGAGAGAGAGAGAGAGAGAGAGAGAGAGAGAGAGAGAGAGAGAGAGAGAGAGAGAGAGAGAGAGAGAGAGAGAGAGAGAGAGAGAGAGAGAGAGAGAGAGAGAGAGAGAGAGAGAGAGAGAGAGAGAGAGAGAGAGAGAGAGAGAGAGAGAGAGAGAGAGAGAGAGAGAGAGAGAGAGAGAGAGAGAGAGAGAGAGAGAGAGAGAGAGAGAGAGAGAGAGACGCAGAGAACATTTTGAAAGACTGTCAGAAACACAGCTGTGAGATGTACTCACGATGTTCATGGTAATGGGAAGTAAAACATTATTTATCACATTTAACAGTATCAAACGAAATCCCATTGATATGATTATAAGAGATGAATAAATGATGAATGTCAATACATTGTCCAGCCCTAAGAGAGAGACGCGATTGAATGATAGGCAGTCGTAACAGACTAGGAAAAAACGTGAGGAGGGCTTACAGACAGAGAAGGAACAGATGCTAGCTCCATCAGGACAGCACAACACAAAGAGAAGAGCGAATAAAAAGGAGAGAGAGGTCACAGCCCTTCTCCTCCTGTTCTCCTCCTTACCTCAGAGAGAGCTAGATAAGGAGGAGTTAACTGGTTCATGGAGCAGGCAGGCCAGCTCAGATGATTACAAAGCCAGATGCACGACCAGAGAGAGAGAGAGAGAGAGAGAAATATTGAGAGGATGAATGGAGTGTGCAAAGTGAGCAAACACAGCTCCATACCTCTTTGTGTCTGAAAACCTATAGGAGGGTGGATCAATGTGTGTGTGTGGTTAGTATGCAGTATGCATGTCTGGGAACCTTGGCTAAAGCATCATTTAAATGCAATCTCTTCTATGCTGTTTGAAAATATCCAACCTACCTGGCTCATTCTTTGTTCAACCCAGCCAGCTCTATCGCACCTTCAGTCTAAACACCCATCTTCTCCACATTCAGCACCGGTTTCCAGCTGTTAGAATTGGCTCAGTATAACCGCTACCACCCAATGTTTGGCAAATCTTGCTCATAGAGGTATGATTAAGTGACTACGGGTGAACAAATTCATTTTCTCATATTTGCCAGCAGTTACATATCATATAAAGGTTTCAGGTGAAGATATTCTTTATGCCATGTAGTTGACATCACAAGACTCCAAATTGCATGGGGCGGCCATAGCTGAGTGGTTAGTGAGCCCGCCTGGGGAGCCAGACCCCTGGCTGTCCCAGGTACTATTCCCGGCCATGACAACAATGTTGGGCTTCCAGGGTGTCTCCAGCTAAAATATTGATAGTTAGGAACCAAATGGACCCTTACAGATCTGTAACTTGACAGTGTACGTATGGAACCAAATGGACCGTTCCACTGTCAGAGTTCTGGGGGTCCATGGCGCTAATGCATACCAAAGAGGGGGTCCTGGAAATTAAAAAAGGTTGAGAACAACTGACTAGAATGAATTCATAATATATCAATTCAATTACTGCCTGGCGCCTGCCCCGGACTGCAGACTGTATTCTTGGCACATACCCGGCACTGTGTGAATGAACCCTGATCGCGTCCACGTTTGACTATTTCTAATTTGTTCTACGTGCTGCCAGCACATTGGCTCTGAAAGTGTTAGTAAGGAGATTGAATCCTCGTTTGTGTAATTATAGGATCACAGTGGATCTGTGTGAAACACAACTTTCCAAAGTGTCACTTATTGTAGATAGGACACAGATGCTGCTGATCGCACCTTTCCTTTTATCATGCAGGCAGAACAGAAACACTGCCTTTTGGAACTTGACATTTTAACCACATGTGTCTGGGCATGTTAATAGTCTGGGCATGTCAATAGTCAAACTTTCTGTGAAAGTAGCAGAAGCTCAGTTTGAGCTTGTAGATTTGGTGTAGACTATAAGAAAAAAAGGAGGGAACCAAATACAGACCCCTGGGGGACCCTGGTCAATGAAGTGCTGTATAATTGGGTTTAAGGTAGAAGTTAAGATGTTAAAACACTCCTACAATTATTACGTTTTTCCTGTCTTGGACATTTGTCGCTGTTACAAAACTAGGAAGTAATGCATCTTCTACAATACCTAAAAATGAAAATAAATTGAATAAGGAAGTACTCCATCATCTGGACAAAGAGGTTTCTTGGACGGTGCATTTTGTTCAAATTAAAGTCACTTATTGTTTTCCACCTTCCGTTCAATTATTTTTCCCTTGCCCTTATCTCTCTCTCTCTCCCTCACTGTCTTGGCTGTCTAAGCTTGTTTCTTTCTTACTATGTTATTCATGATAGAAATGAAGGGAAAAGGGCCAGCGGCAGGCTGTTGTAAAGCAGAGATAAGTCCTGTTGTTACTGCACTGGGGAGGGAATCAGAGGGATACAACCTACAGATATGCATATATTCAGCCTCACACGCCTATCTCTGTCCTCCATTATTAATGTGCTTGCTTGAGCAAGAACACTTTCAAATGCTATTACTTAGTACAAGTGGGATTGTTTGTTGGCTAAACTGCTAAACACTACACACTAAACCCTCACAACGCATCACGACACATTGTGAGTAGGGTGACTGACCACCCGTGGCGCCTTTTGAGGGACAGTCCTGAAAATGTCCTGCTGCGTGTGAAAAAATGCTGAATACGTCCTAGCGGTGCCATTTTGAGGTGTACTCTGTGCCTAAATGTTATGCGTGGTCTTTCCCAGCATTCAATAAGGTGACAGGATCATACCACAACATTTTATTAAGGTCTGCTACAGGTTTGGAAACATGCTTATTCTGGTTACTCACTGTCATTGGAAACCTACTGGATGATAAATACAAAATTATAGTGAAAACTGAATTAAAGCAGTATGGGATTCAGCCTTCGTGCTGAATTATTATAATTGTTTGGCATTTAGCTCTTTATTTAGATTGGGGAGTGCAGGGAGAGAGGAGATGTAGGTCAGAGAGAAACAAGACATGTCGAGAGTCGGATTCGAACTCGAATCCTTGCAACTCACATGGCGCCACGGCACCAGGCACCCTGTTCACACTGAAACGTCAACAAACTGAGGGAACGCGTTTTGTTTGGACCCCAGGGATGCGCTTTTTAGTGTCCTCAGTGTGGTCCAGTGTGCCAGAGGAATCTGAATAACAACCAACTCTCCAGACACCACTGATACAGTGGAAAGTATGAATCCAGACTACCAGAAAGTAAACTTTGATAGAATGTTTTGGACAGTAGGCGTACATTACGTACTTTTGGAATGTGACCTGGGTCTGATAGTGGTTGTAAATTATTATTATTAGTGTTTGTTTTAATGTTGCTGTTTGTTTTAACATGATGAGTTCCTTATGGGATGGGATTATGGTACCATGAATTTAATATGGTAACAGATACATTTAATCACAGAAATCTGCCTTTGGGATTAGTATTTCTACATCTAGATGTTTTGGTAGAGACTGTTTCGTCCCACATATACTCCACTAAAAGAACAAATCACAATGAACCTATTGCAAATGTAATTTGGCCCAGGTTTACTTAACCACTTGAACCCTATACTATTCTGGTCATGTCATAATAGGTGAACATTTGGCAGAAATAGGCGAACATTCAGCAAAAATAGCAGATCTCTAAGCTCACAACGTGTCGCATTGTGAGCTTGTAGATCGGTGAAGTGATTTGGTGTGTAAGAGGGATAAAAGGAGGGGGCCATAGATAGGGCCCTGGGGGACCCCAGTCAATGAAGTATATAGGGTTTAAGTGGTTAAATCTTAAAATGACTGCAGCCTTAGCTAAATAATTCTTGCCATTGTGGTTTTGTGCAGAAAACCACAATTTAGTCTGTGACTTTTGTGTATCAGCTGCCAAGTATTCCAGAATCCACAAATCCTTTTTATATGTATGTCATCATCATCATCACCAGACCATATGGTGAGGTCATTCAATGTGTGATGTGTAATGCATAAAACAACTCATTTGCAATGTTGCAAATTCATTTTAGCAGGCCCTCCACTGGTTGCTGAAAGCTGTCAGACACATTATACTTAAAGCTGCCAACAGGTGTGTGTGTGTGTGTGTGTGTGTGTGTGTGTGTGTGTGTGTGTGTGTGTGTGTGTGTGTGTGTGTGTGTGTGTGTGTGTGTGTGTGTGTGTGTGTGTGTGTGTGTGTGTGTGTGTGTGTGTGTGTGTGTGTGTGTGTGTGTGTGCCCACACCCATGTGCTTATGTGTGTTGTGGAAAACCTGCATTAACCTGGTGCACAGTAAATCTGTGGTGTTAATTTAACTTGGTGTGTTAAAATGGACCTTGGCAGAGTTTGCTCTGTGTATTATTAAACATAAATAACTGTAAATGTACTGTAAATAATGTGAGAATGAGTTCAGATGTGCTCACAAGGAGGACATGCTCACATCACATAGTATACTCACAAGGATAGAAAGATGAGGAAAATCATAAAAAGTGTCATTTTGCTGGTTAAAAGCTATCTAGTTGTTGCATTTTCTGTTTGTTGCTTAATTTGGTGACCTAAACGATGTTCCATCACAGTCACATTTTACTGTATTTCCTACATTTCCAAAGTGGAGGAAAGATCTTTTTTTTTGGACACAACACACTTTGAATAATAGCAACGTTATCATAACATGAGAGATTTTCCCTGGAGAGGTTGGTATAATTTGTGTATTCAGGCAATGTTTATTAATCATGAAAAATGTTAAGTGTGTGATAATAATCCAGAGTTAAAGCCAGTATGCCACCAGCATTATGAATAGGTTTTGAATTGGTTGTAGGGTAATGGAAATTGATAAGGAAGAGAGAAGAATGGTCTATTAGTATTAAGTCCATATCACTAAAATAAATGGCCCTAATCGGAGGACCTTAAAAATCTGTGGCACTGATCCAGCAATCCCTATAATAGTGGGCTCAATGAAGCCTCTGTTGATGTGTGTTGCTACAATTTGCAGGGGCCCAGTACGGAGTTGTTCAGTATTCCCAAGAGCAATTTGCCACACAGCTGCGCTGCTTCATTGCCTAATGTAATGCACATCACCCTGCAACAACATGCTGGACTTAATACGCGGCATTTAGGAGGGAACAACATAAACATTCCATACTGGTCAAAATGGAGCTCTCCAAAACAACAGTGAATGCAGAAAGAAAAAAGAAAGAAGCAATGATAAGTAATATGCACAATAAGCCATAGAAACATAGAAGAATGAACTTGAGAGAAAGAAGACCACGCAATTAACAAATGAGCATTTTAAACCCTCACTACCCCTAACCTCAAGAAATACTATCCATAAGCCTACAAATGCCAAATCACGCTCAGCTCAACACATCGTCGGGGACAGGGATCGAACCAGTGACCTCCGGACTCATAGGCTTCCTTTCTTCTCATTGAGCTAGATAGCCCTGGTAGTGTCTGTTGATATATATATAAGTCTTTCCATCCCTGATGGACCAAGCCTCTGTTTTGCTAACTACTCTAGATCACTGGTTCCCTAACCATCTACCGATAGAGAAATTGTACCTGTCCTCGGAACAGAACCTGACCTCTCTAAAGGTCAGAGGTCAAAAGTCAGAGTGTGAAAGTTGTTCAGCATGAGGAGACGCATATGTGTATCCAAGTTTCATGTCTGTTGGTCAAACAGGGCATGAGTTGTACCTGTTCAAAGTTGGTATTTTCAATTGAGTGCTATAGCGCCACCTTTCGATGAAAGATTGTGAGAATTATTTCTTGATCGTTTTTCATGACCATCTACCATATGGCCGAGTTTCGTAAAAACAGCACGGTTCAGCCAGAACTGCGAAAAGTGGCAGAAGAAACAGAATAAAGGCAACATTAAGACAGGGCCAGGAGCCATGCTGGCAACCTGGCCCCGTAATCCTACTATAATTCTAGTAACGTCTGTAGTGGTGAGTAGGTAGGTGAAGCTACCCGGTTCTCCTCAGTGGCTGGAGCAATTTCTCTGATTTTGCACACAGCCATTGACCATTACCATCTGAACTTAACTGTGAAGCCCGTTTTTCAATTTCATCAAATCTCAGCTTCTTATTAGCGTTTTTGTGTCAAACACTGTCGCCATGGTTACGGGGCTGCCCAGCTATGGGACGAACTGCCTCCCGGGTTGCCAGATCATGTGCGCATATCCCCCCACGGATGCGCTGCGCCGACCGGGTATGGTCTAGTAATAATAATCAAGATAATAGCAGATCTTAAGCCGCGTCAAAAGTACAATATTTGTCTTAGAAATGTAGTGAAAGTATCCAAAAGTACAGATACTCACAAAATGTGAGTAAATATTCTTCGTTTGTGTCCACCTGTTGAGGGGCTGTTGAGGAGGAGAGAAGAAGTAGAGGCAAAAATCTGGCCTCGGACCAGATTTTTATTTTCCATCGCCAGTCGTCAGGGGGAGCGCACGTGACCTCCTTCAGCTGACACTGTGGTCACCCTCCCCATTTCTCCGGCCCCTCCTCAGTGTCCCCACCCCCCTCGTTCCCTAATGAGAGCCAGGTCTGATCTAGTGGGTGTCTGTGGACTGAAGTGGACGGAGCGTACAACATAACACCACCACTGTAGCTGTGGACAATGTCCACCGACACCTGTGTGCACTTATATCACATGTCACTATCCATAGGAGGACTATCAGGACGGATTTTCTTTTGCGGGGGAGAGGGAGGTAACATAGGGGGCGCACTAAACCTTGGATGAACAGCTTTTCTGTTTTCTCTGCTATCGTTTCAAATAATGGATTCGGTCCCTCCGGCTACAGCTTAAATGACACCGCCTAATTTTGCGGTGAAAACCCTACTGTTGAACTTTTCATAAATCTGTTTCTCTAGATTACGACACAGACTGGAGTCTCACGGCAGAGAGTGGCTACAGCTTCAAATAAAGGGGTCATAAGTGAGGTCAGTTAGGAGAGTGGAGGCTTGCTTTGAAGTGGGATTATGGAGCAATCTGTAGGTTTACAACACGTACACACAGGGCACAAATAATCTCCTCGACCCTGACCCTTGATGGTGTACCATTGTAGCTGCACACGTGCACACACACGCACGCACACACACACACACACACACACACACACACACACACACACACACACACACACACACACACACACACACACACACACACACACACACACACACACACACACACACACACACACACACACACACACACACACACACACACACACACAGGGTCCAAAATCTTCCATTCCTTGTAGTGGTTACTGGGAGTATCTCTTCCCAGCATCCAGACGTGACTCATTGCTGGTGTACGTAGAGTCCTAGACTGTGCGTGGGACCATATTATTAAAATCCCACAGATCCCGGAAGGCAATCCGAGACCCTTAAAGGTGTGAAAAGACTACCGTTCTCCCCACAGACAGGAAGCGTACAGGACCAGTGACGGCCTGAAGCCTAATTTACGCTCTGTCTGTTCGATGGTGTCATGTGCCGAAAATAGTCGATCTTCAAGCTCACAACGTGCCGCGTCTGTGACTCATTGTGAGCTTGTAGATCGGCAATTTTTGAGCATGCGATGATGCGACACCATTGTACAGCTAAGTATAAATCAGGCTTAATTCTGCTGAGGTTTGAATTATGATCTCCCATCTGTGGGAACGGCACTAGCTCAGGAGGCACAGTGGCCGTCTTGGAATTGCAAGATTCCTGGCTCCTCTTGGCCTTGTGTGGAATTGTCAGCAAGACACTTGACCACTATGCCCTATATACTTAGTCATGAATGGCAAAAATAGCAGATCTATCTGCTCACTACGTTGCACAATACCGTATGATAAATACGTTTCTTATTCAGCCATTGTATAGAAATGATTACTGTATTCAAGAGAGCAGACAGGTTTACAGCATTGATGAGTTCTAGACTAGACAATGGAAGTTGTTATCCCACATCAGCTCTGACGATGACAGCTGCCCATGTGGAGCCAGCTCATAGGTTGAGAGGGAACAGTGGTGGAAAAAGTACTCAGATATTTTCCTTAAGTAAAAGCAATATCACAGTGTAGAAATACTCTGTTACAAGTAAAAGGCCAAAGTAAAAGTACTAACATTTTTGAAAATAGCAGATCTACAAGCTATGAGTATATGAGTTTCTAGTTTGGCTATTTATGCTGTTTTATCAAACAAGCAAAAAAAGGGTAAAAATGGTTAACCGTTGAGCAGATGGTGCCTTGCATAGTTGTCTCCACCATCGGTGTGTGAATGTATATGTAATAGGTGTAATGCACATTGTAAAGCGCTTTGGATAAAGGCACTATGTAAATTAACCATTTATCTGCAGCCTATACACTTACAGTAGGTGGCCAGTGACTTCGACCAGGTTCAATTTCAAAACCTTTGCATCATGCATGTCACACAAACAGAATGTGATGCGTTTTGTTGATATAACATTTTTTTTCATATAGAGTCCTATCCATTCTGTTTGTGTGACATGCACAATGCAAAGGTTTTGAAAGTGAAACTGGTCAAAGTCACTGGCCACCTACTGTAGGTGATTTGGCTGTACTTTATAGACATAATGTATCTTGCCACTTTCTTCGTGTCTCGCCTGTCATTTTTTGACAATTGCCATCAAATCAATTCTCCTGTGTTAACAGCAATGTTAAGGCCCTGAAATGATGATTACTCTGGAGAGAATCATTACTGTACAGTATTTGAGGACGCATGGTTTATTGATGCTATACTTATTGGAGATGTTGCTTTGTTCATATGATTATAGCTTATTCACCTGCCTCTCCTTATGTCAATCTTGGTAGATGGCACATTGTCACAAAAGTAAGTATAACCTGGACAAGGACTCTGCTCATGCTGCAAAACATATTCATCTATAGTAGTGTTAAAGGAGAAATCCGGTCATTTTAAGTGTTATGTTTGATGTGTGTCAAATCACTTACCAACGTATAAATGAAAATCGCGTAAATCCACAGAGCCCCCTATCGACCCCCACCGTTGTCATTGTAGGAGGATATAGAATAGCCCAAATTCGCCTATTTTAACCAATGCAAAGTCTGTTTTTTTGCTTCTAGTACTCATTGTTGAGTCCCATGATAATGTAACAGGCGCTAAAACTCCCGACAAGCTAACGGCTAATAACAAACGAGCTAACGCTGGGGCTGCTTATCTCTCTGAATGGCAGCCCCAGGTTGCCAGGTCGGGAGAGAAACCAGCAACCAGCATTAGCTCGTTCTGTTATTAGCCGTTAGCTTGTCGGGAGTTTTAGCGCCTGTTACATTATCATGGGACTCAACAATGAGTACTAGAAGCAAAAAAACAGACTTTGCATTGGTTAAAATAGGCGAATTTGGGCTATTCTATATCCTCCTACAATGACAACGGTGGGGGTCGATAGGGGGCTCTGTGGATTTACGCGATTTTCATTTATACGTTGGTAAGTGATTTGACACACATCAAACATAACACTTAAAATGACCGGATTTCTCCTTTAATGTACAACACACTCAGGGAGATGTAGCTCCATTAAGAACCTCTCACTTCGCTATACAGCTCCGAGATGAGGTTCTATGTGGATGTCACCCAGAATCGGTAGAACGTCCGCCAAGGCTCCGCTGTTTACCCTTTTGTATACATCGTGTCCAAAAACTAATGGTAGATTCCGTTTAAGGTTTGGTTGGGTGGAAAATATTTTAGGTTGGGGCACAAAATAACCGTTTAAATTACTTATTTAGTAAGCCTGTGGCCATGTTTCCCATTCAACCCGGAAAACCCCCCTACGTCCGCTGCCAGTACTGCTCCCGGTTTGGCTACAATGCTAAGGGAGATGAAGGTAATGCAAAAACGAGGACCTCTAAGGAAGAGTAACAACTATCGATTATTTTCTTAGCGGTTATTCTATTGATTACTTTTTTGAATCGAATAATTGAATTGAGAAAATAGTGAAAATAGGCGATCTACAAGTATACAGTATTTTTTTCCACCTACTGTAAATGCATTATTTTATTATGTTTATAATCCATTACTTTGAACTGTTGCACCCCTAGCCTCTTGATAATAGAGAGATAGGGTCTAAGAGCAAGATGGCTGCCATGTCAGTATGACCAGTGAGATGATCTGTGGAGGTCTCTTTGCTCCAGTTTACAGACTAAAACTGCCCCTGGGACTGAAGTTATAATCGCTAGCATTTATTCTTATTCCAAATAAATGACAATTCATAAACTTCACCCGAAGCACAAGCTTAATGGTCCAATGTGTATTAATTCTAGGTTGAGGCGCCCCCGCTCCCGCGGCACAATCAGCAGACTGCAGTGTCCTCAGTTTGACCTGTGTAGTCTCTGCCCTGTCTTTCCTGTCTTTTTTTAGCCTAGTTTTCAAAAAGCACATACAATTTCACATATTTCAAAATTGGACCAAAGTTGTACTTAGGAATAGTCTGGCCATTCCTACATGAAGGAAATACATCTTCCTTGTGCTTTGGAAGAAAAAAGAGTATATTACTGATGATCCTAAATATGATGATCCAAAATATGATGAACCAAAATACATTTTTGGTTTGTATAATTTTGAACGCCTATTCAGGACATTAATGTATTTTGTGGACTCCCATCATATTTAGGTAACAGCAGTCTGTCAGGGAAATAGTCAACTCATCCTCGGTTTCTTTATTGTTACAGTGTCTTGTGTACGGTACATACAGTAAGTGTCACATTTGTATGTGTCTGACTCCTCAGACGTTGCAGCAATAATGATGATAAACCCACAGTACAACAACAAAAGTAAAAAAGGAATAAGCATAGAAGCAGCAGTGTTACCCCATTGAATATTTATAGTTTTTAAATCGAACATTTTTAACACAAATCTTTGCTTCTGGGGTCCCTGGAACACTAATATAGAAACGTTAGGATTTAGAAGACATTTTTTGAATCGGCCTCAGGTCTAAATCGGTTAAATAGAGTCAATAGTACAACCCACATGTAGACTTAATGCAGTCCATTACTGTCCAGTGTCCATGCACATTATAGTGCCAGCAGGGTTAGAATCCCATTATAACGTGGCCGGCCTTTTGACATCTTTTTGAATAGAGGTCGTTTGTGCCCGGATAATCTAATTAAAGTGTTACAATGCTGCTGTGAGTTCCTATTCATTGTTCACACAAGCCCAGCGCATGGTGACAACACCTGATCTCGTGGCGGCTTCCCTGTACATCATTGCTCTTGTCTGTTCGAACATAGATGTCTGGAAGCATGACCCGTGGGGCAGTGGTGGAGAATACCTAAACCCTAAAAGTACATTTACTTAAGTACTGTAGTTCTGTAGTAGTTCTGTAGTTACTTCAGTTCAATTTTGAAGTACTTTACTTTACTACTTGTCCATTTTTCAATGCTTTATACTTCTACACCACTAACAACTCAGACAGAGGCTAATACGTTTTTACCACAATTATTTGAAAACGTTAGTTACAAGTTGCTTTGTAGATAAGCTCACAACGCGCCGCGGTGCGACTCGTCTTGAACTTGTAGATCTGCTACTTTCGAAAAAGTTTGGAAAATGTTGAAATATTTGAGTACTTTTCATTTGGTATTCATTAAGTATTTTTCGATTCGAAAATACTTTCACTCAAGTAAAATGTTGAGTACAGAGTATTTCTTTGTTGTAGGCTATTGCTACTTTTACTTGGGTAAAAGTACTTCTTCCACCAGTACTGCCCGTGGTCAACTGATGGATGCTGGGAGACAGCTAGGGTGGGCGGGGTTGGATTGTTATATGGTTTACAGCCAGAGAGTGTTTAGAGGGTGATGGCGACCATTAAACACGGTTAACCTCAAAACGCCAGGCTGTCATAAAGCGTGGCTGGCTGAGCGGTTCTGCTTTAACTGCTGCCACAGCAGGGGGACGAATGGCCTGGTCACCGTTGACTTACATTTCATTGGGCTGAGGTCCAATCTTTCGGCACATGCCGGTGGGTGTAAAACAAAATGTGTGTGTGTCTGTGCACTTGTATTACTATACTTGCGAGGGCCAAATGTATACCCACCAGTATATAGTAGAATTTGAGAAAGAGAGATTGTGAGGACCTTTGCGATGCAACAGCTTTTGGTCGGCGCACCGCGATACTTGCACTCAACTCGATATAACTCTTTAGGGTTAGATAAAAACGGCAAAAATGTAATTTACAAAATTGTGCAAAAATGTTGATGTCCTCACAAGTATAGTTGTGTGTGTGTGTGTGTGTGTGTGTGTGTGTGTGTGTGTGTGTGTGTGTGTGTGTGTGTGTGTGTGTGTGTGTGTGTGTGTGTGTGTGTGTGTGTGTGTGTGTGTGTGTGTGTGTGTGTGTGTGTGTGTGTGTGTGTGTGTGTGTGTGTGTGTGTGTGCGCACACATGGGCTGTAGTTTTGCTGTTGCCAACCTTGGCAGAGCAACAGTTGCATTTACTGTGAGCTCACAGGGCTCCTGCTACTTCCTCTGCAGACTGGCGACCCCCCCCCCCCCCCACCCCTACCCCACTCCGTGTCCACCTCTTCCCCAAGCCACCCCCCCCCCCCCCCCCCCCGAACCTCCCCCGTCTCTTGAAACACAAGCCTCCGTTTCACCATCCTGCCTGTGTTTTCACAGCAAACCCAGAGGCCCTCGTCGGTCCACCAGTGACCTCTGGGCAACTTTCACTGCCTCCGCCCCTGCCGTGATATGAGAGTTATTAGCATGGCGGTTAGCATTGCTTGTAAACCTTTGGAGAAGGTAATCGGCATCTTATTTCTTGGCCTCTGTGCAGCAAGTGTTGTTACATAGTGACATTAATGTGAGGAGAGAGAGAGAGTCATGTCATGGCTGCAGTCCGTCGGTCAGAAGGGCCTAATTTCTCAGGGGACTTGTGTTGCTGTGAGAAACGAGAGAACATGATTTTCATTGTCATGAAGAGATACACAAAGCAAGCAAAGAGAATATCACACACACACACACAAAAAACACATCTGTCAAACAAAGAGAGAGTGACCTTGAGAGCGTCACGGGAGGCTGAGTTGTAAGCTTTCTCTGAAACACTCCTCAACCAACATTGGCATCACTCAGACTTCAGGACAACTGAAGAAGACAATTCACATCAGAGGAATTTCATGCATCTGTGGGGGCGAATCACACGTGTGTGTGTGTGTGTGTGTGTGTGTGTGTGTGTGTGTGTGTGTGTGTGTGTGTGTGTACAAAAAGAGAGAGAGAGAGAGAGCTGGGAGTGTTAAAAATGAGGGAAAGGAGAAACAGAAGATGACTGATAGATTGTTGGATAGAAGACATCTCTTTGTCTGATTGTTCCCTCTTATTCTCCATTGCACAAAGGCAAACTATTTTAAAGTGCCATAACAGGATTTGTTTATGTGTGTGTGTGTGTGTGTGTGTGTGTGTGTGTGTGTGTGTGTGTGTGTGTGTGTGCTGCGGGGTACAATGGCAGAGTACCAGACCATTTCCATAAACGGCCTTATGAAAACCATACGACACGCTCTGGAAGAGAAAGAAATGCACGTATCAGTGCGTCTCCCCCAGCCCCCCACTCGTACACACACACACACACACACACACACACACACACACACACACACACACACACACACACACACACACACACACACACACACACACACACACACACACACACAGCCCCCACTCCTCACATCCTCCAAAAAACGTCAAGAAAAATTCTCCCCAAAACTCCCCCCTCTTTCCCCTTCTGCCCACCCTCCCTTCAGCTCCTTCTATCCCTCCCCTCCCCCCCCCTCTCCTCCCTCACTCCGAAATCTGGGGACAATCTGCAAGCACTCAACTCTAGTGCAGAACTCTTTCAGCTGAGTAGAGTGAGGAGCACAGAGCTGCAAGGAAAAGAGTGATAGAGAAAGACGGCAGGAACGAGTCCAAATGAAGGGAGGAAAGTTCAGATAGGGAACAGAGACGGCAAGAAGAAGAAAGAGAAACTACTGCTGGAAGAACGTTGAACATCAGGCAGAGAGATAAAGAAGGCAAAGAAAGTTAAACATATAGAGAAAGAGAGAGAGAGAGAGAAAGATCCAAGTTTGAGAGAGAGAGAGTCGGTGGCGAATGAAGGATGGGCTCTGTGTTGCGCTGTGCAGCTGCTCTCCTCTTCACCTCTCTGGTCACCTCTCTGGTGAGCGATGACAGACAAACTCTGTCCTCGTTTGGTGGTGTCCCTCCCGTCCAGGCCCAGGACCTGAGGGAGACGGATGCTTTGTGCAACGAGGACGGCTGCTTCGTGGTTTACTTCCAGCGCAAGACCTTCCTTGACTCTTGGAGAGCCTGCAAGGAGAGAGGAGGCAACCTGGCGACCATCAAACGACAGGTGGAGGCCGACACCGTTGCTGCACTGTTCTCCGGCGTGGAGCTGCAGCGCCCGCTTGGATCTCGGGCGCTGCGCGTGTGGATCGGGCTGCAGCGCCAGCCACGCCAGTGCGCCTCTCGCCCGCTTCGGGGTTTCTCCTGGACCACGGGTGACCAGGACACGGAGTACACCAACTGGCAGCGGGAGGACACTCCCAGCACGTGCTCGGTCCCACGCTGTGTGGTCATGAGCTACAGCACCGACCCTCACGAGCGGCTTGACAACTTCAAGTGGTTGGATGGCGCGTGCTCGGTGCCTGTGGATGGCTATCTGTGTCGCTACACCTACAAGGGAATGTGTCCTGCCCTGTGGAGCGAGGGGGCTGGTAACGCCCTCTACTTCACGCCGTTTAACCTCCTCAGCAGCCTGCTCACGCACGTGCCCTTTGGATCGAGGGCCACCGTGCCTTGCCCGGCGGGCACCGAGGACGAGCAGTCTGTCCTATGTGTACTGAAACAGGACGGCACAGTGGGCTGGTCGCAAGACGCCCCGCTCTGCACCGACCCTCCCGTGTCGCAAAACTGGTGCGGGCAGGACAATGGTGGGTGCGAGCACTTCTGCAGGGAGGATGGCGCCCACTCTCACTGTGAGTGTTCGGACGGCTTTCAGCTGGGTGAGGACGGGCAGAGCTGCGAGCCGGCCGATGTGTGCCAGGGGGCACCTTGCGAGTTTGAGTGCCTGCCTCTGTCGGATGGCTATCGATGCGCTTGCCCCGAGGGCTACATGCTGGCGCCAGATGAGCGCGGCTGCTTGGATGTGGATGAGTGCCTGCAGAGCCCCTGTGAGCAGCTCTGCACCAATGCTCCGGGGACCTTCGAGTGCCGCTGCCGGGATGGCTACCGGCCAGTGGAGGACGGGGAATGCGAGGACGTGGACGAGTGCATGGGTGACCCTTGTGAGCACGCCTGTGAGAACACGCTGGGCTCTCACATTTGCCACTGCCACCTGGGCTTCTCCCCACTGCCTGAGGACGCCAGCCGGTGTCAGGACACGGACGAGTGTCAGATCCCTGGGACATGCGAGCAGATGTGTGTGAACTACGAGGGGGGCTTTGAGTGTTACTGCGAGGTGGGCTTTGAGCTACTGTCAGACCACTTC
This sequence comes from Gymnoscopelus microlampas, assembly GCF_963454915.1. Taxonomy (NCBI): domain Eukaryota; kingdom Metazoa; phylum Chordata; class Actinopteri; order Myctophiformes; family Myctophidae; genus Gymnoscopelus; species Gymnoscopelus microlampas. The sequence continues at coordinate 21,418,430 of NC_139956.1, read as the reverse complement.
TCCTGCCGCAAGGTCGGGGAGGGGGGCCCGCAAGTCCCTGTCACCCCTCCTTTCCCCTGGGTCACAAACCACCCAGGGCCTGTGTGGGACCCCGAGGACCCCGTCTACGACTGGACCCCGCAGCACACTGACTGGCCTCCAGAGGAGGAGGACGAGTCCCTGGACTGGCTGACGGACCCGCCCAAAGTCCAGGGCTCGGATGTGATTTGGGTCACCAGCCCCCCGCAGGACGAGCTGCCTGTTATTCGTATCGCCCCCGTCGCCCCGACACAGCAGGCAGAGAAGGAGTTGGAGAGGGAGGCGGACACTGGCAAGCAGGATTCAGACTGGCAGTGGGGAGACAATACTCAGTCTGCGTGGGCTGCCGCGCCCACCTCCACCTCCACCTCCTCCTCCACCTCTCCCCCACCCCCACCCACCACCGACCCCACCTCTACCCCAGACTATTACGATGAAGAGGAGGAAGAGGAGGAGGAGACCACCACTGGCCACTCCGCCCTGCCCACCACCACCATCTCCGGAGGGGCCTGGAACTTTATGTGGTTCAGCCCCACGCCGGCTGGTCAGAAACCAAGAAACGCAGCGCCCACGGAGCCACCTGCAGGCACAGACTCGCCTCCTGACTCCAGCGACTACGAGGAGAAAGAGGAGGTCAACCACCCAGACTCCTCCTCCCGGTTCCCGGGGCGGGTGGTGGAGGTCGGGGTGGAGGTGTTGGAGGACTACGGGGAGAACACCAGCCCTCCGGACCCCGCTCGGCCCCTCCCAGGCCAGGCCGTCCACCACCGCCGCGCCAACCCCGGAGCGCGGCGACGGTGGCGAGGAGGGGGCGGACGAGGGCGACACCGGACTGGAAGGCAGGGAGCAGAAGGAGGGCAGCAGCTGGCTGCTGGTGGGCCTCCTGGTGCCTCTCTGTATCTTCATTGTGGTGATGGTGGCGTTGGGCATCGTCTACTGCACACGCTGCGCCGTTCAGCCGCCCAGCGACAAGAATGCCAGCGACTGCTACCACTGGATCTCCGGGGCACATGACAAGCAGGCGGGGCAGACGGGGTGCCCCTAGCCCACTGTTTCTCAACGTCGGATCCGGGGGACCACCAAGGTGTCCAAATGGACACTTGTGGGTCTGTAACTCTGAGAGTGTACAAATGTTTTTTACACCATCTGTACATTTGTACACTCTCAGAGTTAAATAAACACTTGAGGATTATACTGAGATAAAATGGGGGTCTGTGGCCTAATGCATATCAAACGGGGGTCCCTGAAATGAAAAAAGGTTGAGAACCACTGCCCTAACCGTCCCACCTCGCAGGGGTCAGGTCACACATAGAAACAGACACTGAAGTGTATGTAAACAAGACTCTGGTACAGAGATAAGCGAGTGGGCTGTGAACCTATAAAAGAGGACTTGGAGAGTTGTCTGTTTCATCTCTCAACACTGAGCACCCACCCACTCTCACTTTTAACCCCCCCCCCACCACATCTTCCCGTAAAAGAACTTTTGGATATTACTGTGGAATATCATTTGAAAGGAGGAGGAGAGGGAATGGATTGAAAAAACAAACAAAAAAAAACAACCACTGATCACTTTTGTCTTTGACTTCTATGAGGCAGGAGACTGCTATGATGCATACACTGACCACACGGTATGAGATGTGATTGCTTCGTGATTGCACTACGCTTACGGGGTCATGGCCCGCGCCAGGACGGGTAACGCTGTAACACCTGGTAACGTCTATAAAAGAAGGATGTGTCTATAAAAGAAGGATGTGTGTAGATCTTGTACTGTCTGCTATTCGTTTAAACATTTAAAAGGAAATTAGGCCAGCCGGAGCCATGGAAAATCAATGTACTGTAGGTGAAAGAATTAGTCGCTGAAACCTTCATGCAAAACATTTTGAGGCCAAAGAAATAGATACAAGTAAAATATAGGAACATTTCGTTGCGGGTGACTGTTAATGATGGCTGTGTTAAAGAGCTTTAGACATAATTCAGTGGTACTGTAGATACAAGGACACTGAGTACAAAATGTCCTCTCAGAAAAGGACAAAAGACATTCCAGTGATGGAAATCAACTATGCATGTCTGTAAAATGATACTGTTGGCAAAGCAATCAATTTAAAATCCCTGTGTTGATGTTGGATCCATAATAATACCACAGACCAAAAAGAAACCACACACACAAAAACCTTTGGCATATGTATGTATATAATGTATTTGTGGTTATTTTATTTGTATGGATGGATTTGTATTATACATGCCACTTGTAGCAACACCAGTTTTATTTTGTCTTTTTGTAGAAATGTGATCGCATCTAGGATTCAATGAAGTGCCTTTTGTTTATGAAGCACATAAACCCTGTGATATTCTTAGGAATGTCTCCCGGCCCCCTGGAGACGTTCCCCTCCATTCAAGTCCAATTTGAGAGCACTCCTCACCCTGGATTTCCTTAAAAGAGGTTAAAGTGCAGATGTTCATGTCGTATGGGGGACACAGCGGGGGCGAGGGCTGCTACTTGACATTAGCCTTGACCGTGTTAGCCAAATGGCCATCGCTCAGCCCCTCTGTGCCTCCATAACTACTCCAGCACACTCTCAAGCCCTTTGTCACGGAGCAGCCCTGAAATGCTTTATGGCCTTTGGCTGCAGAGGGACCAGGTCCAACTTTCCCGGGGATTGCAGGCAGTGCGACCCCTGGCCGACACAGGGTTAACTGCAGCCGTTTCACGCGAGACAATCCCATGCACCCTAAAAAGTACACAATGTGCCTTCATATGCAGTACCCACAGACTGTGAAATCTAGTGTGTTTGATGCCTTTTTGTAATTTTATTTCCTACCTTTTGTTACGTTTCAAGTAAGTGTTAATTAAAATGTTATGCCACCGGTTAGTGGGTGCTCATGATTTATTTGCTGTGGTTGTTGTGGAGACTTTATAGATGAAAATTTGAAAGCCTATTGTGCTGACAATTGGACATGGTCTCATGGAGCAGCCTTTTGAAGCTGTAGCAGGGAGGCTAGAGTCCGGTGGGGATGTGGAATAAACTCAGCATAATGGAGACAAGATAGAAATGTTTTTAATATCAAGATGTCGCAATTGTGAAAAGACATGTCCCCCCACGGAGTGTGTAAATGGGTCTGTAAACGAAATGCAACAGTGCAATACAGAGCAGTTCCTCAGAGAGAGAGAGAGAGAGAGAGAGAGAGAGAGAGAGAGAGAGAGAGAGGAGAGGAGAGAGAGAGAGAGAGAGAGAGAGAGAGAGAGAGAGAGAGAGAGAGAGAGAGAGAGAGAGAGAGAGAGAGAGAGAGAGAGAGAGAGAGAGAGAGAGAGAGAGAGAGAGAGAGAGAGAGAGAGAGAGAGAGAGAGAGAGAGAGAGAGAGAGAGAGAGAGAGAGAGAGAGAGAGAGAGAGAGAGAGAGAGAGAGAGAGAGAGAGAGAGAGAGAGAGAGAGACTCAGTGCTGGCAGGAGAAAAGCTTTGTGATTCCATACTAATGGAATGTGCTGATCAGAAACAGGTTCAGGCTAAGCTAACTGGAGCTCAGTGGGGGTCTCTCTCTCTGTGTCTCTCTCTATCGGGCCATCCCCTTGTCTCAGCCCCCCCCCCCCCCACCCCCTGGCTCTCTCTACCCTTAAAGGACTTATTTGAATGAATAAAACATTATTTTAACCAGTCTGTATGGTAGAATATTACAATATGCAGTGGTTTGAGGTGGTGTCTGTACTACAGTGGTTCTCAAGTTTTTTTGTATTTCTTTTTTTATTTCAAGGACCCCCAGAACTCTTGAGACAGTTCAAAATGGAACTAAATCGGTCTATTTTTACACCCTCTCTGAGTTACAGACCTGCAGCCTTGTCAAGGGTCCCTGGACCCAACATTGAGAATCACTACATGCTCTTCCATTGAGAAGATCCGACCCTTGTCAGCCATATGCAGTCGGACGCCTACACCTAAAGTTATTTGAAGAAGAGGGCGCACAGGGTTGGACACTAGATGTGATGCCATCTTTATTTCAGTTTGGACATCATTGCAGTTAACCTATCTCCATCGGTAGAAAGAGACAACAGACATAAAACGTACACATGCTGTACAGTATAATATTCTGTCTCTCCCTCTCTGGGCTGCAGTAATACTCTCTCCATCTCACCTTGTCTAACCTCCACACACATTCATAATCCTCTTTCTCTCTACTTCTGAGCTATTTTCTACGTTGTCATCCCTACACAAAATCCCGGACTGGGGCATAAGCTGTGCACGCGTGCACCTTTGGTAACCCCTGTCTGATAGTAATAGGGAACGTCTTTGCAAACATGCCTATAGGATTTGGGCCTGGCAGAAGCTTCTATAATGCGGCCTTCTTTTGAACCCATGGCCCCATATGTGCGGGATTGCACCCTGCCAGAGAATGTGATTGGAACATCATGTGCTGTTGCACTGCGGTAATGGTCAAAAATGTATTGATGTTGCTCACAAACACTTCTACTGATGACTGAAAGGCAACCCCAGTTCAACCACATTACGTAAGACTGAGGCCAGATGGAGACGGAGTTGGTTTGCATTGGATGGGGGGGTGGGGGTCTACTTTAAAGACCTCGTCACTGACTGTGTTCATACTCAGAATCACCTGTCACTGCAATCAGCTGATTGTGCTTTCTTTTTTCTTTTCTTTTTTCGTCCTGGCCGTTGAGCAGTGTATTATGCACCGTCAGACTGGCCTCGTCTGAGACCCTGGAATAGAGGGAGAAGCATTTAAAGTTGAACAGTGAAATGCATCAGTGTGTGTGGTGAAGTGTGGGTCATTACCGTGGTCAGTGGTGTAAAGTAACAAAGCACATTTACTCAAGTACTGTACTTAAGTACATTTTGAGTTCTTTTTTTTACCTTACTTGAGTATTTCAAGTTTCCTGTACTTTTACTTCTACTCCACTACATCTTAGAGGCAAATATTATACTTTTACGCCACAACAATTATTTGAAAACTTTAGTTACTAGTTACTTTGAACATTTTGATTATTATTACAAAACATACATTACCCACTTCAGCCCTTTATACATTTCGGCCATTTGAAAAGAGCAGAACTACAAGCTCACAATGCGTCGCGATGCGACACATTGTGAGCTTGTAGATCTGCTATTTTCAAAAGATTGCTCTTCTGATATCCCCCCTCTGGTCGTTCATTTTTATGGCTGATAGGGATATGTTTTATCCCTGCTTCTGGTCAGACTGAATTAAATTTCCTTTTGAGAAATGTAGACTATCTCATATGTTTGATAGTTATTCTTCATACAGTAATATCACAATTTAACAGTTCAATACAAAATGTATGTTAACATTAACCCTGACATCCCTATTTTGGGCAAGTTTGCACAATTTATAAAAATGTGTCCAAGCGTTTAAAAAAAAATCAGAATTTTCTGTGATTTTTAAGAGAAAATAGCCGACCTACAAGATCCTAACATGCCGTGATTTGAATAGTTGTGAGCCCCTAGACGCCTATTTTTGCTATTTGTCATACGACAAAATATGTAGTGTTTTGTGCCTTTGTTTTACAAATCAAACCCTGCATATAATTATATGTTGTATGTATATTTGTATTGTAGCCTACATTGTACATTTTGTATTGTATTGTTTTTTTGTCAACACGTACTGATAAATCGCTTGTTTGTGAGCTTCAGACAAACCAATCAGCCCAACCGTAGTTTTGGAGCAATCAGTCCATTTCCAGAATGAGAAGCAATCAGGAGGAAATGTATTTTTGTTTTCAAATTTGTAACTTGTGGAGATTCTACGGCAGCAGACTAAAATCAATTTAGTTTGTTTTAGATAATTCAGTGTACCTTTACTTTCCAGCATGGTGTGGGAGTCTAAACCGCTCTCTCCAAGTACCTTTGCGCTTATATGAATATGGACAATCACCAAATGAACATCCAATCAAAACTCATACGTTGTCGTTGTCAGGCGGAAACCTTGTACGTCCAAAACTGTTGTTTTCAGGAAATGGAAAATAAGAAGCTGTGTTCCAATGGAATCCAATGCAGTTATTTAGTTACAAGCTCTTGTTAAATAGTTTTCATTGGTTAATTATTTATAATAACGACAGACACACTTAATTAGCAAAAATAGCAAGCTCACAATGCGTTGGAGCTTGTAGATCGGCTATTTTTGCTACTTTAGTACGACACAGTAGTATGACAAAGTAGTATGGCATTCATTTTTTTTTAAAACACAAGGTTTCTGCCTGACAGCAACGACATGCTTTATTATTTCAGAGAATTGTCGTTATTATTGAGATTTGTGATTATTATGTTTCGCAGAGTCTTAAATGTAAGGCAAATAAAGAAAAGTTACCTTTTAGACCTTGAGACAGTCACATTTTGAACACTTTTATTTGAGAGAAGAGCTCAAACAGCATCAGTTTTCCTCGTTAGACATTCCTGGGTCTTCAATATGAAGTCAGAAATGTATTCAGCAGAGAATCACTCAATGTGCCAAGCATTTGTGTGTGTGTGTGTGTGTGTGTGTGTGTGTGTGTGTGTGTGCGCGTGTGTGCGTGTGTGCGATGGAGATACGAGTAAGTGTGTGCACACTGGAGTGTTCTCATGCATGGATAGCCTATGTCCCTTTTTTCGCCATGCTATCATGAGTTGCAACCACTGTAACAAACTAACTAAAGGGCCCTTCTTTGGAAAGTCCGTCTCTCGCTTTCCCAGCCTAAGTTGCATCAACAAACACAGGAAATCACTTCATCTCTGTTATGTGGCATTTACAGAGAGATGGACAAGCAGGTCGCCATTCTGTGGGATCGCGGGGGACCACAGTAACCCAATCTCTCCCTGCGCTGCTCCACTCTCGTAGCCTGATCCCAAAATCATTAAACCCAGATCCTTGACTTCATCACGCCTCCCCATTTCCTCCCTGACCATGAGGGGGATTGCTTCTGCATGGCTAGGCTGTATCTTGGAGTAAATAAACAAACTACACTTCATGTTCCAGGCCAATGCAGTAAATGAAATAAATCATTGCATTTAGTTTCTTGTGATGCAATTGATTGAATACTTTATTAACAGTTTGCAAAAGGTACAGTTACAATAATGCTAAAAGGATAATTCCATTGTGGTCCTGTGTATTCAATTCATCAAGACATCAAGACATACAATACGATACAATAATGATTGATTGATTGATTGAATAGTTTATTTAGAAGTTTGCAGACAAAAAGCACATGAAAATACAGTTTAAATACAAGGTCAACTAAATAGGATTAAAAAAGCCCAAGAAAGCCACTAGCTTGTTTCAATTGGGGTCCTCTTGTACTCAATTCATAGTGACATTAAATGTCACTATGATGTTATGATGTTTATATGGTGTTCTACTATGCAGAACATCATAAACAGTTAGAAATGAAAAAATAAGATATATGTACAGTAAAGTTGTGTGCAAATGTACAAAATTGAACATGGAAGTCAGTCAGGCAGGCAATCACTCATCCAATGCATCTTTGATAGCTGTTACAGGAGTCAATGTGTGAAATCATATTGCAGTGGCATATCTGGCAGCTAAACGCAGAGGCCATTCAGTTGCTTAATATTGATTCATTTCATATTCACAATGGATTGTTTAACACTTTGTTTTCAATATTCAGGTGCAACATTTCTATGTGCTGTCATCGTCGATTCAACGTGGAAGTCAGTCCCTTCCTCTTTGTCCCACTACCCTTCCTCTTTGTCTGGCTTACTTGTTGTTAACTAGTTGTACGAACTCTTGTTTTATTTTTGTACTGTTTTATTGGATCTTGTTTAGTCGATACACTTTTTGTATTAGCTCGTGCTCATTTGATTTAGCTATTTTGTCTCATCTGTTTAAGAAAGTAGGTAGCTGATATATAGCACTTTTACCTTAGCGCTAGGTATACTCTTGGTTGCTTGTTTTTGCAGGAAATGCACTTAAGACTTCTGGTGATTAGTAGTTTCGTTCCCTACCTATGTTGAATGCACTTATAGTAAGTCGCTTTGGATAAAAGTGTCTGCTAAATGACTGTAATGTAACGTTGAATCATTTACTTTGATTGTCAAGTGCAATTTAAAAATGTTTGGTCTAATTTATTTTCATGGTCAAGTACTGTACTGCAATTTCCAAATATATTATACCTGATGCCCACGCTGTCAGTTTGCTAATGTCTCATTTATTTTCATGGTCAAGTACTACAGTTTGTGCAATTTCTAAATGGATTAGAACTGATTTCTACCCTATTAGTATGTAACTCAGATAGCACAGAGTCGACAGCACAGTTATGGAAAGTGTTGCCATGTCTGCTTATTATAAGCGACTTGGGGCTTGTATTCCACATTTGTCCCTTTTTTCAAGATTTGAGCTTGTAGATTTTCAAATAGCCAATGTATATAGAGTTTTACAGTGCTCGTGTGGCTTATAGTCGCTTCTTTTGGGCTTGTTTTCATAGACTTGGATGATTATTTCTCTCACAAAATCTGACAACACTGGCAAGCACTCACTTGGCTGTCGTTTTGCTTGGGTGCGCCTCACAGAGCTCAAGCCCGCTTCTGCCTTCCTTCTTTTCAAGTGATGTAAAAAGTAATCAGAATAAAAATGTTATCAGAAAACTATATTTGTTGTACTATATACTGTATGTGAAATAGAGGTCAATAGAGAACCGACGGTCCTTGGTTATCGTCTTCCAGGAATGACTGGTGCATTAAGCCGTAGCTGCCTCCTCCAGGTCTGCAGGCTTCCCCAATAGATGTTGACATGCTTGCCCGTCATAAACATCCACATGTTTCACCTTTCTTTCTAGCCTGTTACGTCGTTCATTTAGCTTAAGATTAAACACCCGCGCTTGTTGAACAAAAATGAAATAAATAAGATGTGAATACAGCAAACATCGGTACAGTAGCAGCCACTGAAACCCTTGACAGAATTAGAAAAAGAAAAAAATAGTGTTGCTATGACTTAATAACTAACATTTGCTATCGACCCTCTTCAGAGTCAACAAATGCTCTTGACTATCAGTTTACTCTGAAGACGGTCGATAGGCCGAAATGTCAGTTATTAAAGTTAGTGCAAAAGGAGCTAGAGTGTGTGTGTGTTTATAGTTTATTCCCAGTGATCAGCACCTTACCACACTATTTGGTGTGTGTTACTTCCCCTCAACAGGTTACCAGTTTCTCTATAACACTGTCAGGATGAAAGTTATCCAGCTGTAGCTAATACTGGCCCTGGGTGATGCAGTTGTTGGATCTGATTAAAGAATCAAGGCTTGACGCTGGCTGGAACAGAACTGCTTTGTTTTGATTACGGTTTGTCAACATTTACAATATTTGATAACTTTATTTAGGCCAAAAAGGCCGGCGATTGATGCCAGCAGATCATAGAGAACTCTGGAGGGGCTGCAGTTAAGCAAAACAAAGGCGACACAGTATACAGAACCAGCCTTCTAACTGCAGCACAGGGAAAGGCTTTGACTCCTACCGTACAAACATTGAATCCTACAGATGAATCACTGAATGGTACAAAACAAGTTCAGTATTCAGTGCTTGTTCAGTTGGATTCAGCGCTGGTTCTACAGTATACTTGATCCCTGTGCTCTGCCTGGCTGTTTCTGTACACAGTTTTGCCTTTGTTTAGCTTAACTGCGCTCCCTCCAGTGTTGTCCTATGCTCTCCCTACTCCTAGGCACAATTGGATTGGTTTAAGCAACCAAGCATTTCTCCCAGTAAAGGCCTCTCTATCATACTTAGCTCTCATGTTGTGCTAGCACCTCAGGGGGTTCCCCCGGGAGATTAAGCGTGCCCCATCGATCTCGTTCCACTGGCTGATCTGTAGGCATCAATCGCTAGGAATTTTGGTCTTTAAGTGAAAGATGGAAAAAAGGTCATGTTTGATTCTTGAATCTCAGCAACTGAATACCCAAACTCTAAAACACAGTAAAACGCAGCTCTTACTTAGAATGCTCTGTACAGAAAATGTATTTGAAAGCAGAGCTTCTCCTTCGAACATTACAAATCTTTCTCAGGTTAAAAGCAAATGTGGAGCCTTGACCAGAACAATTTCTGTACACTGGCACTGAAGTTGTGAGCTTTTGATGCTGCTATTTGTGTTGCGTGACACCAGCGCACAATGAAGTATAGAGCCGGCTTTATTGTTGATGGGATTTGTCTCTTACACTCTCCAATTGGAACAGCGGGATGAGGAAAGACTGGTCATGTGTTGGAAAAACAAATCTGCAGGCCTCTGTGTGTGCATGCGTACTATACTGTATGTGTGTGTAGGGGGAGGGGGTTCCACATCTGTTTATTGTTTTATGATCATGGTGTGTGTGTGTGTGTGTGTGTGTGTGTGTGTGTGTGTGTGTGTGTGTGTGTGTGTGTGTGTGTGTGTGTGTGTGTGTGTGTGTGTGTGTGTGTGTGTGTGTGTGTGTGTGTGTGTGTGTGTGTGTGTGTGTGTGTGTGTGTCTGTGTGTGTTAAGTTAACCCTAACACACACACATGTTTCTTGGTAAGTCACAGTGGATACAGCTTGCATGTCGCTATGTTAACATGAGACTGTGTGAATGAGATGGATGGAACAGACTCAAACGCATGAATCATGATGTGTGAATGTATGCAGCCTCCACGCCTTCCCCATGAGAGCCCGCACATGTTTGCATTCTTGTGTCAGGCAGTCATGTATAGATGCATAAGTATGTGTGCGTTCATTGTGATTACAGTGCGCTCTCTCTGTCTCAGCAATATGCTTAAGCAGTCCACTAGTGCTGAGCCTACATTTGAACAATTCCCAGTCATTTCCTCCACTGACATCCAGACTGAGCCCTCATTCAACTTTGCAAACTGACTGAGTCTTTGGACAATTTAAGCTTGATGGGATGACATTTCTCCATTCCCTTGTGAAAACATGTAATTCTCGTCTTTTTGGGCCTCGGATCACTGTCTGGACAGGATGGTAACCAAAAGTCTCTGGGAAAGCTGTACAAATTAGCAAAGTTATTGAGGGGTTGTGGGGGAGGGGGGCAGCTATCCTCAGTTCCTTTCTGAGATCCCGCTGAGATGTTGGGACGGATTTATCGACTCCCACGGGTGTTGAAGCAGATGTTCAGGTCACATCATTCTGGGGGTAGGGGAGGTGGAGGGTTGAGCTTTGATCCATCCGCCAGGGATTTTGTCATGGTCAACCCTCACCCCCGCCTCCCACCTTCCACCCCTACTGTCCACAGAACCTGGGGTGAGGTTGACGGGGCCCTGTGAAATGGTTCTACTCCATGACACCGGCCTCGCCCGACCAAGAGACTAAGATGACTGATGCTCAGTCACACTATTCATAATAGGGATGATCATAAACAGGTCTCGGACAGAAATATGTGCTTCTGCTCTCTATACTTGGTAACTCGTATAGAGAGCAGAAGCTGGTAACTCGTTCCCATGCTTTGCTGAGAGAGTGGCGTTAAATGCAAACTGGCTTTGACAGGCTCTCTGCCTTTGTGCTCCACACATTGAACTTTGCACATCACGCTAATAACGGGAAAGCTTAGTGATTTGGCCTTTGATGCTGTCTGTTCGAATTACAGACCGAAAAATTACTTGAGAGACTTGGACATCCCACATCACAAGGCAATAAAGATACCCCACTCTATGAAGAGTTCACATAAACATGTCCGCCCCGCAAATCAATAGAGCTCATAAATAATAGAGCCACATGTGAAAGCAGACTTGCTAACTTGGAAACAGCTGTATTAATCCTGGAAGGAACAAAAAACACAATGATAGGGGCTGGAGTTAAGTTTCTAAATGTCACACAATTGTTATGATGAAGTAAAGCAACTGAAAGCATTTATTTGAGATCTGAGAGATCACATTCAAACCTAAGAGGCTCACACTCGCTGGAGAAATATATCAGGCATGCTTAATTGGTACTAGTGATCATAGATGGAGCTTCTGTGATAGAAATCCAGAGCTGTGTATACCCTCAAATTCTGCATTCTAAAACCAGGGATTTTGCCCGAGTTTGTTTCTGTGTTTTCAAAATTGATTCCATTTTATACTGTCGGGGTGGGTGGTAACGGGGGTTTTGGGGTTTTGTATTTTTTTTTTCCTTTTTTCTTATTTTTCTGTTTTTGTTTTGACCTTTTGTACCGTCTTAATTTATATTGCCTATTATTGAAAATCAATAAAACATATTTGAAACAAATATATACAGTAACAAAGATTTTGATAATGCTTTTAAGACTACCCCATTCGAACAGGGTGATGTTTCAAAAATCATGTGCATACAGGTACTTAAGCAGTGAAATGTTGGTGCACATGGTCCGCAATCATTATTATTATTTATTTATTTGTACTTTAAAAAAAAGTCCTCCAGCTGCAATTGCACTCCTGCAAAAACACAACATCCTTTAATTTTTAGCACCACAATGATGCCTGAATGTCAAACGACATCCATTGTGGGGCTGAATCTTACATGCATTGTGCGGCTGAATCCTGATATTTAGAGCATTGACACAGCAAACAGCGTCAAGAGGCCATTGTAGAAATGTGCTCACGACGAGGGTGATGATGTAAGTGATGGCTTCAATCAGTCAAGAGTACGTGCATGTGTCTGGGTTTACATGTGAGAGAGTGTATCCATTGTCTGCGAGGTTGTCTGTCTGCATGCATCAGATTTGTGTGTGCGTCCAGCTTGCATGCACACCGTGGGGTGGGGCTTGGCGCTGTATTGAATCTTGGCTCAAGCAACAGCAACAGGGCTGACAGGCTGGGACTGACCCCTTGAGGAGGGAGCGGAGGGGTGTAGGGGCGAAAGGGGGAGAGGGTAAAGTAGGTAAATATTAGAAGCAGATGTCTAGGAGCTGCACGGCTCTGTTCCTGAGCAGGGGGGACAGGCACCAGAGAGGAAATATCTCTGTCGAGGAGATGGAACACTGGCCATCCCACATCTGTGTTTCTGAAAGTCTTTCATTATCTGTTTCTCTGTGCGTCTGTTTCTCTGTGTGTCTGGTTCTTTCTATGTCTGATTCTCACTCCCTCCCCTTTCACCTCTCTCTCTCTCCCCTTGCACCTCTCTCTCTCTATTTTGAAAAGAACTACTGCAAGTTGAAAACTGAAATGTACAGCTATTGCTTCTAGACTATACAGTATTTGAATCATTTTCAAGTAATATATTTATTATTTGTTATTCAACATTTCTTCTTTGTGATTCATGGTGCAATTTATGGACACTCCTGTAGTTTTATCAAATAGCAGCAATGTATGACCCCGTCTCCATGCCGTAATGAGCATTTTGTAAGCTGCTTCCCTTTCTCACTCTCTCCATAATCGATTTCCGGAGTGGCGGCTTTGAGTTCAAGTTGAATATGTACGCTCCATTAGGCGACCAAGGAGAGATGCACGCATTGTCTGCCCCCGATGCTATGCCGAGAGCCACCTCGCCTAGAATGCCAATGCACAATGAAATCATAGCGAAGGGCTTCTGCTCTTTAGGGACAGTTGAGCCCTACAAAAGCACGGTTCTTAGCACACTGAAGCATTACGTGCACCTAATCATCAGCTCATTATTATCAGCACATATTGTCAGCTCCTCGCTTTATCTTTCATAGTCTCAAAAGACAGCTAAATCCCAGGGGAGGTAATATCTAATTGGATAAGCTTATTGGAGATTGTTGGTCTATACTCTAGACCATTATTTCCAAAACATAGGGTCGTGGCCCATATTGGGTCGCAGGCACGTTTTTATGGGTCACGAATTGTTGGGGCGGTATTTGCTGTATTGTTTATCATTTTCTCATACATAGCTCCATCAATGGACATGGAACTTCCTCCAACTTATTCAGAAGCCTAAACACAATGCATAACAAATTATCACAGAAGCCACTGAGTTGAACGTTCAAGGATTGAGGGGTGTGTTTCAAAAAACACGCTACATTTTTCCAGGAAATCGTTTTTTTTTATGACTTTGACAGGTACAGTATGAGTCATCATCTGTCCGTGAGGCGTGGACCAGGTCAGGGGTTAAACAGCAGATAGAGAAGGAACGGAGAGAGAGGGATTGGACACATTCCACGCCTCCAGCCATGAGACATTTGTCTCATTGTCAGGTTCCTACTGAAGTGTTTTGCTTCCTGGGGTAACCGAACGGCAAACACCTGACACAACTGCCATCTGCGACCCAGACCATCCGTCCAGGTTAAAGTCTGGAAAACACACAGTTGGCATACCTCTCCCTTAAAGACGAGCCTTTTCACCCTTTTAGAATAGATGCCAAGAAAATTGACTGACGTGACATATAGGCCCACAGTCAGTGCACATTTTTGGGGAATAGAGCTCAACAATGAGATTCCGGAAGTAAACGTCCCATACATTTTCTCTATCAGCTGTAATGTCGTAAACAATCCAACGTAGACCTACCACGAGGGACCTGATTGTATGCTCCTGTAGAAGCCATGTGTCTGTATGCAATCAATCTAGTTTAAGAAGAACATGTTTCATTTCTCATCATCTTAATGGCGTCTGGAGTTTGGGAGCTCTGGTGTGTTTCAGCCCTGCCCACATCGCAGTGATTGGCAACTTATAACAAAGACACTTTATAACTAACTAAGTTAAGGTAGTTATAATGCGCTCTTCCAATGAGCTTTATAATGCATTATGAACAGCACTTATAATATGTTATAAACGTGTTATAAAGTTGTCATACATAATTATAAACATTTATAATGAGTCTTATAATGTCTTATAAATGTGATTATAATGCATTATAGACCCAACCTTTAAGTAAAGTGTTACCAAAAATATCATTTCAGGTTGTGAAATAGTTAGATGATTGGAATGTCACTGAATTTGGAATGACGTGTGTCACATAAGCGAGTGACTCAAATGTCACAGATGTGTTCAGAATGTGTGGCAGTAATGAGGTGAGTCACCAACAGCACTCCCCTTTAAATAGATTTCAGCGATTCGCTTAAGTTAGGTCGGACAGGACACATCGGTCTGGTCCTCTAAATGTACAGTGCTAATTGGTCGGTTTTGGTAAGCAGCCTATAGATATGGGCAATGTGAGCCCATGCACCTCGCATAAGAGCGAGAGAGAATCACAATCACGTGTTAATCAGGGCTGTGCCATACTGCCACAACACAATGATTAAATGTATTAATTGAAAATAAGCACAGATGTATTGCGTTTGTAAATGAGGCTTCTGTGTAGCGCTGTGCTGTACAGTACAGCGGTTCTAGGAATGTTTTCCGATTACTTCCCTTAGAGCATTGGTTCTCAAAGTGGGGTCCGAGGACCCCAGGGGTCCTTGGGGGTGTACCAGGTGGTCCCCAGCAAAATGTGTTAATACAGCTTCACAATCATTTCAACCACTTTAACCATTATTTTATACTTTGGCTATTCAAAAATAGCAGATCTACAAGCTCATAGCTACAAGCTTGTAGATCTGCTATTTTTTTTTAAATCGTGAAAGATTTGTTTAAATCTTTGAATATGTATGTTTTTGTTCAACTCAAATGTTTGCTTCTGGTGGTCCCTGGAACAAAATATTTTTAGATGGGGGTCTGTGGCACATATCATTTTGGAGGTCCTTGACAACTACTGCCTTAGAGAACAATAAGTGCTCATTACTTTATGTCAGACGAAAGGCTGATGTAAATGCATGCCATTATATGTAGCCTGGTGCTTTTAGTACCTGTCATAGGAAGTAATAGACACATGTCAAAGCCATACTGTTTATTGTTGCCGTCGGGCAGAAACCTTTCATGTCTAAAACTGTTACTTTTCAGGAAATGGAAAAAATAACCTGTGTTCCAATGGATCCAGTGTAGTTATTTCTTAGTCACACAAGCTCTTGTTAATGTATTTCATTGAATAAATTATAAAAAAAAACACAGACCTAACCACTTTCAACCTGGTGTCCTTATTTTGGCGAAAATCTTCCAATATCTTTTTTCAAAAATAGCGCTGTTGTAATTTTGGCTATTTTTGTGACTTTTCTGCAACACTGTCATAAAATTAAGTATAAAATAGGGTGTTCATTTATGAAAAAACATACAATGATGAAATATTGAGATAAAGTTTCTCCCTGGCAGTGACTATATAATATACAGTATGCACAGCATTGGTACAGTATGCATTGTCTATCCATCTTTAAATAGAGATTTAAAGAGAGTAGGTTCACATGAAGTACGACACAGTTGATGCTCATCGCCAAAGACCATGCTGTTGTCATACTGTACTTTGATGCATCCAACATCCACTTTGTATCACATTTTCACAGATTTCACAGATCTGAGTGTGCCAAAGATCATCACATTAAGAACATTTACCTAAACGTACCAAACTAAGCCTGGGTATTAGCTTACAGGCCCAAAATCTCATTCACATGGGTTCACACACACTTCATCACAGCAAATGAAGCTCCTGGAACAGATTCAGGTCAAATTAGTGCCGCGGATGCAGTTTTCTCTAGATGCATATGCATTGCCTTGAAGCCACATGAACCAAAGGGTGAGTGTACTGTAGGCCTATATGGATTAGTCTGACTTAGACCCATCTCTCTCACATCCCTGCTTTGTTTTCAGGCAGTTCTCTGTACAGCCCTTTCAGAAGTGGAGGTTGCAAAAGTTATACTTTTTTATTTATGGCAGTCAGGGGAATACATGAATAATTAACAAGGCAGGCTCGCTGACAGAAGCGGGATTGAGCCCCGTGAGGTGCACCCAAGTGAGGATAGCCGCCGAGCGTATGCCCGTACCAATTATGGCCATGCCGTCTGAGTTGTTTGCCGACAAGGTGGGATTATCTACTTAAAAATTGCATATCTTTGGTTCAGAAACATCAACATTCAACATATCCGTGGTTGGCATTAATGTCAAATGCCAATGTTTTTGCCTGCCATACCACTTATAAACCCTATATACTTTGTTGACCGGGATCCCCCAGAGGTCTATGCTTGGTCCCTTCCTTTTTTCCCTCTACACCAAAAAATGGACACTAGGGTTCATGAGGTTACACTTAAAACGAAAATGAAAAGGAACTCAGGAGTCCGAACACAAGAGCACTTGGCTAACACGCTATTCATATGTCTTCCCCTGCCATCCCAGGAAAAACATCGCATGGAGGTTTGGGGGGGGGTTTGCGGGCGGTTGCATTACTAAACAAATGCAGTGAGTGGACAAGGCAGAACCAGATGTGTGCTGGGTAATAAAATCACATGGACCTGCTCCGTTCCAAGTTTGTTCCCCAACTCAGTCTCTCTGACACGGTGATCCGTCTTCCGTGACCTGACCTTCAAATACACGCAGGTGTGGCCCGCGCAGGGAGAATCCTATTTGCTCACCAGAGGGAGGGCTAGCTGTTCGTGCAGAAAACCAGTTTAAAATGGTGATCAGTGGTGGACAGTAACAAAGTACATTCACTTGAGTACTGTACTTCATAACATGTTTTGAGTATCAGCACTTTACTTGAGTGTTTGTATTTTTGGATACTTATGCCTCTCACTCCACTACATTTCAAAGACAAATATTGTACGTTTGACTCCATGCCGTTTTGAATACTTGAGTATTTTTAAAAGCAAGTACTCCAGTACTTTAACTTGACAGAGCAACTTTCACTTGTAGTTGAGTAATATTGGACCAGGAGTATCTATACTTTGACTTAAATGAGTATTTTGGACTAAAGTTTTCTTACCTTTTCTATGACGTTATGATATCTTAGGATTAATGGTACTGTAGAAAAATTGCATAACTCCACCCCTGAGCCGCCACAGCTTAAAAGGTGTGCGGATAGGCCTTATAGACAGGAGGGATTTCAGAAAAAAGGCCTTCTATAAGGAGGTTAGAGGCATTTGGGGGTAAAAGTTGGGTACAAGGCCATTTTACATAATTCAAGGGTGCTGAATCAGAAAAACACTGTTCCCAAGCAAAATTCTTAGTGCTTAACCTCCTAATTTGCATATCAAAATGGCTGCCGATTTTGAAGTATTTCTTAAATAACTCTATAACAAAGCAATCAAATCTGACAAATAAAGTTTATATATTTATATTCTGAGGGTCAGACAATGTGTGGAAGGTATTTATAATGTAATAGATGTAAATAAATGTAAATAATGTAAATAAATATGCAAATTAGAGGCCACTATTACAGAAAACGGTTTCGTACTTAAAGTGATCCATCCGCATCCCCCTTATTTTATTTTATCTCTACTTATCTGTATTTTTACCATCCTTAGGACATCTAAAATAAATATTTAGATGATGTAAAAATCCTGGTACATTTGGCCCCTGATGACCAAAAAATAAATGTGACGTTCCATAAATACGCTATCATGGGGATTTCTATCTTGTATAACTCACCCCCAGGAGGAGTTAGAGCCACAGAACTATAACTGAACACAAACTACTTTCAACACAACTATATAGAGTTAGCCTGGTTCCAGACGAATCTGCCTTTGCAAAATTGCATGCACTTTAGCCCTCGGCAGATTAGGTCTGGCCCCCCTCCATAGAGATTTCATTTCTCTCCCTCCGCAGTTGTGCGGAACCAACCAGGGCCCAGTATTCAAATGTAGGCGGGCTTATCAACAAGGAAGTACTGCTCTGATTGGTTCGTACAAGGAAGCACTGCTCTGATTGGTTTAAGTCTAACCAATAGAGTCCGTTTGGATCTTTTTGTAACCGCCCCTTGGAAAAAAATCTATCGTTGATAGGGACCAGACTAATATCCACGCAGTGTGTCGGGTGATATTGTCTGGCCACGCGAGGCTAATATAGAGTGGGATGGGGATGGCTAAAGGTACACTTAGATGGCCAACAGGGAAAAAAACTATTGGTCGTGCACACACAAACTATTGCCCGTGTACACAGTGGTTAATTCCAATGGTCTGAGTATCTACAGGGCTGACAAGGGACTAGTACAGCCTAGTACAACCTAATAGAGCCTAGTACAACCTAGTCTTAACTAGTCCAGTCTGTTCCATGCTAGTATAGCCTAAATCGCCGTCCCCTAGTCTGTTCCATCAAAAGGCTGGACTAGGCTATGGGTGTACTAGGCTTTACTGTTGTAGACTCTACTGGTCTCTAATAGACTGTTTTAAATTCCAGTAGGCTGTGCTGGTCTGTACAACGCTATATTAGGCTGTACAAGGCAGATCTGTACTATGGTCTACAAAGGTTCATGCAAAACTATTGCTCGTGCACACACAAGCTATTGCCCGTGTACACAGTGGTTAGTCCCAATGGTCTGAGTATCTACAGGGCTGACAAGAGCCTAGCACAGCCTAATAGAGCCTATTAGAGTCTAGTACAGCCTAGTACAGCCTAATCTATCCTAGTCCAGCCTTATCAGTCCTAGCATAGCCTTGTACCCCCTCCCCTATTCTGTTCTCCCAGAAGGCTGGACTAGGCATGGGTGTACTAGGCTGTACTATACTAGACTCTACTGGTCTATAATGGGCTGTTTTAAGCTCTAATAGGCTGTGCTAGGCTGTACTAGGCTCTATTAGGCTGTGCAAGGCAGATCTGTACTATGGTCTACAAAGGTTCATGCAAAACTATTGCTTGTGCACACAAAAGCTATTGCCCGTGTACACGGTGGTTAGTCCCTATGGGTTGAGGATCTACAGGGCTGACAAGAGCCTAGCACAGACTAATAGAGCCTATTAGAGTCTGGTACCACCTAGTACAGCCTAACATATCCTAGTCCAGCCTTATCAGTCCTACCATAGCCTTGTACCCCCTCCCCTATTCTGTTCTCTCAAAAGGCTGGACTAGTCATGGGTGTACTAGGCTGTACTATACTAGACTCTACTGGTTTATAATAGGCTGTTTTAAGCTCTAGTAGGCTGTGCTACGCTGTACTAGGCTCTATTAGGCTGTGCAAGGCAGATCTGTACTATGGTCTACAAAGGTTCATGCAAAACTATTGCTCGTGCACACACAAGCTATTGCCCGTATACACAGTGGTTAGTCCCTATGGGTTGAAGATCTACAGGGCTGACAAGAGCATAGTACAGCCATATAGCCTATTAGAGTCTAGTACAGCCTAGTACAGCCTCATCTATCCTAGTCCAGCCTTATCAGTCCTAGCATAGCCTGGAACCCCCTCCCCTATTATGTTCTCCCACCAGGCTGGACTAGGCTAGACCTGGGTGTACTAGGTTTTACTGTACTAGTCTCTGCTGGGCTCTAATAGTCTGCTTTCAGCTCTAGCAGCCTTTGCTAGGCTTTACTGGGCTCTATTAGGCTATAGAAGGCAGTACTTTACTTTGGCCTACAAATGTTCATGCAAAACTATTTCTCGTGCACACACAAGCTATTGCCCGTGTACACAATGGTTAGTCCCTATGGGTTGAGGATCTACAGGGCGGACAAGAGCCTAGTACAGCCTAATAGAGCCTATTAGAGTCTAGTACAGCCTAGTACAACCTAGTCTAGCCTAGTCCAGCCTGTTCCATGCTAGTATAGCCTATACCACCCTCCCCTAGTCTGTTCTCCCAAAAGGCTGGACTAGTCTTGGATGTACTAGGCTGTACTGTACTAGACTCTACTGGTCTCTAATAGGCTTTTTAGTGGCGCTAGCCGCTCCATACCTGACTTTGTCCGTGTGCGTCAACGTTCTGATTGGTCAGGTGCGTCAACAAAGTGATTGGTCAAGCTTCACGTGACACATGGCTATAAACACATTATAAACACATATCGATGACAAAATGTATCAAAGGCGCCGCTACCTTCACACAGGGTGTGATTTTTTAATCTCTAGTAGGCTTTGCTAGGCTGTACTAGGCTATATTAGGCTGTACAAGGCAGATCTGTACTATGGTCTACAAAGGTTCATGCAAAACTATTGCTCGTGCACACACAAGCTATGGCCTGTGTACACAGTGGTTAGTCCCTATGGTCTGAGTATCTACAGGGCTGACAAGGGACTAGTAAAGCCTAAAAGAGAGTATTAGAGTCTGGTACAACCTAGTACAACCTACTCTAGCCTAGTCCAACCTGTTCCATGCTAGTATAGCCTATAGAAATGATTTCATGTGCATGCCATAAGCAATGCACAACACGTCGTTGCAAATGCCGGAAATCTGGGTTACGATGCACAGCCATGTGTGCATGTCAGCAACGGAGTGATGATCAACCTCCTTGTATGAATGTGGTCTAGTGTCTAGACTTTCGTTCAACAATGGCCAATACAGTATCTTTAGAGTAATAAACCGTTATCTGTTATGGGGGCCGCTATTTTGCATATTTCGGAGTAGGCTGATTATCATATTATATTATATTATCATATTATATTACTTACAAATTCTTTACTCACATTGTAGAAACTGTATATAGACACTTCATTTGTCAATTTTGCTTGCCTGGCCACAGACTTATTGAAGATAAAGGTGCGAATTTGCCAATTTGGCAGCCATTCAGATATGCAGATTAGAAGGTCAAAAACTAAACATTTAGCATGGGGAAAAAGTATGTATTTTAGATGTCCTAAGGATGGCAAAAATACAGATAATTAGAAACAAAATAAGGGGGATGCACCTTTTGCACCGTTTGAGTACTACGGTACATCATTTTATGTAATGGTGGCCTCTAATTTGCATATTTATTTACATTTATTTACATTTATTACATTACAAATATCTTCCACACATTGTATGACCCTCAGAACATAAATATATACACTTTATTTGTCAGATTTGCTTGCTTTGTTATAGAGTTGTTTAAGAAATACTTCAAAATCGGCAGCCATTTTGATATGCAAATTAGGAGGTTAAGCACTAAGAATTTTGCTTGGGAACAGTGTTTTTCTGATTCAGCACCCTTGAATTATGTAAAATGGCCTTGTTCCCAACTTTTACCCCCAAATGCCTCTAACAATCACATATTTCAGAAATCCCACCGGTCTATTAGGTTAGATCACATATTTTAATAGCTTTTTCTTTTTCTTTTTCTTTTTTGTGTGATCTGACGTTCATAGTGACAGAACACTATGCAACCAAAAAAAAAAAAAAACAGAAGTCTCGCTAGACGAGATTGAAATCTCGAGATTTCAATATGCTGTGAAAATGGCACATCTACAAGTACAGTACTTACGGCCCATAGAATGAATAGATAAGAAATCAGCACCGTTCTCCCATAGATTCTGCATTCCTTGCTGGAGGACCCGATGTCACTTGTTGCCACGTCAGATGCCAACATATCAGTAGGCTGAACAGAGATGGCGTGTGGGTAGTGGTGAAAGAAAGTTGAATAAAATCGTGTGGGTAATAATACACTGCTTTTGTAGTGGTGAGGTATGTGTCTAGTCAGAGCTGAGAATGATAAACTAAAAGGTTTTAAAATTAAAGTACATATTCGTCACTGTTGGGTGGAAACCTTCTACGTCCAAAATTTTTATTGTAAAAAAGAACCTGTGTTTTAATGGAACCAGTGTAGTATTTTGTTTTTAATAAAACACACTTTAACATAAAAAAACACATCTATAATAGCTAAAATAGCTGCTTTCGTATGACACTACAGTATGATGAAGTGTGACATTAATATTAAAGTTATGAGGGGAAAAAAATCTGATCAGGAAATACAAGGTTTCTGTCCGACAGCAAATATACATAATTAACCATACATATACTTTGTTGACCCAGGTCCCCCAGCGGTCTATCATTGGCCTCCTCATTTTCTCCCTCTACACCAAATCTCTTCACTGAAAATAGCTGATCAACACACTCACAATGCGTTGCATTGTGACATGTTTTCAGGGAACGTTCATTGCTCATTTGCTCACTGAATGTTTGTCTATTTTCGGCGAGTACCCCAATTATAACATGCCCAGAATAAGGACGCGAGGGTTCATGTGGTTAATACATCAAAATGACACAAAGTTAATGCCTGGGACAATAAGCTCTGTGCATTAAGCCATATTGGCATGAAATTAAGCCATATCTTACTTCTTTGACTGGTGTTACCATTGCTAATGATACTACTGTAAAACGCTGTTCCATTTAGTGTAGCAGAGTTTTTCCAGTAAGCCAACATACACAATATAATAGCAGTACCCTGACTCTGTTTGACCAGAATGGAACACAACCTTAATGAGTATCATTGGTAACACCTGTGAAGGAAGAAAGCAAGCAGACCAATTTCATGCCAATATGGCTGCCGTGCATATAGAGCCTTTTGCTAACATGAGTAAGAAAGGCATGAGCACTAATGTCAAAGATCTAGAGGTTACGTAGGTAACCCCGGTTCTTTTAGTTTAGGAGTGAGGCACTCACTATGGGAAACAGCGCCATCTGGCGATGCAACAGAGCTACACAATACGCTCCCGGGGCCCATTTCATTGGGCTAGAGGGTATGTCACGTAACCGGCTGTCCCTTCCCCTTTCCGGAAGGACATATAAGGGCTGGTCGTGACGTAGTACTTCCTCTTACCACAGGTCCTCTGTTCGCAGTGGCGAAACAAAGGGGTGTTTGGTGAGTGCCTCACTCCTAAACTAAAAGAACCGGGGTTACCTACGTAACCTCTAGTTCTTTGTCGTTTTGAGTCGTGAGGCACTCACTATGGGATCTATAAACCCCCCGGAAGCGTTAAAAACATTGTATCCCCAGAAAAACCGCACGTCCCCTACTGGCTCAGGGACCCGCACACGGCGGGCCCCCGCTTCAGGGACGCCCAGGCCCACCGGGCCTGGACACGGCACAAGGGATGAGATAAACGAAAACCCCGACAGACCGAAGTCTTCCCCATTCAGCTAATAGAAGACAAGGCTCGTCACCTACTAACCTCCTAGTAAGGGAACAGGGCCCCCCTGCTCCCTAGGACCCAACAGATTGTTAGCCCCACGGGATCACATCAGGGGGAGAAAGGCACCTCAAGTAGATGAGGCCGCCACGCCAAGGACTGCGTGCGTCACCGAGGAAGCCGCCATGTCCAGGCTGTAGAAAGCTGCAAAGGTCGAAGGAGACGACCAGTTAGCAGCCCTGCAAATCTCCTGGACCGAAAACCTCTCTAGAGAGGGCCCAGGAAGCAGCCAATCCCCTAGTCGAGTGCGCCCCCAATCCAACAGGTACTGGGGCCCCACTACTAGTATAGGCGAGCCTTACGGCCTCAACTATCCACCTGGAAAGCGTTGACTTGGCCATCGCTTTCCGCTGGTCACCCCGGCCGTAGGTGACAAACAATCGTGTTCACGACCTACCAGGCGCCGTCACCTGACAGTAGAGCCTCAAAGCCCTCACTGGACAGAAACAAAGTGACCGCTCATCCACCGCCGAAGCGAAAGGAGGTGGATGAAAACGCAACCAATCCGACCGGAGCCGGTGCAACCACCCCGGTCTTGGTAACGAACGCCAAGTTTGGCGTCAGCAGAACCCGTCTGCTATCCCCAGAGCACCTCAAGCACTCCGAACTCACCGGGAGTGCATGCAGGTCACCGACCCTCTTGGCCATAGCCAGGGTCACCAAAAAGACTGTTTTCAGACTCAACACCTTGAGGCTCCCAGTCTCGAGACGTTCAAACGGGGGGAAGGCAGAGTGCATTCAGCACCACCGCCAGATTCCAAGCCGGAAACAGAGGCCTGTTACCCGGCCTGGTCCGTCTGGCCCCGCCCAAGAACCGCCGTACCAGGTGACGATCGCCAACCGTCCCGCCTTCGAAAACCTTCGTGGCAGACGGAGATGGCATCCAAGTACACCATGACCGTCGAGAAGGTCAAACCCTGATTCAGCTTGCTCTGCAAGAGAAAAAGGAAGCCGCGTACCGGGGCCCGAAAAGCCAC
This sequence comes from Gymnoscopelus microlampas, assembly GCF_963454915.1. NCBI lineage: Eukaryota > Metazoa > Chordata > Actinopteri > Myctophiformes > Myctophidae > Gymnoscopelus > Gymnoscopelus microlampas. Next base: position 21,393,666 of record NC_139956.1, on the reverse strand, counting down.
CACCACTGGTGACTGCCCCTGGCACCATGACACGAAAATATTCCATTTGACGTCATAGGCAGCCCTAGTAGAAAACGGCCCTCGCCCTCTAGATGGTAACCACCACGTCAGGGGGCAGACCACACGAATCTAGGTTGGCCCTCACACAGGCCAGAGCCACAGATCTAGGTCCCAGGGGCTGGGGTGGTTGATCTCGGTCCCCACCTGCGTCAGCAGGTCCGCGATCGGAGGAAGGGACCCGGGTTCGGCGTGGAGCAGAGAAGTTATCTCCGATCCCCACACGCCCCAACCTGGAGCAGCTGGCAGTACAGTCAGGCCCTGGGGCCTGACCTTTTCCAACGTCGGGCGGAACAACTCCAGCGGCAGGAATGCATCAAGCAGTTCCCTCGGCCAGCTGTGAGCCAACGCGTCCAGTCCCAACGAAAAGTCCGTGCCTTCACCGAGAAAAAGCGAGAGCACTTCGCGTTCTCTGTTGAGGCAAACAAATCGACCTGTGGTCGATCGAACCTGGTCCAAATCAGGCTGGCGTCCGTCGTGACAGCCGTCCGTGAGATCACAGCGCCTCCCCTGACGCCTTCTGACAGAAAGGGTGCGCATGAGCACAGCCTAAGTGAATCCACGCAAGTGGAGACACCAGACCTTGTCGAGGGTCCACGGTAGGTGGGATCCTGAGAGCCCGCATCCACCTCTGAAAGGTCCCAAAATAGCCTACTTAGGCACGTCAGGTGTATGGCTGAAGTCATGAGACCCCCCACCTGCACGCACAGCCTGTAAGTGACTGTCTTTCCTACGTGGAAAGGCCTCACACAGGACAGGAAGCCGTCTAACCACTCCTGAGACAGACGTGCTGCGAGCGTGGTCGAGTCCAGTGAGAACCCTATAAGGGAGGACTGCTGGGACGGAACCAAAACGCTCCTTCTAGAAACCGACAGTGAAAAACCGACAGTAATCGCGCCTCAGGGCTACGTTGGTCCACCTGTCCCCCTGACCGAACGTGCGCAGGAGCGCCACGGTCATCAGCATACGAAACCTGAATTTCGTAAGAGACTTGATGAGACCCCTTCATCCAGAAAGGGTCACATAGCCTCCCCCCTCCTTCTTTGGCCAGAAAACACACGAAAACCAGTTGTACCAAAAACTGGGGGAAAAAAACCGGGGTTACCTAAGTAACCTCTAGGTTCCAATTCGTAGACGGTTTTCTGAAGATGCCCTTGCTCAGTAGAGAGAGTCCCTCTCTCTCAGAGACATGGCTGCATTACCTCTCCGCATGAGGGGAACATCCTGTGTCTGACATAGGAGGCATGTAAAGGTACGTGGAAAATCACGTTGTTGTCCAGGGGAGCTGACCGGTACAACCACAGTGTGTTACTGCTGTACTGAGCCTGACCAGTACAGAAAACCAGTGTAACACTGACGTACCTGCTGCATTAAGCAACACAGTGTTGTCGTAAGCGAGGCTAGGTAGACGCTAGGTGAAAACAACAGCAGAAATTTCCTGTGCACCGGGTAGACGGGAACGTGGAAACACGCATCCTTTAAGTCTATGCTGGTCCATCCGTCGCCCTGACGCACCGTGCGTAGTAACGCTGCGTTCGTCAGCATGCGAAAATTGAATTTCGTTAGAAATTTATTGAGACCTCTCAGGTCCAGTATGGGACGTACACCCCCCCCTTTTTCTTTACCAGGAAAAACTTTGAGTAAAAACCCAGGCGTTTCCGATCTGGGGAGAACTCTCCTATTGCGCCATTGTTTAGGAGAGAGAGAGAACCTCCTCTCGTAACGTAACTGCCGCTGCGCCCGTCGCGCTGGAGAAAATCACTTTGTCTGACATCGGGGGTTTCATGCAAAACTGTAACTTGTAACCCTTCTGTATGGTGCGCAGCACCCAATGAGACGGGTCGCAAGCTTTCCATTTCGCTAGACAGCGAGCTAGTGGGTTGAGGCGAGTTAAAGAAACTGCTCGCTCCACCGGCTGTCTGCCCGTTGTCATGGAGACCAGTGACGCGCTCGCACGCTCTGGCGTTGCCAAACGTGTGACGCTCGATAGAGGCAGTACGGGTGTTACCTGATTGACAGAAGGATTCGGGAAAGTCACGTGACCCCGCACGCGGTGCCTCCCCAACATTGGTATCCGGTCGGAGAAGCCCCTTGTCCGTCTCCGGTCGGAAAAGGAAACAGTTGGATTCGGGGAGGTCACGTGAGACAGTACGCGGTACCTCCCCGACGTCAACATCCGGTGGGGGACGCTCGACGTCCGTCTCCGGTCGGACACGGAAGTATGTAACTTGTTTACCTTCCGTTCGGCCATCTTGAGAGGGCCCTGTGATGCAGAAGCGTTTTGGCGCCCTCTCCAAGATGGTGGAATCGGTTGTAAAAACGGGCGTGACGCCTGTACCAAGGTGCAAAGGCGCCCTCTGGCGGACAGGGGTGGTACCGTTCTTACAATTGATTTTACAACTGGTTTTATTGTTACCTTCAAAGGAGTCAGTACATGCAGTGTTTCTGTCCCACACGTATTTGGAAAAACGAGAACCGGCTTTACCAAATACTGTGGGCTCATGGGGGGGGTCAGATTGCTTGTCCCACACGTATCTGAAAAACCGACGAGGGGTTTTTCGGATACTGTGGGCCCAAAGGCAGACCATCGAGAACGGTCCTCGTTCTCCCTGGCACACAGGCGGAGTTGGAAAAAGACAAGGTTTTGTACTTTTCAACGCATGTAAAACCACAATCACAGGGTATTTCTTCACAGATCTTACAGTAAGTGCGACATGCTCCTCTGTTTGGCTGTGGAGGCTGGAGACTGGTTTTCCCCTCTGCACTGGAGTTATTCAATTCAGTGTAGCAAACACATTGGCATAATGGCGAACATTATATAAAAATAATGGAGAAACGCATTATACTTCGTATCCCGTCAGTGTTTGGAAGGCCGAGAAACCGGTTCCGTCCAATCATTAAGGGCTTAGTTCAGAGTTAGTCAATTCAGTGTAGCAAACACATTGGCATAATGGCGAACATTATATAAAAATAATGGATAAACGCATTATACTTCGTATCCCGTCAGTGTTTGGAAGGCCGAGAAACCGGTTCCGTCCAATCACTATGGGTTTATTTCAGATAGTGTCTGAACCATGCAGGGTGTGGTGAAAGAACCATAATAGCACAAAAACAGGCAATAAAAACAATATATTGACATTAAGGCATTATATCGTATCCCAGCCGTATTTGGAAATGCAATATGTGACAAGTGTGACAGACATATTGGCACAGTGATAAGCATTAAGTACCACAATATACTGACGTTGATATGCATAACATGTTGTATCCGACAGTGTAGGAGGACGAGCACCGACCATTTTCCTAGCATTGTGGACTCATGTCGACATGGTTTGAATAATGCAAAGGTTTGGTTCTTTGTAACAAATTTTATTGGCACAAAAAACAGGCATTATATTTTGTACTGACCTCACAGAATGTGCAAAAAACTACCCTGCTTCTGCTCTGTAGACACTGGGAGGAACAGGGCGGTCAACGTCGCGTACTCCGCTCACGAAGGGGGTCGGGCTAGCTTACCGCGGGCCACCGCTCGTGGCAGCTGGAGTTGGGGTAGGGAGGCGGGAGGGTTTCGGGGGGACAGAGCGAGAGCCGCTGGTGTCCACTAAAACTACCGGCACAGGCCGTATCTGTGACGAAGCAGCCTCACCGGGAGCCGGACGAGACAAGCAACACAGTTCGAGTATCGTGGAAAAGAGCGACAAAAAGCTAGGCTAACAGCTCTATTCGGGGAGTTAGCTCAACGGATAGGGGGTTAGCGCTGTGGAAGTAGCCAAACAGCTAAGCTAGTAAGTTAGCGGCTAGGCTAAGAACAGCTTTAAGCTAACGTCGGCTCACAAAAAGCTAGGCTAACAGCTCTGTTCGGGGAGTTAGCTCAGCGGGAAAGGGGGTTAGCGCTGTGGAGGTAGCCGAAGCTAGTAACAGCTAGCGGCTAGGCTCAGAGGCAGCTAAGGGCTAACACCGGCTCACCACGAGGTAGAATAAAGTTAGTTTCCTGGAGTTTAGTCGAGCGAGAAAAACCCGTGGGTGACTTATCCTAGTCTCCGCTAGTTTCGGGGGGACAGAGCGAGAGCCGCTGGTGTCCACTAAAACTACCGGCACAGGCCGTATCTGTGACGAAGCAGCCTCACCGGGAGCCGGACGAGACAAGCAACACAGTTCGAGTATCGTGGAAAAGAGCGACAAAAAGCTAGGCTAACAGCTCTATTCGGGGAGTTAGCTCAACGGATAGGGGGTTAGCGCTGTGGAAGTAGCCAAACAGCTAAGCTAGTAAGTTAGCGGCTAGGCTAAGAACAGCTTTAAGCCAACGTCGGCTCACAAAAAGCTAGGCTAACAGCTCTGTTCGGGGAGTTAGCTCAGCGGGAAAGGGGGTTAGCGCTGCGGAGGTAGCCGAAGCTAGTAACAGCTAGCGACTAGGCTCAGAGGCAGCTAAGGGCTAACACCGGCTCACCACGAGGTAGAATAAAGTTAGTTTCTCAGCGGGAAAGGGGGTTAGCGCTGTGGAGGTAGCCGAAGCTAGTAATAGCTAGCGGCTAGGCTCAGAGGCAGCTACGGGCTAACACCGGCTCACCACGAGGTAGAATAAAGTTAGTTTCCTGGAGTTTAATCGAGCGAGAAAACCCGTGGGTGACTTATCCTAGTCTCCGCTTTTAGGGCTAAAGCTGGTTTCTCACTTTGGGTCCTGAAGTGTAGTAATTGTCGAATAATGTAGAATTCAGTTTTTAACAAGCGTGTAGCCTTGTAACATCTGCGAACAGAGGAACTGAAGAGGAAGTACTACGTCACGACCAGCCCTTATATGTCCTTCCGGAAAGGGGAAGGGACATCCGGTTACGTGACATACCCTCTAGCCCAATGAAATGGGCCCCGGGAGCGTATTGTGTAGCTCTGTTGCATCGCCAGATGGCGCTGTTTCCCATAGTGAGTGCCTCACGACTCAAAACGACAAAGAACCTGTTGGAAGCAATGCAGACTTGAGGTATTGCAACAGCTGAAAACAATGGATATGAAACTTGATTCAAATGAACGAAAAATCTATAGTAAAATGGATATGAAAGCGTCCCTGTAGAAATGTGTTTGCGCATAAATATATGAGTTGGAACTTGAGTTAGAGAGCAAAACCAAAGAGCTTCAGGACAGTAGTGTTGTTAAAATGTTGTACCTGAATGCACGGATTGGAAACCTGGAATCCAAGTTCAGCATCACAAAATCAGCTGGAGGAAGGAGAAAATCGAATGTCGAAAGTTTGACTTCTGCTTATTTAAGGGTTACACTATCAACCTTTACAGAATGCGTGAAAATGTCATGTATGTACTAGAAATGGTCAAAATGGTTAATTTTGTTACAGAGCCAAGAAACTGAACCATCTGCAATTTCGTTCCTGCCTTCCAAATTAAATTAGTGGATATGCAACCCAGCTCGATAATTTCCCCTCCTTGCAGTTATAGTTATTAGTCATGGAATAATTACATGTTTCTGAGAGTCCTGAGTGCCCAGTCTGCATGGATAGATTGATTGATCCCTTCACTCTTGTTCATTTGAATGTTAATGGCTGGACAGCTATGAATAATGAATTGAGGACAGCTCTATTCTACATTTGCTAAAACCTGATTTCATAATTTTAAATGAGACACATTTTGGTTGGGTCTGACCAGATTATGTAGGTTACTTACTCTGACAATGCCTCTCCAAGGATCAATAGAGGATATGCGCATGCTTAAAGTGAATGGCACATCGAGTGGCAAAGCGAGTGACAAAGCAACATGCAAAGTGAGTTTAACATTGTTTAATGTTGTTTAATGCAATCAGATATGACTTTTCTGTTTGGATGCATGGGCTGTCAAGGCCAGAAAGTATTTTTTTGACACTCAGTAGGCATTCCTGCATAACCTCCGGGTTTGATGATGATGTCACACGCATATCCTCTATATAGAGATACAGTCTTTAACAAATTATGGTGAGACTCAAAACGTAACCTCTATAATAAATGAAATGCATTGTCAACGGGAGAGTTTACTCTGGAAATTATAACTCTCGTCAGTAAGAGTATTAAGCTTCTGTGGAGGATTACTGCATATTATTGTACCCCATGAGTGTTTGGAAAAACTGTGTTACGGTCATTTCTATTTGCTGTGCTTATAGATGGGTCAAGACTCCCGGATCATTCTAAATCATATTTGAAATTCCAATGTAGAGAGGTCCTCCACACAGCTGGCATACATAAGGAACCCACTTTTAATACATTGACTAAGAGACGGGTAGTAAAAAAAGATGGTACTTACTTACTTATAAGGCATTATGACACTTGTTTTAAATGTTTATAATAATGCATAACAACTTATAACAAGGTTTATGAAGTATCATAACTTATGATAATGTAATGAAGTGTTGGTCATAATGCATTATAAACTCAGTGGAACAGCACATTATAGCTACCAGCCAGGTAACACTAACCTGGCTAGGTCTATAATGCATTATAATCACATTTATAATGGGATTATGCCAAACAAGGCCTCAGCCTTGTTTCGCTGAGGCGCGGCAATAGACTCTCTTTCTTCACGTTTGAGGGACTGAGAAATGAATTGATTTTTTTGCAGCATCTACTATATTTAGTAAAGCTGAGACTATAAATGAAAATATGAGAGGTCAAAAATTCTGAATAGATCAATAAGAAGGTTTTTTGGGTATACTGTACATAACCAACACTAACACTGGCCATGACAGGCATAAAGGAAATACTGTATACGGTTGTGGAATAGACTGATAAATATGTCTGAGGATAGACTATATTTAATTGGGCTGTTTTACATAACCACCCTTGGGAATGGGAGATAGCAGGTATATATATATTTAGGCTGGACTTAGTCCTTAGAAAACCGAAGTCTGACGTAATTTATGCATTCTACCTGGGTCACGTTTCTTTCCCCCCCATTCTGAATTCCCATAGACGTGTTTAATATCGCGGCATATAAGAATCCAAAAATAAACAAATGAGCCGTGCAGTTTGACTCATATGGATATGAATCATCAACTGACGGCGAGAACATGCTAATGTTACTGCCGCTGAATTATTATTTTTTTGCAAGAAACAGACTGTATCAAATATGAGTGACTATCATAAACGATACAGAGCCACCTCCCTGACAATATCGCAGAGACAGTTTGTTTATTTTTGGACCACAATTCTTATGAGACGATTCTAAGATGACCAATGTTATTTTCCATAGAGAAAATACTTCTGTGACCCAGGGGATGAGTGAGTGACATCAGAAGAAGTTTAAGGTAGAACACAACAGCTGAGACTCATGGTCTTTTATTCTTCATTCTGGGACTGAAATGGAATTAAGTCTTCTGACTTTTTGCGCTATCCTGATCTACCCTTCTATTGTACTATGCACAATTGTATCTTGAATTTATATCAAATCAAATCAAGTTGACAGGATCAGAAACGACCACATCAGCCCAGGTTAGAAGGTTTGCGGATAAAGCAAGAGAGGCAAGGTTGAGATGGTTTGAACATGTGCAGAGGAGGGATGAGGGGTACATTGGGAGAGGGATGCTGAAGATGGAGCTGCCAGGCAAGAGGATAAGAGGAAGGCCAAAGACAGGTTCATGGATTCGGTGAGAGAGGACATGCAGGTGGCTGGGCATGGCAGAGGCAGATGCAGAAAACCGAAGCGGATGGAAACAGATGGGGGAACAGGAGTTGGTACAACTGAAGTTCACAAGGGAAGACTGATGACCAGAATGCGCATACTGTACAATCAAACCAGATGGCAACTCCTCCCCTCATGGCAAATCAGCAAGGCATATTCCCAGCCTAGTCTCATTTTAGTGTGTATCTGTATCTACAGTAGCATACTGTCGCTGCATTTGTTTGCCACAAATCTTGTTTGCTAAGAGCTTTTGCTCAATTGTTGTGTGAGGAGTTGTTGAATTGTTTTTCTCTTTTGGCAGAAAAATGAAAAACAGAGTGGAGAGGGAACCTGAAATGATCACTGATGTTGTTGCCTGGTAGCTCTGCCAGTTAGTGCACAGAACACATGCTTCCTGTGAGTCGTGAGGACCAGAGTTTGAATCTGTCACGTCTCGCATGTCTCCCTTCTCTCTGACCTCCATTTCCCTTCTCTCTACTAGCTAATACGGCAAAAAGAAAATGCCAACAAATAATCTTAAAAAAAGAAGAAAATAAATGATTATTGGACAACCCATGGATATTCTAAGGCCAGCTTAAGGCAAGTTACAGCCAAAAGTGCAGAAATGAGACCCACCCATTACATACTATATTCTGCACGACCCCTCTCTGACTTGGGCTGGAGTCAGTTGAGGGAAAGGAAAAGCTTGGCGCAAAGTTTGCTGGAAGCGTTGAATGATTATTGTGGGAATAATCACGGAATGGCGCGCGTGTGTGTGTGTATTTGTGTGTCCTTTACAGTCTCCTCAGGAGTTATATGTGACCAGAAAAGTCTGCCTGTGAAACTTAATGAAGAAGCCTCCATAAAATGCATTAGCATAATGCAAAGTGATTAAAGGAACTGTAAGTAATCCAAATTGCTGCAATGAAACCAAATTGCTTGCCAGAATGCTAATGAAGCAAACCCAGTGAGTCTTTCATTTAATTTAGCTTAAACGCTTAAATATACATAAAGAAGTGTGTTAGTACTTGCCCAAGAGTGCCCAAGTACTTGCTGACTGTAGTGAAAACACTATCAAAAGGGGAAAAACTCATATCGTTGTGTTCATGACTTTCAGTTGCCGCAGCATACAGTACCATTTATTCCTGTAAAAGTGGAACAGAATGGATATAGAGAGGGACAAAACATACCCTTTAAAAGTAGGTTTTTGATCTGTTAACACTGCATTATGAGCCTTTATTTTCCCACAAATTGAATCCGTACCCTTAGGGCAAATTACTATTTTGAATGAATCACCAGCCAGCCTGACTGAGACAAAACAATGGCAACTAGACAATACGGCTGACGTCGTCCGTTGAGTCTGCTTTCTACCAGCTGGGCTCTAGTCCAGTTCATTCTACTGGGCTGCTCTCAATCCGCTATAAAGAATGCTTACTCATCGTGGTTTTGCGATTTCTGCCTGCGCTTTTATGTTGCAGATAATATCTGCTACATCTGCAGGGCACAGATGTTGCAATGCAGTGAGAGGAACTTTGGCTGGGGGATTTCAGCCGCAGGTGGGGAGAGGAGTGTGTGTGGATTGGCCTTCTCAATGGTTCTCAAAGTGTGGTCCATGGACCGTCAGGGTTCTTTGAGGGGATTCCAAATGGACCCTTAGAGGTCTGTAACTCTAAGAGTGTACAAATGTTTCTCCTTGAAATCCTTGAAATTAGAAAACGTTTGACTAAAAGGCATGCACGCTCGCACGCACGCGCACGCGCGCACACACACACACACTCACACTCACACTCACACTCACACTCACACACAGACACAGAGCTGTCTGGGAGAAATGCGGGGCCCTGTGCGAAGTCGCGTGCGCGCGCAAGGTTTTGGGCGGATATTTCCGAGTTTTGTGATTCTGTTCACTACCCTTCCTGCGGCCCTGCACACACACACACACACACACACACACACACACACACACACACACACACACACACACACACACACACACACACACACACACACACACACACACACAACTAATATAGTACTTCTACTAGTAGCAGTATTGGGGAGAAGAACAGTTAGTGTGTGTGTGTTGGATCTGAAATATTCAACAGCAACAATTTTTCTTGCAGCATTATAAAGAAAGTGAAGAGAAAGAACAGTGTTTCGTAAGTGCTTCGTGATTCACATCATTCTATACTCAAACCATTAAACCATTCAAGGACACACTGTGCCCTTTGGATGGCAACCTAGAAACAACCACTCCCATCAGAAGTATTTAATTATAAGATAAAGTGATCTGCTACATCTGCAGGGAATATGGCAGAGATTGGCTGGGTACATGGCTGACTATTTCAGCCAGGACAGGAATGTGGTGCAGTGACACTAGGGCTGCAACAACTGTATCAATGTTCCTATTTTCTTAGCGGTTATGCTATCAAACACTTTTTCCAATTATCGAGAAGCGCAGTTGTTTTGTGTGTTTTTTTGGGCCGGGGGTATAATTTTCTTTATATATCAATAACTTGATAAACCACTTAAGCGTTATTTAACTTTTCCTCACACAGAACTACAAGCTCACAACGTGTCGTACCGCAACACACTGTGAGCTTGTAATTCTGCTATTTTCACTATTTTCTTTATTTTTTTTACTTTCGCCATGATGACACCCAAAATAGGGATACATTATTAATCGGTAATTATATTAAATTAAGGAATGTCTTCATCGATTAAATCGATTAGTTCGATTAACTGTTGCACCCTTAAAATTTGACACTGATGCCTGCCTCGTCCATATATAAGCATCAGTGTTACCCAATATACCCCTCTACTCGTATGTTAGCCAACAGTTGCCTCCCAACACCCCATTAAATCCATTGTTCTCCGTTTAGACTGGCCCCGCTGTTAAAATTGCAACACTCGGAGACAGTGGGATACCGTCTGCTCGTACGAGAAGGAGTTTTTGTGCTGACGGAGGAGCTTGGCTGTGAGTTTGTGACTCTGGGGACATAATTAGACCCTGGTTAAATGGTTCTCCCATAAACCACCACTGGTGTGAGAACGTTTTGAGAAGGAGACATGGGGATGGTTTGTGGAACGGTCCACTGAGGTTGACCAAACCTCACCCCCCTCACTCATGCTGCAGTGACGCCCCTAACAATGCCTCTCTGTCTTCTGTGTGTGTGTGTGTGTGTGTGTGTGTGTGTGTGTGTGTGTGTGTGTGTGTGTGTGTGTGTGTGTGTGTGTGTGTGTGTGTGTGTGTGTGTGTGTGTGTGTGTGTGTGTGTGTGTGTGTGTGTGTGTGTGTGTGTCGTTACACAGCACACAGCAACACACACAAAAGGAGAGTCAAACTTTTCAATCACCACAATTGAAATGTGGAATAAATGCTGTACTGTCAGGGAGAAAAGAATTACTGTGGAAACATCAGTACATCATTTAGAATAGTATTCAGCTAAATCAATGACTCTTTATCACATTGTTTTTTGCCAAGGGGCGAACATTTATTTTCCAATATTGAAGAACACTTGAGCAAAAGCTTTCATAATGCAGTATTCTCTTTCTCTCAGCATCTCACGTCTGCTTCTCTCTTCAATTCTCTTTTAACCCCCACCTCTCCCTTCTCTCATTCTCAGTCTCTCCTAGTTTTTTCTTTAGCTGGTGCTGCATTCTTTAAGAAAGAAATCCACTCATTTCCTTTCACCGGTTTTGTCGTTATAGCCATCACATCCACCTCCATGACCGAGGGCTTCAACCTTTTCACCCCATCGTTTCAGTCCCGGTGTGGCGCCCTTAATTTATTCATTTTCCACCCTTTTAAACGGTGGCAAATGTGTTTACGCAGCGCCAGATGAGAATTTGTCACAACCACTGGAGGAAATGACGAGTCAAATGGGATTTTTATGCCTCTAATGTTGCTTATATTTTGGAAAGCTTGAAGGATTGTAGTCACGCTACAGTTAGCGCTACAAGTGGTGGTGTAGGGGGACGGTTGGGCTTTGTGTGGCTATAATCAATCATGCAACAGCTGCTACAGATGCTGCAGTCTCTGCACTCTACTACAGTGGCTCCCAAACGGTGTATGAGTTGTGAGGTTGTAGGTCGGCTATTTGATCTATTTTAGCTATTAGCAAAACTTGTGAAAGCATGAAATACGGTGATTAAACTTTCTATTTGACATTAGTGAATAAAATTAAATATTTACAGTCTGATGAGAGTGACAAGACAACACACACATGTTATAGAGGCTGTTTTTTCATGGAAGTGTGGCTTAGGCACTAGAAGGGTTGAAAACCACTAGATCACAAATGAACAGTGTGTTCTCTTGACCTGTCAAATCATCCTCTTCTTTCCCCATGCATCTTGACAGTTTAAGGATACTTAGCTATAAGGCTACTCAGCCATTACGTGGACACAAGTTACGATGGTTTCAGTCTACAGTCTCTGTAAAGTGTTTGTAGGAAGCTTGCTGTGACTGTATTGCTCAAGAACATTCCTTTAAACCTCAAGGGATGAAAGCTACCTATGTGATTGCCAGACTGATAACGTGGGATCACTCACACGTTCCCATGTGATCAATAGCCGAACTACAGGCTCACAATGTGTTGCATCATGGCGCATTGTGAGCTTGTATAACTGCTATTTTCGCTTTTTTTGCAACTCTATTTTTGAAAAGACAAAAGGATAAAAGGAACTAAGTGATTTTTTTTTTCATCATGTACTGTATGTGCTGACTGTTGACCGGTGCTGCATTTAATTTCCTCCTTCTAACCTCTCTCTCTTTCAGTCAAGTTTGGGCCAATGGAGATGAAATGCTACAATTATGATGCATCATGATGATTCAATGTGCCTTGGCATTGATTGTACATCAGTTTTTACTGGAGGGATTGACCATTCCAACAAAAGATATTCCCTCATTTGGTGTTTTGATGACGGTGGTAGAGAACAATGTCTTAACACGTCAGCATCGGTCCAAAGAGTCCATCCAACTGGGTTAATATCTGGTGACTGTGAAGGCCATAGCATATTATTAAATCATTTTCATACTCATCAAACCATTCAGTGACCCCTTGTGTCCTGTGGGTGGGGCATTTTCATCCTGGAAGCGACCACTCCCATCAGCATAGAGTTGTGTTAGTTTGCAGTGACCCTTCCCTCAAATGGACAAGTTGGCCCAAACCAGATGAGCTACTTCATTACGTCATCAGTGTGTGAGCTTTAGAGACAACTTTATGTGTGTGCTCTTATAAGAAATTAAAAACAGTGATGATAAAACTGCCAAGTTGGGCTGATGGATTCTTTATTAGTTGCCCCTGTACATAATGCACACATAGATCGAAATGCAGATCAGAATGAGAATATTTATTGTCACGTCACAGGTTTAAAGGTTTTTTTTCCGACCATGCATGCTCCATCATTGCGACCTCTTTTTTTTGAGAAGAGAGAGGATAGAGATAGGTCAAAAAATCTAAACAGTATATACTGTACATAATGATAGCGTATGTAGTAGCAGGTACATTATGTTTAGAACATGTGCGTACATAAACATGTCACAATGAAGCAAGCTTGTTCTTAACCACTTAACATATTAAGACCTGAGGCCGTGGACCCCCATCTCAAAATATTTTGTTCCAGGGAGCCCCAGATTGAAGCAAAGATTTGAGTTACAAATGTTCCGGATTTTTTAAAATAGCTGATCTACAAGCTTGCAGCGCGGCACTCGTGCCGCACTATGAGCTTGTATATCTGCTATTTTTGAATAGCCCAAGAAATCTAAAATGACACAGATGTGTTCCCGCCAGTCTTAATAGGTTAAACCCCAGCATCCTTATTGTGAGGAAGGCTTTAGCAGAAAATTGCAGATCGACAAGCTCACAATGCGTCGGCACAATAACAGAAAACAGACAATACACTAGTATAGAGCCCTGAGGGACTCCGCTCAACCATAATGGGGTTTAAGTGGTTATGGTGCAGTTCACTAGACCAGTTTGTGCAACAAGGAAAAGTAAATCCACATACAGTAGTTCACATACTGTAGGTAAATCCACATCCGGTAAAACCACACAAGTAAACATAATCTACACAAATCTAGGATGGTAATCCAGCATAAGGAGACTAGACCGACATAAGGGAAAGTATTCCAGCGCGGCAGACCAGCCTGGTGACAGGCGGTGTTCAGGCCTTGTTCGACTGATGGTCTGATGGTAGCTACCGGGTAGAAAATATTCAGAAATCAGGGCGTTCAGGCACTTGATGCTGCGGTAGAGCTTGCTTGCTTGTGGTAGAATTGGCAGAAAAAGACTCGCTCGCTGCATAAATATTAAGGAAAACTCCTTAGACAGACTATTTTTGATTGCTCATAAAGTGCTCTGTGCTCATAGTGAGGGGTGAATTTAAAAAAGCAAGCTTCCTTGTGGTGTGAACAGATAGTGGCTGGGGTGGTGATTGTTCTTAACGATACGCATGATCCTTTGGTTCGTCTGGAAGTCTACCATCCAGTCACACATGCTCGGGGTCTCTGAGCTTAGTGTTGAGCCTGGCTGGGACTATATAGTGTTGAATGCTGAGCTGTAGTCCACAAATACATATTTGTCCTTCAGCTTTCAAGTGAGAGAGGGCGGTGTGAAGGGCCATGGTAATTGTGTCGTCAGTGGATCTGTTTTGACAGTATGCAAATTGTTAAATCCAGCGAGACAGGTAGCGTGGAGCAGATGTAATCAGATGTCACTTTATTCACTGTTCCTATGGAAACACTAACCGGTTGAACAGTCTTTGTGGCTGCGAAAAGCTCCTGCCGTCAATGCCCCAATGATGAACCCTCTTTCATAGTAATTTCGATCTTTACCACTTGCCATCTTGACCCAAAAAATGTAATGTAATTGTAATGTTGTTTCACTGAGTTATACAGGTTTTTCCTTTGTCATCCGTCTGTATTATCATCAGTGGTGGACTAACTAAGTAACTAAGTACATTTATTTAAGTACTGTACTTAAGTAAAATGTTGAGGTATTTGTACTTTACGTGAGTATTTCCAATTTCCAATACTTACTTTTACTCAAGTCAATTTTGAATTCTGGACTTTTACTTGTAACAGAGTATTTCTATATTGCAGTATTGGCACTTTTACTTAAGCAAAACATTTGAGTACTTTTTCCACCACTGATTGCGAACGCGGAAGGAGGCGCGAGCCGCGCCTTCGCCCAAGTGGAGCATACTATGAAACTCTGCTCTCATTGTGTCTCTGTCTGTGTGCAGTATGTGTGCACTGCACTGCCTGTGTGCAACCAACAGAGTGGCGCCAGAGTGCAGTCAAAACACACACACACACACACACACACACGCACACGCACACGCACACGCACACGCACACGCACACGCACACACACACACACAGTCCGTAAATGCACAATATTTTCGAGCTGCGTTCGCTTCCAGCGTTCGCGCGTCTTACTTGTTATCATACAGTATATAAAAAGACAGATACCTCTTCTGTAAAAACTAAAAAGCAGTGATTTTGTCTTTTATGTTAATGTTCAGAGTGTTTTTTGTTGGGACATAATATGATCACAACCATGTTCAATGGCTGAGTTTTTATTTGATCTTGTAAATATAGAAGTAAATTACGTTACTCCTTACATTTCGTTTATTGTAATAGAAGTTGAATTGGACAGCCGTGCTGCATGTAAGATTGAAAGCCACCCAAGTCTAAGGGGATTTCACATGTTTTTGGCCATGCTGTAGGTCTCTCATTGCCTACAGGGGCACACACAGCTTCCAACACAACATGTGCACTTGATTTGCGACTCCCTGATAGATGCAATTTGTAACTCTGCACATTGTTACTCACTTGCGCTGTTTAGTCGATGTAAAATGCATTTGCAGCTTCTCTCCCTCACTAAGTCATGTATGATGCCATCATTAAATGCTAGAGTACATCATGTTTCTTCATGTATTTATTTTGATACTATCACTGATATCAACAGGCTTCATCAGTGAAGCAGTTGTGTTAAAATAGGCTATGTGCATATAGGCTAACTGTAGTTCCCTTTAGTTCATCACCAGAAGGTGGCATAAACATGTCCTGTTCCGGGTCTGTTTCTCATAGCTGCATTTGATTGGTTCAGGAGCAATTTTTTACCGGAAGCATATATGAAGGTGTCATGTATTTCTGCTCAACTCCAAGTAAGGTACATTAAGGCAAACTCGCACCGGAAGTTCAATGAAATACACTGCAGTGAATGAGAGTCGACTGGACCAACTTATGAGTAAACACTATTTCCAAACGATTGCGACCTATGTCATATATTCGGTTCAGGAATATAAAAGAAGACATATCACAGGTTGTGTTGTGATCACTGTGTTTTCTGTTCTGCACAGCACGTCATTTTATTGAGGCATCTAAACAGCGGCAGGTATCGTTTCAGGCTCAGTAGTATCGCGATATTTTGAATTTGTCAGACTGGCAATGATGGACAGTCTCGCAACACTTTAGCACGTTCATAAACTTACTTTGTGCTCTTGAGATGCCTCTATAAAATGATATATTGAAAAGCAACACAGCAGAAAACAATGTGTGATATGTCTTCTTTTATTTTCCTGGACAGAGTATTTTATAAAGTTCTCAATCGTTCAGAAATAGTGATTATTTATAAGCTGGTCCACCTGGCCCTCATTGACTCCAATGTATTCCATCGAACACCCGGCTGCAGTTTGCCACCCAGTGCGACGAATCTGCCGACTGGAATTACTGGATAGACAATTAAATGACGTTGGTGTCCTTCCTTGTTCAACTCTGCTGCTAGCCAATCAAAGGAAGCTACGGGAAACTGACCTCGAATAGGAAATGTTTATACCACCTTCTGGAAAAGGGAACTATAGTTGAGCTGCTCTCACACTCATACATCCTCCAATCACAAACGCCCACTATCTCAATGAATAAAGTCCGCAGTCTATTTAAGCAGACCAACACTCACTGTTATATGTTCCACATTTCTGTAACAGAAATGACTTTTTATATTTGACCAAACTCCCTTTACCTCCCCAGCCTCCTATAGTAGCATTTATTTATTTTCACTTTGTCAGCAT
This sequence comes from Gymnoscopelus microlampas, assembly GCF_963454915.1. Lineage (NCBI taxonomy): Eukaryota > Metazoa > Chordata > Actinopteri > Myctophiformes > Myctophidae > Gymnoscopelus > Gymnoscopelus microlampas. The sequence goes on along the minus strand of NC_139956.1, from coordinate 21,376,904 downwards.
GTCACTCGATGTGGGTTCCTATACAGTATGTACAGTAGCATGTTCTTAATATCTGCGTTTACTTTCTGCCCTATGAGGGGTTCATATGTCTGTTATCATGTCATGTATTAACTGTGCATCTTTGCTTCAGGGGGTTTGTGATCTCAGAGTCTCAGAGTGTCATGCTTGCACATATTATTATGGAGTATCACGGAGAAGAGCACCATCATGCAATGCAGTATCATATCAATATCAATATTCTCAATGGTGTTCAACTTGACCAGGGTGGTTGACGGAATTGATTGAAGTATTATTTGAAGTGGTATCAAGGACATGAGGAGACTTGTATCCTGCTCTCATGATCGACTGATGTCATCCGACAGGAAGGGCAGACAGCCCGGAGGCAGGAGTTTTTAATTGGCCACCAGATGATCTCTGTCATGTGACTGACACATACCTTATGGGGTTAATCCGCAGAGACAATCTCCACAGAGATGGCATTCCAGATGGGAGGCAGAGAAAATCGATAGGACAGTTGCCGCTGGCAACTTGTGGGCCCTAGAGTGTGATTGATTGCGGTTATCTATTGCCTTGCTGTGTGATTTCATTTAGCTGCGAAGTCTGTATGTTATATATGCTAGATCCCCTGCGGCTAAGTCAATATTTTCAATCTTACAGTGGCACTGTATCTCACAACATGACTCGGATGTCTTGCAGCAGTTAAGTCCTGTACATACAGAGTGTGTGTGTGTGTGTGTGTGTGTGTGTGTGTGTGTGTGTGTGTGTGTGTGTGTGTGTGTGTGTGTGTGTGTGTGTGTGTGTGTGTGTGTGTGTGTGTGTGTGTGTGTGAGAGAGTGAGTGTTGATTGAAGATTGAAGAAAGATTTGATCAAAGGAGTTCAGCATGCTCAGCTCAAGTTCCTTTCATATAAGGTTGCAGGCAATGCTTGTTAGATGAATAGCTACAATTACTGTTGACAGCATTATGTTGAATTTCGTATGCACAATAAAAGAAGCAATGAATGCAGTACATCAGATTGAAGAATGATCAAACAGCCAAATTAAACATTTATTTCAGATAACTAACTATACAGGAGCCACTACGATTTATTTTTTATGGTAACAAACATGGAAAAGAAGTGAGAAAGCATAGCTGTGAAACAATACGTTTGCTTTTGTTTCTTTTTGTTTTTTAGCTACTGCAACTGAAGAACCGGACCGGTTTTAAGTTGTATTCAGCTAGTGCACTCATTGTGCAGTTCAAACGACACCAAAGCTTTAATTTCAAGGGCTTGTATAACCAAAACTGTAAACACATTCACTGATAACAAATGAACTGATATTGATACAGCCAATACATAAATACACAGAGACATAAATATTCATAAGTCACGTGGAAACCTCTAGTGAAGGACAACAATTCATTTAAAATACCTCTTTCATACGCATATGGCAGCTGTCTCACATTTTTGTCGAAAGCTCCGCAAGTAACGGACATTTGAACATTTGTTTTGACATTTGAACATCTAAGCACTTACATTCTCCTGTGCTGTACAGCAGGGCACCTCGGAGCACCAGCCTATAGTGGGATCTAAACTTTAATCTTATATACATGATATTTTACTGTAGTATCAGACTTTTTCCATCCCCACAGATTGTCAGAAAGCTGGTCTCATCCCTGGTATTTGCACTCTCCCCCGTACTTGTTTCTCTAGATTCTAAGTAAGAAAGCCTTGCTGAGCCATGTGACTCATAGGGCAGGAGCCTATCTCCTGTTTCTAGGTTTTAGACTAGAGTTAAATCCTGGCTCAGTGTCACAGAGTGGTGGTGCGAGAGGTACAGGTTCCATTTCGGAACACCATGTCAGACGCCATGCAGTCCTTGGGGAATTCCGGCGGCCCGCACGCCACCTGCCTCTTCAGCGCTACAGCACAGTAGTCCACCTGCTCGGCGTCCAGGCCTGACTCCACCCAGCGGAAGCACACGATCCGCTGGAATGAGCGCCGGAAGTTGTCAGACACAAAGCCATAAAGGATGGGGTTGGCGCTGCTGTTGGCGTAGCTGAGGATGACGAAGAGCTGCGTGATCATGGGGTCGGGCGGCCGGCGGAACACGGTGACCAGCTGCACGATGTAGAAGGGCATCCAACAGACGACGAAAACGGCCACGACCAGCAGCACCATGCGTGTGATCTTCTTCTCCGACCGCCGCCGCTGCAGCCACCCCGCCTTCAGCCCCACGGCCCGCATCCGGGCCACCATCAGGCAGTAGCACAGGCAGATGGCCGCCACGGGAAGGAGGAAGCCCAGCAGGAAGGTGTAGACCACAAACGCCTCTGACCAGCCTGCCTCGGGCCACAGGAAGTTGCAGTCCACAGCGCCATCTTGTGCCGGGACGGTGTCGGCAAAGATGATGATTGGCAGGATCACCACCAGCGACAGCCCCCACACGCACACGTTCACCACCTTGGCCACGGTGGGGCGGCGGTACCGGGCCGCCTTGATGGGGTGCACCACCGCCACATACCGGTCAACGCTCAGCACCGTCAGGCAGAAGATGGACGTGAACATGTTGATGCCGTCCACGCTCAGCACCAGGCGGCACATCAGCGAGCCGAAGGGCCAGTGGCGCACGGCTGCCGACGTGGCCAGGAACGGCACGCTCAGCATGAAGAGCTCGTCTGCGATGGCCAGGTTGAGGATGTAAATATTGGTGGCTGTTTTCATCTTAGCGTATTTGAGGATGACGTAGATGACCATGGCGTTCCCGGTGAGGCCCACGCAGCAGACCAGGGCGTAGATGGAGGGGATGATTATTTTGCTTGCGTCTGGCTCCTGGTAGTAATCCTCATAGTCAATGCTGGAGTTGTAGGGAAAGCCTGTGGGATAGGCGCCGTCCTGACTCCTGTTGAAATCCATTGTGAATGGGTTACTTTTTCCGTCCCTGAGAGTCTACAGTAGGTGGTACACGTTTCTCTCACTTTTAGTATACGTGGTGCAATCGTACCCAACAGTGCTAAAGTCCCATCAGTTTCTTTTATAATCCACTCACAAGTGGGTGTTAGATAAATAAGCCGTACTCCTCGTTCTTGGATATGGGTGGTTGTGGGTGGTGCCCTGAGACAGAATGAAACTGTTATTCTGCCTATTCTCTCTGCAGCTGGTACAGGGATTGGGTTAATCTAAAATAAATGAGAGGCCTTGAGCGTCTCCTCTTTCCTTCTCACTCATATTATTTCTCATTCAATAGCCCCTACAGCCTTGAGCGTCACACCCCACCCACACCCCTCAGCTTCCACAACCGGAGCACTGAGGCAATTTGCGTCCAGAGGCACCTATACGCTCTCATCTGCAGAATTCTTGGCACGCCGAATGTATAATGTTCCAAATTCATTCAAAAATAAACGTACGCACTGGCCATCTGTTGCAGGTGGTAGTGAGTGGAGGAGCGTTATCAGAACCAGAGAGAAGCTGTTGGCAACTGCTCCGTTACACAGAACAGATGCAGATGGAACATTCCATCTGCTGATTGAAATGGGGTGTTTCCACAATTTAAAGTGCAGGCCGGGAGTTTTCGTCGAGTTCAGGTCAGGTTGGATGGGTGTCGTTTGCTAGTTGAGCGGAGCCCAGCACTGGGTGTATCAGTGAATTCCTGTGACGTTTCAATGACGGGGTGGCAGAATCTCATGGGTGGTCATTCTGCCATCACAAATCCCAGATAAGTATGGGGGGAAATTGCTGGCTTTTGGTCGAGGCTCTCACCCAGTATATATGTTGCATCCCCGGTTTCTTTGAGCTGAATTCAAGGGAACCTGTTAGAAAGAACACAAAATAAAAGACGATCAGTGAGTTTATGTCTGAGCGGCGTCCAGGAACAACATCTGATAGATCCTGGTTCAAAGCATAGATTCAAGACAAGATTTGCAGACAGAAAATGATTGATGAGGCCTTTCATGTTTCCAGTGCTTTTTATGACTTGAAAATGAGAAAAGGAGAAACGAAAAGAAAAAGAACCACAATGTTTGATATCAAAGCACTGTGATGTCTCTACACCTGCATGTTCAGAGGACGACAGACACAACCAGACCACAGTTCTATTAGGAAAGTCACAATTATTACATAATCGTTAGAATTGTTTAAATTTAGCTGTATGAAATTTAGCTGTCCACGCTTTTCTCCTGTTTCACTCATTTTGACCCAGTCACAGTCTCTGTAGGTAGGCAAGAAAACTCAGTCAGGTCACCTTCAGCCTGGTGTGTCTATTTTTGACTTTTTGCGCAAAACATTGAAAACAAATATTCAGCTCAGATCAGTTATATACACTAACATTTTGAACATAATACAAATATTGAGAATATGGCCTGTTGTCAGTTAATAATTTGGATATTTCAGTTATAGGCTCTGTATACTTAAGTTATTTTCATATCTTCCCTGTGTAATTTTTGTTTACAAATACAAAACATGAATAGAATTTGTATTCATATATTCCAAGTTCAATGCCAAAAACGCAATTCAATTATTAATCACAATTATTTGCATGTCTATTAATTGCCAACTAAAAGTTCCTGATCGTGACAGCCGTAAATTATATTTCTGCACTCTACTCCCAACGCCAGAAGGACACTGTGGCAGCTTATGAGCAGCCACGCCTGGTGCTCTCTGTAAAATGTAAAAATGACACAAAAGGTACGGAGAGGAGAAAATCACATCTGTGTGCTGTGTCGCAAGCGAGATCGAGGTACGAGTCACAGCGTATCTCCATTCCAATTACAGAGGGATGCAGAGAGACGTCAGGACGAGCTCCGACAGACCGACACCCATTCGCAAGAACTACCAACCCATGGTACACAGACAGAAAATGAACACTGGGCTGTACAATCCTGTTCTAATGAGGTTCCCCACAAACAAAAATGCTGTAAGGCTATGCTGTTCTCTATAATAATAACGTCAAACTTTTATAGTGGTTTTCTAGGTCACGACACAGTCACAGACACTTCACTATATAAATTGATTTATAAAAAAAAACAAATTAAAGAAACTACAAAACATTAGCCTCAGTCACTCTTATCTTAACCTCCCTCCAACTTATTCTTCACCTCCCTTCCTTTTTTCATCCCTCCTTCATACACCCTGTCTGAAGAAACAACAACAGAAGGGCAGAAAGACAGGAGAAGTCATTAGGGAGTTGGCGGATAATTGCGTCCGTGGCTGGACTCCAAACTGCTATTTTCTGTCATTTTCTTTTCTTTTATTTCATTATGGAAAGAATGGGGAGAATTGTTGCTCATTAAAAGTCATCAGAAAACATCGTGAGGGGAATAAAAAGGCTGGCATCAGCATATAAAATTGATTTATGCTTAATGCATTCACTATCATATTACGGGTACATGGAAAAACAGGAACAAGTCTGTGTTATCGGCAAATACATGTAATTTACTTTCTCAGTGGAAACCATATACTGTATCAAGCTTGTGTGTGTGTGTGTGTGTGTGTGTGTGTGTGTGTGTGTGTGTGTGTGTGTGTGTGTGTGTGTGTGTGTGTGTGTGTGTGTGTGTGTGTGTGTGTGTGTGTGTGTGTGTGTGTGTGTGTGTGTGTGTGTGTGTGTGTGTGTGTGTGCGTGCGCGCGCACATGGGGGGGTTTACAGCGATATTGCGGATGTGTATCTGCTCTCATTGTAGTCTGTGCTCACAACAGCCCACATCTCATATCAGCGCAGCCATTCTAGCCATTTGAAAGATTGTCCTTTAAGCCATATGTGTGCGTTATTGAACTGTGACTGACGCTGTACCCTTATGTGCTTCGTATGACCCAGTTGAACCACCAGGACTCCAAATTAGGGGTACCACAGTTAATCAAACTATTCTATTTAATAGACTATAAAGAAATAATCGATAATTAAATAAAATAATCAATTGATAATTGATCCCTATGTTGGGCATGTTATTAAAGGTGAAAAGTAAAAAGAAATAGGATACAGCTCATAGTCTATTTTCACTCTTTTGACATGACACTGTTGTGTAACGAAGTATAAAATAACTTTTTTTAATCCCGCTTCTCGATTATTCAATTTATCGAAAAAGTTAATGATAGAACAATCGCTAAGAAAATAGTCATTAGTTGCAGCCCTACTCCCAATTATATATTCTATTATATAATATACTGTAAGACCATATTTCAGAGCAAATCTACTGTAACTCCTTGGCAGAGTGGAGTACGCAAGTATGTACACAAGCTTGCATTCACTAAGGGTTTGTTTGTTGACACAGATTGAAGGCCATATAAAGTTTATGTACATTTACATTGAGCTTCAGTGTTTAACTTGGTCCATATACACAGTGAAATCAGGGATCCACACGGTTCCATTTTTACACTTACAGAGTTAAATTAACATTTTACTGTGTAGTACATAGTGTTTATACAGGTGGTAAAAACACAGGCAAACCTACAGGAATGTAGTCTCCCTCTCAGCTTTCCTACTGTCTGTCTCTCCTACACCGTCTTCCTCTCAACTTTCTTACTGTCTGTCTCTCCTACACTGTCTGTCTCTCAGCTTTCCTACTATCTGTCCCTACTACACTGTCTCCCTCTCAGCTTTCCTACTGTCTTTGTCTCTTACACTGTCTTTTCCTCTCAACTTTCTTACTGTCTGTCTCTCCTACACTGTCTCCGTCTCAGCTTTCCTACTGTCTTTGTCTCCTACACTGTCTTTTCCTGCTTTTCCTCTCAACTTTCTTACTGTCTGTCTCCCCTACACTGTCTCCGTCTCAGCTTTCCTACTGTCTCCCCTACACCGTTTCCCTCAAAGCTTTACTGTCTGACTGTCCTACACCGTCTCCCTTTCAGCTTTCCTACTGTCTGTCTTCTCCCCTATACTGTCTCTTGATAAGCTCTCCTATTGTCTGTTTCTCCTACATGGTCTCAACTGTCTGTCTTAGTAAAGAGCAAATAAAAACGGCAATGAACTGCATACTTTTTTCAACAAAGGTCAGTCCATTTGAGGGTGCATGGGGAAAAACATCCTTTTAAGCCAAAACCATGAAGGCCTAAAATTTGCCAGTAAAGGACGGGTTAGCAGCAAGAACAGTCACCACCCCAGTCAACAATCTGTTCATGCCGCTACTGCGGCCACAGCCCGTCAAGAGCTACTGATGCATCCAAAGCTATACCACCACATTTCTGAACAATTACCACCTCGCTACCATGCAGACTATTCAACATGAGCTGAGCCCAGCCTGTCACCAGGCTGTCCTCCCCATGATACAGGCCTCCACACAGGATTATTTTTCTATATGTGACTTTATGACTGTATACTCTATCACAGTTATATCTGCTGCTTTTTAATGGCCTCATTTTATTGATATTTTCCTTAAACCATGCACCTTATGTACATATATCTGTTATTACATCTGCTGCTATTTTAACTGCCTCATCCCACTGCTATTTTAACCATGCGACTTATATATATACATACTGTATCATGTACCTCGTGAATATATTTGACGTTGAAGGCAGCTCTCCTACCGGATAATACCGTCAGGAGAAGGCACGCTCTACTCAAGGGGAATCTTGAGAAGTAGTCTCTTGGGATTAACTGGGTGCAGATTCTTGATAATACATAAAATAAAGGATTATCCGCACTCTCTTCAGTTACGTTCTTGATTTATTCTTAAAGATGAACAGCCGCAGCAGACAGTCTATCTATATTTGACATTGCCCATATTGAAATCAGACCTGTTGAAACCGCAATGAAGAAGCTTGTAGGACAAAGGATTTCACCCATTTGTGTTTACACCCATAAACCTGTGACAGTGAAGTTGAGTGAAGTTGAGTAACAGGGAAGTTAACACTGTAGCACTCACCGCTGTCCAGTTCTCTCTGAAAAGCAGTACGGATGAGGGGTGTGTGTGTGGGTGTGGGTGTGGGTGTGGGCGGGGGGGGGGGTCCACTTCACACACTGAAGGAGGGAGAAGTGGACACTGTCACGCTGGGAGACATTATTAGGAGATAAGATGGAAGAACTGAAGGGAGGAATGGAGAGTGATTACCCACCGCCCCCGCAACCACACACACACACACACACACACACACACACACACACACACACACACACACACACACACACACACACACACACACACACACACACACACACACAGTAGCACAACACTAATGATAATGTAGGTAGAACAAGTGAGACAGGTACCATCTACCCACATTATATAATTATATTATACCATCTACCCATATTATATAATCGATAGATGCATACATACGTACGTACTGTACTATACATACTGTACATACATACATATGGTAGACGGACGGACGGACGGACGGACGGGCGGACGGGACGGACTGATAGATAACTACTATTAGGGAAGCTAGTTAGTCTGTTTTTGATAACACATCACTCTGCTGAACAACCCATACTTTTCCAGATAATAACATTCCAATGTTTCCGATCATGTAACATCCGTAGCCACAATATCCCACATTAACCCTGGCATTGTGAATGGTCCCCATATTGCATGAGCCACAGGCGCATGTTTTTTGCCAACAGATCTACACAAAGAATCAGATGGACACGTTCAACAGACAAAGCCTGCAGTGTTGCTCTGTATCGTTGTTGTCGGGCAGAAACCGTATTTCAACTTTTTATGTTTTTTTTTTTGTAAATGAATGCCCAACTTCATCGTACAGGAGTGTCACACAAGAGCAGCCAAAATAGATGATCTTCAAGCTCACAACATGTGTTGTAAGCTTGTAGATCGTCTATTTTAGCTGTTTTGAAAGATGTTTTTAATTAAAAGTGAAAGTAGTTGGTCTGTGTAAGTTTTATACATATCGAACGAATATTAACAAGAGCTTGTGATTAAATAATAACTACATTGCATATACATCAGAACACCGATGCTTTTTTTCAGTTTCCTGAAAAGCAACGGTTTTGGACATACAATGTTCCCCAATCCGACAGTGACTGTCTATATGTTAAGCTTACGGTTGGGCCTCACTGCAGTTTTGTACATTCCGCTCCGGCTCCATCCACTCTGCTTCCAATTACGGCCTTCAGAGTGCGGTTAAGGAGCATAGGTTGCCATTGTTGTGAGCATGCTATGGAATTGCCGGGCACGCGAGAACAGAACATCACCCTGTAGTGTAAGAGAGGCGAGGTTGCAGTCTAGAGTGGATTGTGGCCAAACGTCACTGTCTGGGGTTACTGCCAAACCCGACCAACCAAACAACGGTGTCGGAATAGAAGACAGCCCCCAACACACACACACACACACACACACACACACACACACACACACACACACACACACACACACACACACACACACACACACACACACACACACACACACACACACACACACACACACACACACACACACACATCTGTAGGGTGGGGTGTGTGTGTGTGTGTGTGTGTGCGTGTGCGTGCGTGCGTGCGTGCGTGCGTGCGTGCGTGCGTGCGCGCGCGCGCGGGTGGGTGGGTGGGTGGGTGGTCGGGTGTAGGGGTGAGGGGTCCAGCAATGTGTGTGTTCAATGTATTAGGATTCACCGCAACACTGCCCCATGCTTCATCCCATGATTACAGCAGACTGATTACAGACTGATCATAGGACAGATAGAGACCTGCTCAGTGTGATAGCACCGAAACATTTATCCTTTTCTCCCTTTTCCTCCTCATTCTATGCTCCTCCTCATCTTGTCTCTCTCATCTCTCTTGGTCTCGTTAGTTTAGTTCTGTTTCAATTTCATTGTTGTTGTGACAGTCGGTTTGAAAAGAACTTCCGTGCAGCTATTTAAAATCAAATAATAACATTGCCTTCTGTCATTCTCTTCTCTCCTCTTGTCATGATGTAACTAATTACCATCACACTGCCTCATCTTTCACTTAGTGTTGTCTCTCTCTCTCTCTCTCTCTCTCTCTCTCTCTCTCTCCTTCCTCTGTCATTCCTTTCTTTTCCACTGAGCACACTGGAACCCCCGCAGTGTGATATAAATCATCTACCCCCCTTTGACAGAGGAGAGCAGCACAATCTCTATCACACACCTGTGACTGTCAAAAGAAAAAAGCTTCGCCTTCAAGTAGCTCCGCACTGCATCGTTGGTGATATGCCTCTGTGCGCGGCACTTAACGTGTTGTAAACGCTTTAGTGCCTTAGCTGTCCAGTTGATTTCAACCCTCCTGCCATTGTAAATACGTAACGGTTTCATTCTTATCTACTGTACTGTGCAGTACTACCTGTCAGCGTGTGGTGGTTGAGCGAGAATGATATACAGGGCCCTATCTTGCACGCCCCCTTATCTCTAAACCTTTTTGCCATTTGTTACTATTTTGAAAAACATTTTTTAAATAGTTCAAATAGCCGATCTACTAGCTCGTTGAACTATTTTAAAATGTTTTTCAAAATAGTAAAATATGGATAACAAGTTTAGTGATAAGGGGCAAGATATGGCCCACTGTATAGAAGCTTTAACTTATCTTAGTGACATTTGGCTTATCTCGCAAACCATCAGAGCAGAAAATAGAATTACAGCCTTGAAATACATGTGTGGGATATTGTTTGGGTGCGAGTTCGGAGATAAGACGATCACAAGTACTTCACAAATAAGGCCACCACGGCTTTGCTTCAGGTGCTTTTGTCAAACAAATTGCGGGGAAATTGCATGCAACTAATTGTCTTTGGTTGCATGTGCCATCTGAGGGGGTCCCCAACCTTTTTTGCACCAAGGACCACTTCCTATTATTAACTCACAATGCATATAGAATGCTACCGTTTTTATACTTGCATAATGGGGAGATTTGATATTGTGTTCTCCGAATTTTTCTTCGTTTATTCTATATTGATTAACCGGGCCATGCATGATTATTCATATTCTGTAGGCTGCATGCTAAACTCAACCATTTGAAATTCACATCCCCCATTCACCTAAAATATGCATAAGTGCTGGTATATGAGAAACGGAGACTTTTGTTAATCCTGTGGGGGGAATTCAGTTTCAGCTTTTGGGGGCTTTTAGGGGTTATGTTTCTTGCTCAGGGACACTTCGACACATAGACCCGGGCCGGGATCTGAACTGCTGACCTTCTGATTACCAGACGGGCTCTCTAACCACTAAGCTACGCCCGCCCTACTGTTGGCCTTGTGCTTGTTTGTGCTGTTTTAGTTTTTTTTATGGTTCAGCCATGATGAAATGCATTCCATTCCATCTGAATGCTAAACATGACCTGACCTGAAACGTACTTTCAGGTCAAATCGGGGAAGTGAATTACTAATGGATGATGTTACTGTAGCATGCAACCTACAGAAAACTAATTGGGCTATCATAATGCATGGCATGATGATTAATCATGGAGGAACTTTGTGAATGTGACCAACGCAAAGGTGTGAAAAACCTGTTAATAAAAATGCTGGCATAAAACTGTGTACACACAAGGACTGATATATGCAGATGCATTCTTTTTGTCAGATTTATAATCCACACGTTCGCCTGATTATGGTTTCACACATCTCAATCATTGTGGAACTGCCCTACATTATGCGTGAGTCAAAGTGACCATTATGCACGGCGATGAATATTTATAGGTCACATACCCGTCTATGAGTAACACACAGGTACCACAAAGAGGGATCTCTCTGGGATGTGATAATAACAATAATAATAGCATCTCCAACACGCCTATTGAAAGGCACAAATGTTGTAGTATTCTGTAACAAGCAGTGGTGGAAAAAGTAAAAAAAAACTGTTACTTACTGTAAGTAACAGTATCAATACTGCAATGTAGAAATACTCTGTTACAAGTAAAAGTCCGGAATTCCAAATTTACTTGAGTAAAAGTACAAAAGTACTGTATTGGTATCAAAATGTACTTAAAGTATACCAAAAGTTGAAAGTACTCATTATGCAGAATGTTCCATTTCACAAGTTTTCAAATGTATAACATTTATTACAAATCTTTAGAAAATAGCAGATCTATAAGCTCACATTGCGTCGCATCGCAACGCATTGTGAGCTTGTTGATCGGCTATTTTCAAATGGCCGGAATATATATAGGGTTGAAGTGGTTAATGTATATTTTGTGATTATAATCAAAATCTACAAAGTAACTACCGTAGAAACTAAAGTTTTCTGTAGTGGAGTAAATGTACAATATTTGCCTCTCAGGTGTAGTGGAGTAGAGTAAAGGCACTGAAAACTGGAAATACTCCAGTAAAGTAAAAATACCTAAAAATTGTACTTAAGTACAGACTTGGGTAAATGTACTCAGTTACTTTACACCACTGTCTTACACACCCTTACTAGCACACCCTTACCCTACTAGCCTGCCATGATTTTAATCTGCTCTAGTAGTTTTCCTGTACTGGAAAACAAACAAAATCAGCTTAGGGTTTTACACCCCTTGAAGCACGTTGTTGGAATGATGTTAAAATACAAAACAGCCTAAATCAACAGTGTTAGGCTTATTGGCCTCATTTAATTTCCCCCTCATCATTACCATACTGTACATCTCAAGGCACATTACATTTGATTCAAACACCTGCTGGCTTTACCACTTAGACCTTCTATACTTATATATACCGAATCTCTTTGCAAATAGCCGATCTGCAAGCTAACAACACGTTGCTTGTAGATCGCGAATGTTACCCCCAGAATAGGGATGCCATACTGTAGGTATTAAGCAGTTCATGTGATTTTCTCCCCTTCCAAAACATCCACAGGCCTATTCCCTGCACAGTTTCCCCACTCAACAGACACAGTATGAATCTTAGTTTTGTCAAGATTTGAATTAAATTGGTCTCAGCACAGTGGAGAGAGAGAGATTGACTCTCATAATTGCTGTGTGTGTGTGTGTGTGTGTGTGTGTGTGTGTGTGTGTGTGTGTGTGTGTGTGTGTGTGTGTGCGTGTGCGTGTGTTCCTATTTGTATGCATATACAGCATGCTTGTCTGTTTGCGTGTGATGCTCAACTTTGGTTGATCTATAATGACGTTGACATTGAGGTAATTTGGTCGTTTTAATTTATCACCACACTGGCTGAGAGGTCATCGGCATCGACCTTGCGTTGCAGTACCTTGGTGCATTACAAATTTTCTCAACCGTGTTAACTCTGATCAGAGGGAAAATTGGGTCATTTCTCTATCCAATATCAAAGTCAAACAACAAAAGTAGAGCAGAATACTAAAATCTTGACCTCAAATTTGGCCCAGACACAGCTTGTTTATGTACCCTGGATGAAACACAGACACAAACAAAATGTGTACTGTACTTGCAAATAATGTGCAAACGGAATAGATTATATGGGAAGTGCATGGTTTTACAAAGTACAAATGAATGCATGCAGCAAGTATGACCAGGTTCCTTTTTAATTGTCGACATGAGTTCTAAACTGAATTAGTTGAGGTGCACAGCTCCATGCTAAGTGGCGCCCTCTTGAGCCCTTTCAGCAGAGGACAAAAGGATCTGTGCTTCATTTGCTTGTTACATTATATCCCCCTTAAACTGTCCAATGGCTTGTGTGAATTAGATGTTTCCTTTTAAATTAGACTTGTAATTGGGTGACAGAAGGCTATAGGAGCAACTGAGCTCAGGGTCACACTCCATGAATTCCATTCTGAGACTCACAGACTTAAGGCTTCACGTAATACATTTCTCAACATAATTACATTCACATTGAATTAACCACCTTTAGCCGACACTCTTGCCCAGACAAGTACAAGTACAATCGCAGAAAAAAGCAGCAGTTCTTGGTACGGTAAATCAGTGGTTCTCAACCTGTGGGTCGAAACCCCCAGGGGGGTCCTCACATGATTTTTTTGGGGGTCCCCAGATGACAGTGAAGTGACAATTTAAGGACTTTTAAGGCCTTTTTAATACCTAAAAAAAAAGAAGGAAAGAAAAGAAAAAAGAGCATTACTGCATCAAAAGTAATCAACAAACACTATAAAGATTGGTGAAACATTGGCCAAATTGTCAACAAGTTTGAGAACCACTGCACTAAATAATTAGGAGTACAGGGGATAGATGTTGTGGCAATTAGACAACATCTCTCTGATCCTAATAGATCATGTGACATGTAAAGTGTCTTGACAGCTTTTGATAACTTGGTATATCAATATAATTTATTGATTGATGTGAAAGATGAGGGCGCTTTGAATTGCTTTACAACTGGGATGACTTTCTCTGACATCAAGTCAATGAGCACAGAGGTAGTGAGGTTCTGTTTTGAGTTGCGTTTCACGTTTTCCAGTGACCAGCCAAGCAAATCACATTGTTTTTGTTATTTTCTCTTCTTGCTGTGACCCTGTCACAAACCCTTGGCTGTGTTTTATATCTCCACTTATGCTGTGTTACCCTGTCACCAACCCATGGGTGTGTGTTTCACTAACTCTGGCACCTCATACACAGGTATTACCATACCGTAAACAATGACCTTCACAGAACGTGGGGCTTAAAAGTAATAAAATACCACTCTCACTCAAAGTCAATTTAATAAACCGTCTTTTGTTGTCAACTAGGGTCTAGGGATGCATCAATATTCATTATTCTTTTTATGCGGCTGCCAATATCCGATAATTTCCCCTCCATATCAGCTGACACATATCAGTTGTTAAGCCAACATTTTAGGCTCAACATCCCAATTGCAGGTAAATAATTGATTCTGTTTTTCTCCAGACGTACCTGTCTTTCTTCAAAATTCCACTTGCTTACATTTTACTGCAAAAACTGTAAATAAGATAAATCACAAACTACTGGCTGGATTGTCATGATACTGTACATACAGTGCCAAGTGCATTAATGCTCCCTGGAGAATGAACCCTGCTGATTTAGGTGACCCCATGGCCTTTACTCCAGCACCACCCTTAGGCAAAAAGAGAATTTGTAGCTTTTGTTTTATTACAGAATTTTTGCTTCATTTGCTGTGGGCCCATTTTACCTTGATTGCTGCAGGGGGAACATCTTCTGCGGCCGGTTGAAGCATCATTAATCTTTGGTAGAGGTTTGGGTTGTGTACATAACTTGCCATCATGTAACTCAAAATATTGGCGAGATATCTTCAAAAGCTGTAGATAAAAAAATTGGTATTCGCCACATTGACTTACATTGCAAGTTTAATGATGCATCTAGCTCGAGCTACTGGCCTCGCCTGTTTTTTGTTTTGCTTTGCTACATGACACGTTGACAAAAGTTGAATCAGGCAAACTGGCTTGAGTGTTAACGTTTTCCCTTTTATTTATCACATGTACACTATGCCGAGGTTAAAATCTAATGAATAAATCTCTTGCCAACCCACTACAAACAGCGCTGTCCATGGTTCTGAAATACCAGCACTATGTTTTAGAACCATGTTTGAATGCTGTTTTTACCATAAAAAAGAGACTGGATCAGGTGACAAGATGTAAGGCATTTCATCACTGCTGTCTCTATGACACTTGCATTTTGGACAATATTCTTTTGTCGTTTTTTTTGCTATTTTTACATAAAACTACTAAAGACTAAAGAAGCTGATAGGTAGGAAAGCTAAGAGGGAGACAATGTAGGGGGCTCAGACAGTAGAGAGCTAAGAGGGAGACAGAAGCTGAAAGGGATACAGTGTAGAAGAGAGAGTCGGTAGGAAAGCTGTGAAGGAGACTGTGGAAGAGGGACAGACAGTAGGAGAGCTGATAGGAAAGACAGTGTGGGGAGGGGCAGTTGGTAGGAAAGCTGAGAGGGAGACAGTGTACTGTAGGGGGTCAGACAGTTGGAAAGCTGAGAGGGAGACAGTGTAGGGGGTGAGACAGTAGGGGGTGAGACAGTAAGGGAGCTGATAGGGAGAGAGTGTATTGAAGACACAAGATACTGTAGAAACCTCAGGTGGTATCAGTAGGGGTACATCACTACGGTATCGACATAAAGCTTGAATTTGTTCCTCCTGGGGAAAAAAAAGACTGTTCAACATGCTGCCTTATTGTGAAGCCTTTTAAAGGTTCTATGACATTCATTTTCACTTTTTTTTTTTTTTTAATGTTTTTTGGGGGGTTTTATGACCTCAACTACACCCAAAAAATCTGAACTTTGAGCATTCAGTGGATTTTCTGTGGTCTGGGGTTTTCTGAATAATTAGGCTGAAAAGTAATCTGAGCTTGGCCCTTCGGCAGTGAGGTCACAGCCGATTATATCCCGCGCACTCTCCTCCTCGCCCCTCCCCTCCCCTATCCTTTCCTTTTGGGGGGGGGGGGGGGGGGGGGGGCGGAGCAGAGGCGATGATTGACAGGCAAAATCCCTCACCAGCGACACCCGCAGGCAAAGATTTATTTTTTCATTGCAGTTGAAAAGGCTTTAGAAATGTGAGAGAAAAACACCTGCCATGGATCAATGGAGTGGATTTTTTTGTTAAAACTTTCTATACACGTTTGAAGGACCATGACAAATACTTTTAATGTGTGGTAAAACTGAACGTCATGAAAAGCTTTAAGCTGCTGGTGCTCTCAAGCCCTCCGCTCACTGTTCCTCATCAAGCTAATTAATTTATCAAACAAACGGACCGATTACCCCTGATTCCCCAGAAATGAGGCTTGTTTGTAAGTGTTATTGGATTAGCATGTGCTGTTTTGTTGCATCCCAGGGATTTGCATGTGTAAACACGCTGTCTGAGCAGAGTCTCTTCAGTACTGTACAGTATGTCCAGAATACAGTACAAATACAAATACAGTACAAATATATTGTACAAATACAGTACAACCAGTACACAAAACAATATAACAATAATTTAGGCTCCCCTCGAAAATGAGATGCTACTTCCCAAGGGGGCAATCCTTTCAATAAATCCTGTCAAGGTAGTAAAGAGGTGCATGGTGCACCTCTTTACTACCTTGCATATGCGGCACACTCAAGTAGGCGCAATCGATTAATCTATTGGCTACTCCACGTGCGCAGGCTCGTAGAGTCCATGTGAAGCTGTCACTCATGCTCATGGCCGATATGGATCATGGAGTGATGGATTACTGGTGCTGGACATGCAGTGATGCATGGAGAGCTGAGGTCCACTGGGGTCCGATGTGCTGTCTGTCTGTCTTAGGGCTGACACGATCATGAAATGTTAGTTTGACGATTAATTGTCTTATGAAAAATGTTGAATCATTTAATTGTGTGTTTTTGGCTTGGAACATTGTAACTCATACATGAAAATGTATTTCTGTTTGTCTTTTAGGCTTTGTAAAAAAAACATTGCACGGGGCAGATATGACAACTGAAATGTACAAAGAAATGACTGACAATGACTGGTATTAACAATGTAATATGGCTAAAACAGGCCTTCATAATTGTATACTTTCAAAAAATCTTCAAAAATAGCAACAAAAGCTGATCTACAAGCTCAGAACGTGTCAGCTTTCTCCCTGTCAGTCAAAATGTTTACCTCTTTGCGCTCCATCTTTCCCTCTTGCCTCTCATCTCTCTTCCTCTGTCCTCCTCTTTCCCTCCATTCCTCCCTTTCTCTCCCCCCTATATCCCCTCCCCATGTCCCTGGGCTCAATCCCTGCACACAGGTATCTATAGTTGTCTTTTCCCTCCTCTAAATCTCTATCTCTTGCTCTCCCACCTCCTCTCATGCTGAAGAACGAGCAGTCCCAGGAGCTGCCATATCAGATTTATTTCTGCAGAGCCTCTGAATAATACATGGTGATAAATACGGCGGTTGGTTTTGGCAGAAGAGGTGGGGGGGGGGGGGGGGGGGCTGTATGGCGTGGCAGCGAGCGCAGATAATCTCACGATGAATCTCACGCCGGGAGACAAACAAATTCTAATATGGGTGATGTTACAAAGTCACACGGCTGACATAGGAGCAGCATCCCTGACTATAGTGGGAGGAGGAGTGGGCTTGTTACAATGCTCATCAGCATTGGCGTGCTGTATGTATTGGACAGAACCGCCATGGGCTTTGAGATGCTTAGACCAGTGGCTCTCAAACTTTTTCATGTCAAGGACCCCAAAATGATATGTATTTGGCTGCGGACCCCCATCTAAAACAAAATTGTGCCCCCCCCCCAAAGACCCCTAGGGGACCCCACTTTGAGAACCAATGGCTTAGACCACTTAAAGCCTATATTGTCCTTCGTTCACCTGTGTCCCTTATAGGGTCTATCCGTGGCCCTCTACTTTTTCCCTCTACACCATCTCTTTGGCAAAAAATAGCCGATCTATAAGCTCACAACGTTGCACTTGTAGATCTGCTATTTTGGCAGAATATCCGCTTATTATGACATGCTTTTTTGTTTCCATCATCAGATACGATAGTGCCACACTGTTGCTCCCGGAGAGAAATTATTTGGTATACACCACGCTATTAGATATGTCAGGGGGGGGCAGAGAAGAGTGCGTTTTTACATTGACAATGACTACAGCTCCAGTGCTTTGTCTGAAAGGCATTTAAAGGAACATATGGTGTATGCACAAATACAGTACAGCCAGATAATAACTGAAAATGTGTCTTATCGTGCCACGTCCCCTGTGAAGAGAACATGTTAAACAATGAGTGGAAACAAAACGACAAGGATGCTTTGACTATTAATGACATACCATGTCACTGTAAATCCAAGCAAGGCGTGTTTGTAAAGCTTGTCACTGTCACTCAAAGACGAGGTAAAGTCGTGACACACGCACACGCACGCACGCAGGCACGCACAATTATTGTCTTATGTTTGGTGTGCCTTCATCACTACAGGCATCTTTGCACCCCCAAAAACACATTAACATATATGAAAAGTATAGTTACAAAGTGCTTCTCGACGACAATAATGAACTGCAATTCATCATTGTGTTTTTTTTTTATGTTGTCTGTTGTGTGCTGACAACTTACCCTCTGTAGCTAGCGATGTCCTTCCATCCTAGTGTCTTCCCCCGATGGTAACCAGTACACAAAACAATATAATAATATTTTAGGCTCCCCTCGAAAATGAGATGCTACTTCCCAAGGGGGCTATCCTTTCAATAAATCCTGTCAAACAATAATTAATAAGATATAGACTCCAACTTAATGTGGTTCCCCCATCTCCTCTGGTCCTGTCCTTTATCTCCTTCTCTCTCTCCCCTCTCTGGGTCGGAGGAGAGCGTGTCAGAGGTACAGCGCTGTTTGCCTTCTCTCAGTCCATCATCGGCATGCTGTCTCTTGCAACACCAGTCTGCTTCGCATGCAGCGCCAAATGTTGAATCTACCTTCTCTCAACCCCTTCTCTCTTCTCTCTCTCTCTCTCTCTCTCTCTCACACACTGTCACCTCGCTCTCTCCCTCTCACTAATAGTGTATGATGCTTCACCGATTAATGTGTTGCCATGTGCACATGCACTCTGCCTCACTCTCCCTCTGCCTCCCCCCCTCCAGTCTTCCTCTCTCTCTAGTATTTGACTATCTTTCTCTAGTCTCTTTCTCCTTCTCCCTAGTCTCTCTGTAGTTTCTCTCTTTCTTTCTCTCTCTCTCTCTCTCTACTCTCTCTCTAGTCTCTATCGCTCGTGTGTTCTGGTGTGATCACACCCTAACATGAAATAACTGTACCTCTCTCTCTCTCTCACACCTCATCCTCTCTACCTCTCTCTTCCCCCGGTATGCCAGGACTTTCTTGCACTGCACATGCACATAATTCACACATGCGCACGCGCTCACGCACGCACACAGGCACACAGGCAGCCTCTATCCGTCTTTACCCCCTGTGTCTGCCTCTTCTGTTTTTAGCCTCCATTATGTTTTCTGTCTCCATCATCTCTTTCTCCCTCTTCCTCTCTCTTCCACAATATGGTGAGCACCCCATTCCAAACTGCTACATTAACATCCACCCTCTTTATCTGTCATTGTTTTTCTCTATCATCTCATCATAAACGTGATAGTCTATTGTGTATAGGGGTGTCGGAAAAAATCGATACGAATCGCGATTGTCATGTTGGACGATTCAGAATCGATTCTCATTTTTTTTTAAATCGATTTAAAAAAAAAAAATATTATTATTATTTATTTTTTTGGGGGGAGGATCTTGGATTTACCTTTGTGTGTTTACATTATTATCAGTTGATAAAACCTTTACAATTATAAAAGTTACATAAATGTATCCTATGTTTTGAATCAAGAATCGTTTTGAATCGAGAATCGTTTTGAATCGAATCGTTTGAATCGGAAAAAAACGTTTTTTCGAGAATCGTTTATTTTGAAAAAATCGATACAAATCGGAATCGTGACCCCAAGAATCGGAATCGAATCGAATCATGAGATAGCAAACGATTCACAGCCCTAATTGTGTACATATTAATTGTTGATAGTCTGTATATTAATTCATATAGACAGACAGACAGACAGACAGACAGACAGACAGACAGACAGACAGACAGACAGACAGACATTGTTTTATTATTATTGTTGATAGACTACATAAATTCATTCATATACAGTATGTTCATTGTTGATAGACTGTATATTCATTAGCGATAGACTATTCATTCATATACTCAATATTGATAGACTGTTAATAGGCTGTGCATAGTAATAATTATGCCCACATGCTCATTTTTCATAGTCTGTATAGAGTCTTATCAATGAATGGATGAATAGTAATTCATTCATTGTTGATAGACTGTACATATAGGCATTTAAATATTCACTGGTAATAGATGTATAATCACTGAAAAACCTTTTCAAAAATATTTTTTTGGGGGAAAATAAAAACACAGAGGGATGAACTTCAGGGTCTTTGCTCTGCTTGCTGCAAAGTTTACACTGTCACTGACTAGAGGTGTTCTGTCCTACATACAGCAGCCAGGTAAAAGTTTTGGGAATATGCCCTTGAGAATTACCTCATGATAGTAGTTAGGCCACAGAAACACACACACACACTCACACACACACGCGCGCGGACACAAATGTATTAAAAATCCAGGTCTCCAGCTTGGGAAACATCTCAGCCAATGGGGAATCCTCGTGTGGGAGACCCACATTTGAATCCAGGTGATTACATTAGATTAGTGCCATATGCCCCATATGGGGCATGGCACTGGCATAATCTGAGCTTAGTGGGGGTCTCTCCGAGGAGCAATTCTGCTGTAATCAATCACTTGTTTATCCGATTAAGACCTGCAAATGCCTTCTAAATCAGTAGTTCTGAAACGTTTTTGTGTCAGGACCCCCAAAATGATATGTATTTCGCCGGGGAACCCCGTCTGAAAATGTCTTGTTTCAAAAATAGCAGATGTACAGTACAAGCTCGCAGTGCGGCATGAAGTGATGCACTGTGAGCTTGTATATCTGCTATTTTTGAGAACCACTGTTCTAAATCCTGTTTTCACAGTTTTCTGTGTGGAACCCTGAATATAAATGAACACATGCAAAGGGTTATGTTCTTGAAGAGTGTAGGGAACAGCTCAGCCCTGAGACGTCTGTGCCAGTTATCGGTAGACATGAACTATCTTCCAAAAGCGTGGAAGACCTCGCTTATAGTTCCAGTGCCGAAAATGTCCAACTCCATAGTCCTTAATGACTATCGGCTAGTTGCCTTGACATAGTTTTTAATTAAAAGTTTAGAGCACATTATTTCAAATAATCTTCTTAGTAACGTGCAACATGAAATGTTGTTACCGTTTTAGTATAGGAGGGGGAGGGTTACTGATGACGCTCTCCTATTTATGCTTAATAAGATCTATTATCATCTTGGTCAAAAAGAAACAAGATGCTTGTGTACATTTTGTTAACACCAATATCATCAGATGGGTGGAGTCCTTCCCGACTGATCGGGTACGTACAACACATGTCAGGGTGAATAAATCAATATCTCTCCCTATTACGACCAACACGGGGGCTGCTTCGTTAGGGAGCTTGATCTCACCAGTATTGTTCACTCTGTACGCAAGCGACTGCAGGAGTGCAGATAACACCTGTATTGTTAAATGTGCCGCCAACACAGCTATTGTTGGTTTGATTGAGGATGATGAGATAAGCTATCGTAGAGGAGTGGATGAGTTTGAATTGCTAAGAAAACCTAAGGAGGTTATCTTTGTGTGTTGTACTGCCTATGTATGTATGTATGTGTTATCTGTTTAAGTACTATGTATTTGTTTGTTTATGTATTGTGTAATTTCTGTGTCCTGATGGCTGCTTGGCGCAAAATGTAATCCTGCAAGGACAAATAAACAATCTATATAAAATAACTAACCTAACGTTAGTTATTTTGTGGAGATAACCGGTGTACTTTACTACTTTGTAACTGTACAGTATGTGTATATTTATTATTAACTCTACTTTTGGTTATCTGACCTGTTTCTATTCTGTTTTCCTTGCTCTTCTTTTTATGTCTGATCTATCTTCTTCCCCTTTTCACCCACTTGTCTACACTTTTAAACCTGTGATGTGACCAGAAGGGATGATTCTCATTGTTGTTGTTCTTCTTCTGTGTCCGTGTGACACACGCACACACACACACACACACACACACACACACACACACACACACACACACACACACACACACACACACACACACACACACACACACACACACACACGCACACACAGGTCATTCATTCTGATCAGATGTTGATGATGTTAATTCCCCCAAAACAAATATTTATCATCAGTGCGACATCAATGCTATTTGATTTGGACTCAATCTAGCCCTCCTCCGTGCTCCTAATTGCCGCTCAATGTGAGTGGTGAGTTTAAATTGCCTCGAGTCCCGACTCCCAACTGTCCTCATCAGCAAAGCTTAATTTGCTTCCTTTCATTAAATTTCTGGGAAAACCAATACGCAGCAGGTACTTCCACCTCCCCAGGCGAACATGGAGGAAAGTCTCAGGTTCTGAACATCATTTATATTAGAAACAGCCAGAGGTGATGAACTCGATAGAGTGGAGTGGCTATACAATATGATGGGGAGATAAGATGACTGAAGCCCGATTCGTACTTCGTCCCGCAACGGTGTCTCCCGCCTAGAATAGTCGACCTGCTATTCTCTGACGTTTTCAGCGCGCGACACCATCGCGTGGCGGAGCATAAATTAGGCCTAACTAACTAACAGGAAAGCATTTTCACTATAGCAAGTAGTGATGACTGAGAACGGCGGAGATTTTGCCCCCCCCCCCCCCCCCCCCACACTCACACACACACACACACACACACACACACACACACACACACACACACACACACACACACACACACACACACACACACACACACACCTCCCTACTACTTGTCAACTTACAGTAATTAAAGTCTCAATATGAGAGTGGCTGACACACACAAATGCATCAATTTCAAGGTGTTGAAAACTCACTGGATAGCAGAGAATGGATGCTTTTTCTTTTTCGTAATGGAATCCATTCATTAGAATGCCAATGCTCAAGAGGTGTTGTGAGACGATTAGATGCCCACAAGCCATTATTTAGTATTTAGTATTTACATAAGATTGTTGATAGTTGGGGTAAAAGCTTCGGGGAAGAACATTAACTTTTGGATTTTGTCAAAGTTGTGCAGAGTCTGGTTTACTCATTAGCGCCTTCTCTACCCCAGGAGCAATCTACACGCTCACAATACGTTGCAACATGGATAGACTGTTTTGCTGAATGTTTGCCCCAGAATAGGGATGATAGGGTTCAAGTGTGAAAACCAAGGTCAAAGAAATGTCAAAAAGATGTATTTAGAAAATGTCCACAGATTCAGAAATACTTAGATCCTCCTGCAGGTTCCAAAGGCTAGGATGATAATTAAAAGCTGCTTCTCAATTCCTTTTTACTCTTGGAACAGTAAGAGACCAGTGTAAGAGGATCTAAAGGCTCAGGCACATTGGCATTGCAGATAAATCGGCAGGTGCATTGCCATGTAGTGATTTATAAACTATTTATAAGCTTGTTTAGACAGCATAGCCGTAATCAAGCGTGCTAGTATTAAAACCATGTGTTAATGGTCCAACTCTAGCAATATTCCTTACACTTTCAACCTGGCTCCCCTATTTAGGACATGTCATTATAGGCACATTTAAAAAAAATAGCAGAGCTTGTAGATTGGCTATTTTCACTGGTTAAATGGTTAGAATATATCATTTTGTGACATTTCTGATGTGGGCCTCCACAATAACTGTAAGTCTGAGTCAGTGATGGTACCATGGTTTTTAACCTGGTTCCTGGTGTTGTGTGCAAGTGATTATAATTTTACAGGAAGTTTCTCTCTCTGGACCTCTGCCCCAAATACTAAAATGTCTTCTTTTTTTCTTTGTTCAACTATTTTCTGACATCCAAGAATCACAGATCAGCAGGGGTTTACTTGTCACGAGTGAGAGTATGGCTAGTATGAATACTCGTAAGTACAATCCATGCATTTGTGTCAGAAATACACTCACTATGGGATCAGTGGGGCTCCAATCATCTGGAAATACAGAAATATATAATTTAGCAGTATGAAAATCAATGTGTTTTCTGTCAGTACAAAGCTAGTTGTAACTTAGGGAATATGGCCCATGATGGAGCCTTAGGGCGCACCACATGTCTCTGAATACGACTTGAAATTCATTACATTTAATATTCAAGAAACAATCACAGGGGCTAAGGGGAGAGTGGTGTTGAACGTCATTGTGGGAAAAGCAGGGCACTTAAGCGAACACAAGGAGAGGATTCTGCAGTTTTGCATGTTCAATTTCTGCATCAAGCCATTTTGTTATTCCTTAAGATCTTTTATGTTAAAAAAAATTATACCTTTTCTCGATGGCATAAACTCTTAGTGGCAAAAGACATTCAATGTATTCTGTAAGCACCTCTGTATGGTGATTCACACTGCTGGTGGCGGGTCTGCCACTCCCGCCCTGGATGCAACTGTATACACCTGAATTCACAGGAAAGTATGCATGTCAAATGTGGATAAAAAGGGAAATTGGAAGCGCCTGAATCTACCAAACAAGAAAGGATTAACACTTTAAAGTCAAGTAGAAGCTAGATGCTATTCTTTGAAGTCACTCTGAAGCTCTTGTATCGAGTGCTACATGGTGTGGCAGGATTGACATTTTGACGTTTTGAATTATTATTATTTTTTGTCTTGGGGCAGTGCGGTTTAGTAATGAAATGGGGATATGGTATAAGTTCTGTCATATCCTATACCAAAAATAGTTGGCATTGATTCAATTCAAGCAATGTCATTATTAAAAGGCTGTTTTTGAGGCATCAGGATACATTTCTGCTATAACCACTTGAACCGTAGCTGCAAACATAAAATCAACTATTTTCAGCAAAGAGATTTGGTGTAGAGGGAAACTGGAGGGGGGCTAGTATAGACTCCTGGGGGACTCTGGTCAACAGATGATACAGGGTTTATTACAGCCATAACTGTTGTAGTTCAGAGAGCAGTGTACATTCAGACAAATGCATTGATTATGTAATGTTGATAATATAATAATGTAATAACATCAAATAACATGGGCTATTATATTTCCTATGTTATATTTTATATAATACAATGAATTGAACAGTAAAATGCAGGAAGTTTCTGAAGTCCAAGTATTACTCATAGACTTCACATTTGCAAGCCAAATTAGAGGAAATTAGTCATAATTAGTCATCTCCACACAAAGCTTACAAAACAAATGGCTATCATTTTTTTTAGAAAATTACCAATGCAAAAAAAATCTTCAATGTCAAATGTGAATATTCTTTTATATTGACTCAAGGTCTCTGTCTGGGGAAATATGTGAACACATTCCCATTGAAACAATGCAGCAGGACAGTGGGTTGATTCATTTAGATTTGTAGTTTGATACACTTTGGATATCGTCTCTGTCGGGTGGAAACCTCATATGTCCAAAACTGTTACTTTTCAGCATTCTTATTAAAAAATAGCTAAAAAATAGTAAATCGGCTAGCTGAAAACGCGTCGCTTCGCGCCACGTTTCGAGCTTGCGGATCTGCTACTTTTCATACCATAGTGTGACGCTGTAGTGTAGGCCGTTAATTTACGAAAAAACACAAACAGTTAGAACATGGAACTAGGAGGTTTCTGTCCGACAGCATTGATATGCTAATTGCAATACAGGCCCCTTGAGTCAAGTCTCATTAACAGCAAATTAAATCGACTTCATGGTGCAGCACAAGTGCCAGGTTAACACTGGACTGGAAGGCCATTGGGAGTCACACATCCTGTGGTTTATCCTGGCTATTAGCTTCAGTTGCACTGTTGACTTCTACCTTTTAGGAATACAGCTTTACTCTGGTCCACAGCATCTTAGAATTACACCCATAGATCAAAGGCAATTTCTGCAGAAATTGTGAAGTGCAGCGGTGGAAGAAGTACTCCGATTTGAACACCGCAATTTAAAAATACTCTGCTACAAGTAAAATGCCTGTATTGGCATCACAATATAATGAATGTATCGAAAGTACTTACATTTTTCAAAATGTGTCAAATGTTTTCAAAAATATATGCGATGCGACGTGGTGTGAGCTTGTAGATCGGCTATTTTTGAATAGCCCAAGTATAAAATAATAATCTAAATCTGCAAAGTAACTATAACTAAAGCTGTCAAATAAATGTAATTCAGTAAAACATACAATATTTACCTCTGAGACAGGGGCGGCGATATTTATAAGCTCTAGCCGCGTGCATGTGCGCCCCGTTCGCGCACGCGCGAAAAGCGAAAAGCGCTTAATTCGGTTAATTCGGTTGTTCAGTGGCGATCTGAACCAGGCGATCTGATTTAAAAAAAATATATAGCACATCTTCTATTACCATGTTCGTATCCTGAGAAACTTACATTGCTGAGCATGCATACATTAAGCTAGTTGCAATATTGAGGAATACAAAGATCAGGGTCTTAGTGCTTAGGCAATATGTCTGGCATCCAATCAAATCTGAGAAATAGATTCTATTTTGTGTTCTCATTTGCTGTACTCGATGAGTTGCACAATGCCTGACCACTCTCTGTATGTGTGACCACTCAATACAAAGTGTCTGAGGAAAACCCATTAATTAACAATCTTGGGGAGATGCTTCATGATAAGATAAAAGCATGTTCATTTGCATTCTGCACATAATCACAGTGTATCTTTTTATACATTAAGGGTGTTGAGTAGTGGCTCAGGGAGTAGAGCGGCTCGTGGCTTTGTGGTCGAAGTGTCCTTGAGGAAGACACTGAACCGGCTGCTGTGTGTGAATGGGTGACTGTAATGCACATTGTTTAAGGTTAGGGTTAGTTTGCTTAAACATTTTTTGATAATAGCTGCTGTGCGCTTGTAGAGCTGCTACTGTATTTTTACCTGAACCTATTCATGAACTTGGGTTCATGTAAATCATGTAGTTAATAGAGGACAACCAGACCCTTTGGGAGAGACAACATATTACATGAAGCACCATCTGCTTATTCCTTCAGCCTTTTTTTCTTCTCGATTTAGATGAGGTATGAGAAAGCATTGCCTCCACCAGCCCATTATTTCCCCAAATCCTAAAATGATAACCTGCCATATTGTCACGTCTGCTACTGAAACCTAATTCCTGCTGCACAACCTTGGTCCACAACTGGAGATCATCGGCAACCCCTGCTACTGTATATCACGGCCAAAGAAGTTTTCACATTTTGGCACCAGGATAAGCTGTACTTCTCCATTTCATAATTAAATGTACCAATATGAAGAATGTTAAAACGACACAGCTGAAAGTGACTGTGGAATCGCATTTATACACAAATTACACAAACGTATGCTCCGGAATTTACTCTGATGGTGTGGACGTATACAAACTGACATAGTGTTCATTATTACACTAAAGGAGTTCAATCTGTGTCTGTTTCTAAATCAAGGAATGCCAAAAAGTGTTGGTGAATTCAGCATTCCATGCAACTGAATGTGTGAATAAGCAGAAATCAGTTTTGCCTGAATAGTTTCAGCAGTAGTTGGATGTGAATAGTCTGCTCTACTGCATCAGGTGTCCCATGCATCTGGATGAGTTGGTGTCAAATGACACCAGCAATTTTCAGCTGGGTTTGTCATCAACACACCATTACTGGGACACTGTATCCATCTTCTGGAATGGAAGTTGGGCTGGGCTCCCTTCACTCAGGAGCTGTACGAGATGTGGTGCATAGTCAAAGCTCACCGTATCATCAAGGACAGTCACCACCCCAGCCACAACCTGTTCATCCCGCTTCTATGCCCGGCTTTCCTTCCCTGAAGGTCAATTGCGTTGGTACAGACGCTCAACAAAGCCAGGTGCACTGCTGTGGATTCGAACTCCGTGGTGGTGGGCAGATACTTTACCCCTGTGTTACCCGAGTGCCATGTAGATATCGTAGATTTTTTTATTCTCTTTGCTCTCCCTCTCACTGCCCCTCCCCCCTTTCTTCTTATGATGGAGCTTACAGGAAAACTAATTTCACCCACTGATTTACACCTCTAAACCTGTGAAGTGACAATAAAAGTGATTCTGATCTAAATTACTATGAAAGAGGGTTCATTATTGGGGGACGGATAGCCGGAGCATCAGTCACAAAGATTGCTCAACTGGCTATTGTTTCCATAGGAACAGTGACTAAGAGAAACAAAACAAATGCACTTTTGAAGGTTCAGTGTTCTACAGAGATGTGGGAACAATTGGTGTGATAAGGTCAAGTGAGTCATTCTTCGCTATATTCTGAACGAATGGGCGAGTACATGACATACTCCAGGAGAAGGCTCAGGCCTGAATGCTTTTAATTTTGTATCTCTAAGATGGGTGCACACACAATATCCATGCTTACCCACACACAGTCACATGCAATACAGTATGTCATTAGAGGCATAGCAATACACATGCATTGTACACACGTTTGCACGTGCAAACATGACGTTTTTTTTTTTTATCCCCCTCTTTTTGATCTACCAGATGATGACATTGGGCTATTGAGGTGATCAAGCGAGTTGTTATAACCATTATTAACCATCATTGTTTGATGTGCATGAACCTTTTCATCATATTATTCATGATTCATATTATATCATTCATTTATTCACATTACACTATTCATTCATTCTTTGTTAGGTGTAATTATTAAATTATTCTATGCTTGTATTAATCTAATTAGCAACATATAATGTAATAAGACACAATGTCTGGCACTGGGTGATCACGCCAGCCTTGGCAAACGGCTTATAATGATCATGTGCCTGAAAAAGATGCTCACCCCTGCTCTAATGAGTGTATTCTTTCCCCACCCTCTGTCTGTCTGTCTGTCTGTCTGAAGATGATTCATTAATTTAAATGAAAAGATGAAGAATCATTAATATGATTAGCAGCTGTTTCCTTTTTTCATGTCTTCCTCTTAGCATCTCACAGAGACCTGGAGAGTGTCTTTTTTTTTCTTTCTGAGAAACGGTACACGGTTCATTGGGTGCACGTATACTGTACAGTATTGGCAGAGAGAGCAGTGCACTGCTCTCCATCAGCCATTTGATCAGGAGAAAAATACACACGCACACGCACACTCGTCTGTGTGTGCAGGCATAATGAAAAGCCATTACTTGACGGTTGATCCATGAAGCCCCTTTCATTTCGATTAGTTCTGAAGAGCTTGACGGGTCAAAACTTGTTTGGCCATGGATGATCCCTAAATGGAAGCTCTGACCCTTTACTCCTCTTTGGAAAAGAGCTTGTCTTTGTACAGTACATCCAGTGGTGGAAAGTAACAAAGTACATTTACTCAAGTAGGCCTACTGTACTTGAGTACAATGTTGAGGTATGTTTTACCTTACTGGAGTATTTCCAATTTTCAGTGCTACAACTCCAATACATCTCAGAGGCAAATGTTGTACTTTTACTCCATGACAATTATTTGAAAACTTAAAGGGATATTTCACTTTCAAAAAAACTTTTGAAAGTGAAATATCCCTTTAAGTTACCAGTTACTTTGTAGATTTTGATTATTATTACAAAACATATTAACCATTCAGCCCGTCACAACACGTTTTGTAGATCAGCTATTCAAAAGATTTGTATACATTTTAATATAGACATAATAATATGACATAATGATAACTTGTGAAACTTTATGTACATTTTGATGCCAATACTTTTGTACTTTTACTCAAGTAAATCTTGAGTGTATTTCTACATTGCAGTATTGATACTGTTACTTAAGTAAAACATTTGAGTACTTTTCCCACCACTGCTGACTCAAAGAGCTTTTCTTTGTACAGTACATAATTTTCTGGCCCTGCAGTATATGTCACAAAATAGTGTAGCCATGCTCTGTGCACAAGTTTTGTTTATCACTCTGAAGAACCATATTGGTGTCAATAGGCAACGATATCATTCTGTAGCTTAAAGGAAAACATTTTGGCCAATGGAAATTCTAAGTGGCTGGGTAGGCCAAATTTAAACATCTAGTAGCCACATTGGATGGTGATAAAAGTAAATTTCAATGACATGTAAGCTACTGACATTTGTATAGTCCTTTAAAACAGTGGTTCTGGATCAGGACCATAGAGTTAAAAAATAATAGAGAGGGCACCGGAAATCCCTGCCCATCCACTTGTATGGAGTTGCTCACACAGATATAGAAACCTAGATACCTCATTGGCCTCTGCAGTTCATTGGAGCGACATGCTTTTTTATTATTTATTTTTTTATTATTAAGCTTTTGCAGATACAGGCTTTATGAAAAAAAACATTCAAAGAACCTATCACTGATCTGCAGCTACTCAGTCAGGGGTATGTATAAACTGAATGTTTGATGATTTAATGTCCTTGAGCTTCATAGGATTACAGTCACATACTGAGGAGGAGTTTGTTCAGCCTCTTCTTTAAGGCATGAATACTACTTGATGTAATGTCTCCAACAACCGCAGGGGGAAGGCTGTTCCATGTTGTTATAGCAGAGTGGAGAAAGCTCCTATCAAGGCATTTGGTGTTTGACTTGAGGATGGTCAGAGCGTGGCTTGGTAGTAGCCTACCCTCCGGGGGATACGACCTGGGAAGTGAGCTTGGGGTAGCAGTGCTTTGAGGTGCTTGATATTTCCGGGGGGAACGGGCACTGGCCAATCCCAGCGTGTTGACTACTGGCCAACCACAGCGCGTCTTTTCCAGGACTTGTCAGAATCTATTTGTCCCGCCCCCACCTGCGTCTGATTGGCCTACTGAACGCCCCCTTCTGTGACGCACACGGAAATTTCCAGCTGCCCCCCTGAAGCGGAAGTGCGTCCGCCATACATACACTTCAGAGCCAAACGAGCCGAGCCAACGAGGCGTCTACCTTTATATGTCTATGGTTGCTCACCCATCGCATACTACCTTTTCATCCCTTCTTCCGGGTTGGGAAATGTGACGGGCGGGGCTTATTTGGGGGCCTACGTGTTTTGCGTCGCCTCGCATGCGCAGTAGTGTCACCTCCGTGCACAGCCCTATGCGCAAGCTCGTGCCCAGCTTGTGAGTCGAACCCATTGGTTGAAACCGTTTTCGCTCGTTCATGTGTCTGGCCCCAGCCGTAATAAGCTGCAGTACCTATGATCGGCCACCATGTCCATTTGGCTTCACTGCTCCCTCTCGGATCTGGGGGCTTGATCAGGACCCACTTGAAAGTCTTGAACAGATGCCGTGTTAAAGGAGAAATCCGGTCATTTTAAGTGTTATGTTTGATGTGTGTCAAATCACTTACCAACGTATAAATGAAAATCGCGTAAATCCACAGAGCCCCCTATCGACCCCCACCGTTGTCATTGTAGGAGGATATAGAATAGCCCAAATTCGCCTATTTTAACCAATGCAAAGTCTGTTTTTTTGCTTCTAGTACTCATTGTTGAGTCCCATGATAATGTAACAGGCGCTAAAACTCCCGACAAGCTAACGGCTAATAACAAACGAGCTAACGCTGGGGCTGCTTATCTCTCTGAATGGCAGCCCCAGGTTGCCAGGTCGGGAGAGAAACCAGCAACCAGCATTAGCTCGTTCTGTTATTAGCCGTTAGCTTGTCGGGAGTTTTAGCGCCTGTTACATTATCATGGGACTCAACAATGAGTACTAGAAGCAAAAAAACAGACTTTGCATTGGTTAAAATAGGCGAATTTGGGCTATTCTATATCCTCCTACAATGACAACGGTGGGGGTCGATAGGGGGCTCTGTGGATTTACGCGATTTTCATTTATACGTTGGTAAGTGATTTGACACACATCAAACATAACACTTAAAATGACCGGATTTCTCCTTTAAGTGGTCAGATCAGATGGGTGGGCCGCGTGCCTTTTCAGCGCATGTTTATTTAATGATCAATCAACTCTCTTGTGAGTTCTCGTTTATTGGTATCACTTTTTTAATGTTAACGTTATATTATCGTTAAAATAAAATCTTTGTGTTTTGCTAATTATTTGGGGGCCCACTTGTAATACCCTCGCGGCCCACCAGTGTTCTACATGCTCGCTCACATGTCACGTAAGTAGAGACTGTGTGGCTGTCCATCAGCATATTGCTACCTTGGGTTGGAATGACAGGAACATGAATTTAATATGTAGAGTGGGTGATGTGACCTCCTGTGCCAGATGGTGCTGTGCGCTGTGAGGTGTATAGATAGAATGTGTAATTATTATTCACCCATGGATTTATTTTTCTTCCCCTGCTGCCAAACAGGTGTCTACAATCTACTTGACACAGCTGTCACAGGTGGTGATGAGTTATGTAGGCGTTTGCACGTACATGTCTCTCTCTCTCTCTCTCTCTCTCTCTCTCTCTCTCTCTCTCTCTCTCTCTCTCTCTCTCTCTCTCTCTCTCTCATTGTGAGGACAATTTTCCTGGTCCTCACAAGAAAAATAGTTGTTTTATGTTTTGTTTTTTTAAGGGCTTGCAATTAGAAAACGATTCAGGTTGGGGTTCGGATTAGGATTAGACATTTAGGTTAGGTTTAGGGGTTGTAGTTATAGGTTTATACGTAGTTGTGTCTTGCGTGCATCGCAACGTGTCACAGTGCGGCACATTGTGAGCTAGTTGATCGGCTATTTTCTGCTTTAGGGATAGGATTAACAATCACACTTTTTTTTTTAAATGGCATTGATATAATCGGCCTCCTAAAATGTTGATGTCATAAAAAAAATCTAGAAATACAAACACGTGTGCTTGCGTGTGTGCGTGTGTGCGTGTGTATGTGCGTATCCTAACTCTTACCCTCTGCTGTGCATTTGGATTCATTTGCATGTGGTTTGATGCTGACATCTCTTCATGCCTGTGAGGACTATACTGCTGGCAATTATTAAACCCAACTTGCGCTCCTAACACCTCATCAGACACATCACTTTGAGTGATGCCACTGTTACCATAGCAATGCTGGCCGCCAGAAAGCGGAAGCGGCTGCTATACCTCACCTGTAGCTCTCACCCCAGTTATGTGGAAGCTTCACAGAGATTGTCCTCATGAAAAAGGTATTAGGCAGAGTCCTTCACTCGCTCACATGTCGTGACATTGAAATTGGCTGCAAACAGACAGACAGAGGGAGAAAGAGAGAGGTTGAGAGACAGACAGATAGACAAACAGAATGAATTCTGGATGTGTATTGATGGAAGCGCAGAGAGACAGATGTTCTCTTTCAAAGCCTGTCAACAGGTTTGATTATTCACTGCAGCGAGCGACGGTCAAATGGAGGCCCGCCTGTGGCTCGAGGATGAACTGTGTGTGTGTGTGTGTGTGTGTGTGTGTGTGTGTGTGTGTGTGTGTGTGTGTGTGTGTGTGTGTGTGTGTGTGTGTGTGTGTGTGCGTGCGTGCGTGCGTGCGTGCGTGCGTGTGTGTGTGTGTGTGTGTGTGCCCGCGTGGGTGGGCGGGCATGTGTACACAATGCATTTGTGACGCGTTGTGATCCTATAGATCTGATATTCGCCACACGACAAGCATAAATTAGGCCATAGGTTCCCCAGTCCCTGCTGCTCCCTGATCTGTTGAAACCTTGACACCTCTCTCGCTGCTCACCCCCCATGCTTCTCATTATTGAGGATTATCCAGCATAGGATGACCAGTAGTAGTTGAGTTTGTCTCGTACAGGCTGTGTAGTCCGTAGGGCACGTATGAAGGGTGGGGGGAGAGCTGGTTCACTTTGACACACAACCGTATAATTCCCCTTGTTTTTTGGGTGCATGTTATGACTTTCTCTCTCTTACTTCTTATACTGTACTTTCTGTTCTCACACACTTTTCGTTTAATTTGATAAATATGTCTTTCTTCTCCTCCTCCTTCCCAACATTACTGCCATTCTTCTATCACATTCTTCCATATTATATGGCCTTTGCCTACTTTCTGTTCCATTGCATACGCTGTGACACTTACAGTGGTTATGCGGCACAAACGTGACGCGAAGCTCGGCCAATCAGTTGCCGATGGGTTGGGTTATTATTATGAGGACTTAAGGCCTTTGCAGACAGGGTGCGATTAGTCAATCAGTTTTTACCGCATGCGAAAAGACGCACGAATCGAACTGGGTTCGATTGGGAAAAAAACGCATCGCATCGCTGCACGGTAAATTCGGAGCGGTGTGCATGAGGTCATTGAGAACCATGTGTTAATTTAAAAAATTATATTGTCCGTTTTTTCCGTGCGAAAAATCGCACCCTGTCTGCAAAGGCCTTTACTGGCTAAGCGAAAACAAAATGTGACGTGGCGCCAATCCATGAAGCCAGACGTTTGGGTTGGCCAATCAGGGAAGCAGATGTACCTGCGGTCAGATAGAGGCAGATATTTGAGGTTTTATGGTTCTCTGAAACTGTTGGTCCGTTCGAATTGCCATTCGACGGGACACACATCGGGGTCATATGAGAGTTATGCTGATGACAGTGTTACACAGAGATTTGGTGAATTAATTGAAGGAGAATGCGAAGTCTGTCGATGGTCAAGTGGTATAGACCAGTGGTTCTCACAGTGGCGTTGGGTGTAGCTGGCGAGACTTTCAGACTTTTGTTTTTCATAATACAGTAGTTCTGTATTATGGTATGTATGGTCCATAATACAGGAAGCCTCGCCAGCTACACCCAACGCCACTTGAGAACCATTATACTGTAGGCTATATCAAATGACACTGGCTGGCTTATCCCTTTAGTGACGCGGACACGAACCTCTAGAGGGAAAAGTACAAGTCAAAGGGCCCTGTGCTGACAGGTGCTTTTGGAATAAATAGTGTTAAATAGCCAGTGGGCCAGTTGGTCAAGGCTTCCAGAATTTATGACAGCTCCCATGCCACAACGTTTGAATTGAGAAACATGGTCGACAAAACCACCATGATAGTGACCTGTCACTGAGGTGTTTGTCACAGAGTACACCTACATCCCAGCGGCCCTGGCAGGGCTGACTATAGATCAGCCACTGGGCGGGCTGTGCCCCTTGCCCATCTGCCATCATTTATGTATGTCACACTGCCAGGTGAGAGGTTGGTTTAATTAGAGGTTTGGCATTTATGAACGGCACTGCAGGCTGCAAACCTCCTGCCTCCCAACCACTCAGCCTGCCACTATGGAGGACACAGTGCATGGAGTGAATAGCGAAGGCACACACACACACACACACACACACACACACACACACACACACACACACACACACACACACACACACACACACACACACACACACACACACACACACACACACACACACACACACACACACACACACACACACACACAGTGTAGTAAATGTCAAGGAATTCTGGATTAGAGTCACTTGAGAATTTTTAGGTTTCGAAGATTAGAATTTATTACATGAGCTCATGGGAGAAGTACATACTCACAGGTCAGTGGTCAAGTAATTCTCTGCCAAAAGGGATTGGGAACAAAGATAAGAGGGGCCCACACCACAGAGCCAAGCTGAACTCATAATAATAAATACCAGGCCAGCATATAGTGGCATCTTGGTTCTATATTCAGATTGTTAGAACATAATAAGAATAACATGCACAAGGTCATGCAAAATCATTACAAAATAATACACATACATGTACACTAAAAGACCAGTAGAAGAACTTTGCAATGTCACCTTTGGTAGTAATGTATCAAATATCCCTAGAAACATGATCTAATGTGCATACTCAATGTTTTTGTTTTCAAAGATGAATAACACCCTCACATCACGTGTTATATACTATATGTGTCGCATGTGTGCTGTGTACTGTATGTGCAGCTCAGTCAGTCAGTCAGTCAGTCAGTCAGTCAGTCAATCAATCAATCAATCAATCAATCAATCAATCAATTAATCAATGAGGCACCACTGATGCACAACATTCTCTGCCAATTACTTTGCACACACCTCCCTGACTTGAAGTACTTAAAGTCATTAATCTGATACTACCATACTGATCTCTCTAGTTAATGCCTTTTGTGGTCATGTTCAGCACTGATTCAATTTCAGTGGCAAGCATGTTAATGTCTTGCACATTAGACACAGGACCATACATACCAAGGAATAAACTCAGTCTTGTTGTTATTCTCACAGGGGTACTTTGGGGTATACACTATTTTATATTTAGCCGATTCAATTTAGTTGTGTTCCCTTCTGTGATTATTATATTCAGCTGAGATAATGACATAATATTTACGGTATGCGTGCTATTACCCATATAACCTGTTAGCTTAATTTTAATACTTGTAAAAGCTAAATGTACATGGAACTACCGATGAGATTATAACGTTTTTTTTAAAGTTATTCAGCATACAATATTGTATTACTATTATTTTCAAGTGTATGCTTAGAATACCAACCATGATCACTTGCAGGAGTACAGTTGGAAGCAATTCTCATTAGGAGTGACAAGGCAGGACTTGATCAGAAATGACTACATTAGAGCCCAGGTTAGAGGGTTTGGGGATAAAGCAAGAGAGGCGAGGTTGAGATGGTTTGGACATGTGAAAAGGAGGGATGAGGGGTACATTGGGAGAAGGATACTGAAGATGTAACTGCCAGGTAAGAGGAGAAGAGGAAGGCCAAAGGGGGAGGTTGAGAGACGACATGCAGGTGGCAGTAGTCATCGTGGAAGATGCAGAAAACATAACCAGATGGAAACAGGGAATTAGCAAGAAGAAGAAGATTTAATGGAACACCAGACTCACTGGTATAAGGAATCTATAGCACAATCAGTCAGTGTGGTTCAATGTCTCAACAACTGATACATACAAGTAAGTGTATGTTCTGGCATGCCTTATTTCAGCTGCTCTCTGGTGGCGTGTTGTGTTGTGTTGTGTTGTAGTGTTGTGTGAATACCACCTTTCACGATGCACATTGTTACAGAAGGTGTGTTATTGACTTGAAGTAGAGTTGGAATGAAGAGACTCCAGGCTGGGCCCCCATTAGCAGCAGCACAAGCAGGCTATCCTATCAACACAGCGATAGGAACCACATCACCACTTCATAACCTCACGTCACCAGGCTTTCCACACAGCAGAAACATAGACCAGCCATCCCTGCTCTTAGTCTTGCACTTGGCAGGGACACTGACATGTTTGGTTGAATGGTTTAGTTACTGCATAATCCATTATGCATAATCCATCAAAACTAATAGAACTAATAATGCTAAATAATAACAACTACAATCATGAGAATAATAATAAACAAAAACAGTTGAAATGGCTTCTACGCTCCGGCCCCTAATTGTGCAGAATATAAATACATTATTAAAGATGCATTTCTAAAGAAGCCATATACACAAGAAA
This sequence comes from Gymnoscopelus microlampas, assembly GCF_963454915.1. NCBI lineage: Eukaryota > Metazoa > Chordata > Actinopteri > Myctophiformes > Myctophidae > Gymnoscopelus > Gymnoscopelus microlampas. The sequence goes on along the minus strand of NC_139956.1, from coordinate 21,339,289 downwards.
AACATTTATCAATGGTATGTGGTATGTGTGTTGTATTTAATCTTGACTGAATCTTGAGGCATCTTTCTCTTGCATCAAAGGCAGATATTCAGAGACCCACCTGTTTCCACCTCCTTCTGGCATACAGATTTCAATGCATCATGCTTATCACTCATTGTATCAAAGCACTCATTCAAATTGTTCAGCTCAGATTGTACTTCAATGACATATTCATTAGAACTCATAAGCACTTAGATTTTTTCCATTCACAGGCCAGCTGTGTGCTTTTTGATTTTCGTACAGTTTCCAAACGTGTCACCAATAAAAGTCCAGCAGTGACAAACACGAAAAAATAAATGTGGTGCAAAGTGATGTACTTTGTTTGCGCGTCCAATCCCAGTTAGTTCAATTGAAGCGTTGTGATTAAATCCTTCCAGAATCCAACGCTTCAATCCAATGGAACACATTGGACACAATGGAAATGTCCTTGCTTGAGTTCTTTTGTCCACAATCCAATGTTCAAATAGGACAAGGTTTTTGCTTTTGTAATGGCGTTTGTCGGCTCGACTCAATTCCTCCAAACAAACCAGCAAAACCCACTGATGCACCCAGACTTTAGTTGTACACAGGTGAAAGAAAACATTGTCCACAGGTTGTATTTCATATTTATATAACTTGATCCTCAAAACTGCACAGAACTAGAAACTAATAGAACTAATAATGCTAAATAATAACAACCACAATCATGATAATAATAATAATAAACAAAAACAGTGAAATGGCTTCTACACATACACAAAATCTCCTCAACTTTTGTCTGCGCCTCTCGTTCTGCTGAATGAAATGATTATAGAGTTGTATTACACCTTGCAGTAATTGACAATGATTTTGTCTGCCATCAGCAATTTGACCTGTTCAATAAATGGGTTAGTGGGGCAGACATTGGTCTACCCATCAGTACTTTTATAGTGACAGTTCGGTCACCCTATAGCGCAATTCATATAGTTGTGTGTGAGTGCATGCATCTATATCTAAATACAGTATATATCTATATCTCTGTATTTACGTATCTATATCTATATCCTCTATATATTTACGTTGGATTGTAAGACCTATGGTTCAAGAGTTATAGGCCAACATGTTAAAGTGGGCTAATATAGTGCCACCATGAGGCTGATTTGGGTACTGGCAGTGTGCACAAAACGTTTGGCGCTCAGTGGTTTCCGAGATTAGACTTTGACCCCGCATAGATTATTATATAGTTGCTGTCCAGCAGAAACCAGCTAACTCCATTTTGACGCTTTAGCATTTTTTTCCCATAAATCAGGGCCATTGAACACCCTTTACATCTGTGTGTTGGTAAAAAAAAATATTGAACCAATGAAAAGCATTAAAAAACGCTTTCTGCTACTCCACCGGAGTTCGCTGGTTCTGCTGACTCCAGGCCCCTTTTGACCTCCAACCTCACTGTGAGCTTGGAGGTCCATTCAGCTGTTCTTATCAATGACGAACAAAACCTCCTAACTCCACTTTTTTGAACATTTTGGAGTTAGCTGGTTTCTGCCGGACAGCAGAGATGTATAATATAAATGAATAAATGATACGCTGTACCATGGAAAGAGCTGCTTGGAATACTGAAGCCCATCTCACTGCCATCCCAATAATTATCTAGAACCTTGGAATCAACCTTATCTTTTATTCTTATTCATGGGCAAGGCGGTATATTCCCACCATACATTCAAATTAGACCACATACTGTAGGTGGAAAGTGGCGGCAACATTTGCTTCTACACAAATGCTTCTACTACCACACTCATTCAGTGTGTTTAATGGCAATTGTCTTTTTAAACCTGTGATCATGCTAAAAGCTGAATAAACATGAACATAACTACTACGCGCATTTGTTGTTCTGCCCACGGGTTTGCGGACAGGAGTGTGTGCTGAGAGAGAGAGTAGGGAGGGAGAGACAGAGAGAGTGAGCGCACACGATGACATTGCCCTGTGTCGTGACTCGTGAGGAGCTTTCGGTCTCAGACTTCACCCCAGTGTGACGAGTCGCGCAGGTCAAAGCTTTCTGTAATAAGATGGACTGGGAGCCCAGGGGGCCCACCCTGCCATCCAACACAATCTGTCTGGGTGTCATTTGTGAATTACGCACACACTGGGAGATGCTTGTGTATCAATTTTAATTACTTCATAGGTAACAGGAAGTCTGCTGCCACAGTGAAATTACTGGCTATGCACTGTCTGCACAAGAAATGCTATACGCAGACAGAACATGTTCTACACGCAGACTGGTGAGCACACATGCACACACACATATAGTACACATGCAGGGGGAAAAGACACCCATTTCAGATTCTGTCAATGCACTGAATGAGACTATTGATTTGTCTAAGTAGGTGAGATACTGACCAACCCACGTTTAATCAGACTATGAGACAGACACACATCATACAGTACATATTCTATGCTATCTTGTCATTCTCTATCCATCATTCTCGCTCCCTCTACACACACACACACACACACACACACACACACACACACACACACACACACACACACACACACACACACACACACACACACACACACACACACACACACAGCATTATGCAGTAAAGTGATTTGATTAATTCTTCATTATTGTAAGCTTATAAGCAAGGTGTATGAGCCCTGCTGTGCTATACTCTTTCCTATTGATTATTGTCTTCTTTGACCATCATTTAATAGGCCCAATAGGCAGACATGGAGACCTCATATCACCTGCCCTGGGCTGGGATTTGCCATAAGGGGTCCAAGGTACCCACGGTTAAGGGAAGCAAGGTTGAAAGGCTGATCTGAAAGCCATGTCTTTCCGACAGGTTTCTAACCCTAACCCAGGTTGCACATAACTCCAAAGGACACGCGGCTACTGTATATAAGTTTGGAGACCTCACTGTCCATTAAAGATTACAGCGGCACTGTGATCTAGCTCACAATGCGTCTCATCGCGACGGGTTGTGAGCTTGCAGATCTGATATTTTCAGATAGCCAATGCAGACAGATCTGCAATCGTATTAGGCATAAGTGAGTCAAGGGCAATGAATTGGGCGAGAGCCTGTGTTATTTTTACTACCTTCGGGTTGTCTTTTGAATGTTTTTTCTCGCTTCTGGAGTGTAATAGCTAATAGTTAATAGCTAATTCAAATCTATTTTTCTTAAGTCTTTTGGAGTTCTGTGTGACATCATTTTTCTTTTTGTTTCTAGATGAAGGAGGTGAAAATTCTCCTGTGCATCAATGGAGACATGTTGGAGAGAGAGGCCACAAAACCTTCTGACTCCTTGTTAGAACTATTCACGCCCACACATCCTGAACAGAAATAATTTGGTTCAAATATTGGTTTGCACGCACGCACGCACGCACGCACGCACGCACGCACGCACGCACGCACGCACGCACGCACGCACGCACGCACACTGGCAGAAACACACACACACACACACACACACACACACACACACACACACACACACACACACACACACACACACACACACACACACACACACACACACACACACACACACACACACACACACACACACACTGGCAGAAAGATACACAGGCTGTGTTATACAGTGGATCAGTGCGTCCTACAGGCAGAGTGTGTAAGATGCTCAGAGAGGCCAGATGAATACAGTCAATTTAATTTGCACATTACATATGATATGAGTGCCCTCTATGGTAATGTATCAAATTCATAGTGTGAATTTGATACATTTCAAGCACACACATTGACTACCATAAAGAGATTAAACTATATTAAACTTTATTAATCATGCACCCACACATTTAATTCATACATAGACATTCGATGGTGTCATGATGCTGTGGGGCCAATCTACAAGCTCCACAACATGGCACGGATTCAACACTGTGGGCTTGTTGTAGATCTGCTATAGGTGCATGACGTTGTCGTACGACAAAGCATGAATTAAGTCAGATGTGTACGCATACACTTGTGTGTTGAAACTGGCACACAGACAGTTCACACGCACACTTGTGACCATATTCACACGGTGGACATTTTGTTCTTACATCATGCGGGGAGGGGTTTCCCACCCTCAAGAGCAAAATGGCCACTGTGTGAATATGGTCATTGAATCTCTCTTTTTCTTCATAGCCCTGTTATTTGTAATCCGATCCAAAGTAGATTACCATGGCAACTCGTCCACAGTGTACTAGTGATCGCTGCAGTGCTCTCTATACGAATCATGTTGTCATACAGTCAGTAGCTGCACTCTCATGTGCACCATAATGCACTTCAACAGGAAGTAACCACTTCAGCTAATCTGTGTGAGTAGCAATAAAGTGGGGTGAGTAGGAGTTCACAGGGCTGGGTGATTGGCCTATGGACAAAATGTTATATCGCTTTATTTGTTTGACCAAATCAATATAAATTTGTACTACAGACGGACGTCACAGACGACCAGAGGGAGTTAAGTTGAGAATCCTGCCGCAGAGTCAGTTGGATAGGCAGTTGGCCAACTAATACGCCCATATATAGGCATATGGAGGTCAGGTTGCAGTTGGGAACTGCAGGTATGACTGTGTTGTCCATATATGGTCATGCACAAATATGGGACTGATCGACCTCAAACTCGGCGTGTGCATCGGGGAGGACTTTAGGGAGTGTGGTTCCCGCCGTCGAGTCGCTCAGATAGGCAGTTGTCCAGAACCACCAATCCGACCGATATCCCCATATATAGGCATACGTAGATCCAGTTGTCCAGAATCACGTTCCTCCCGATGTGCCCATATATGGGCATATACTGATGACATCAGGGATCTACATAAAAGGATCACAGGCAGGCAGACAGACAGATACAGAGATCTCCATGTATGGGCATAAAGGGGACACAGACAGACAGACAGACGGGTACAACAGGTACAGGTTTAGAATTTCTTTATGATTTCTGACCCCTTTTAAAGGTAGGGTAAGTGATTTGCTTTGGTTAAAATAAGTGTTAAATAGCTCTATATTCTGATAGTACTCATTGCTATAGAGTGTTTGTTCAGTATTATGAGTCTCCATGTCTCTCCGCCTCTTTATTAAACAGAAAATGCATTTTCGTTTCAGTTTCAGTTTCATTTCCAATTTTATCCAACCAGGACAGAGAACTCAATCAGGATACAGATTAAACAGTGAAATTGGAAGTGATGAGACTAAGAAATTAGCCGACAAAATTGGAACTGGAACACTATACAAATTAAGCTTAAAAATGGGTACTTTCTCCTGATTGGCTGAGATTTTGACACCTACCGGAAAATGTATTTTCTGTTTATTAAAGAGCTGGAGAGACAGGGAGACATCTGTTACTGAAAAAACACTCTATAGCCACGATTACTATCAGAATATAGTGCTTTAACCTTTTAACAAAATACTTTTTGTTTTAACCCAAAAATATCACTTACCCTACCTTTAAGTATAATAAAATAACGCCGAGAGAAAATCAGGGGGTAAAAACATTTTTTTTGCCAAATCGTATATTGATATATCAATATTATATTTGTATATTACCCAGCCTTGGTACACAGTCTGATCAAAGAATGTTGATGCTACATATCTCCTCTGCCTCTAATAATCTTGTCTTTCATCCATGTGAATTCCTGTATAGCACTGGCAGGAAGTTTATTTGTGGACGTTTTGAGAAGCACCCTGATTTCGTGTTAAAATGATTACCCTTCAGGTACTCCACAGGTCTTATATAATATGCATCTCATCTTAAAAATTGCTTTTTGGGCCTCCCATGAAGGCAATCGTATGCTCAAAACTGTAACACTTTCAAACCACTTACAGTTGCATTTGGGGAGCCACTGCATGCATGATTAAGGGAGGGCAACAGCACTCAGACTTGTTCTTTCATGAATTTCATCTTTATTCCAACAGTTGAGCTGAATCAAAAGCCTAATGTTTTGAGAAATGTCTTCATCAGGGGCCAAACAAGAATACTGGGTTGAAAATCACTTTTTATACATTTCCAAACATCACAAATAGGATAATTACATTGTTGATAATCAAGTTTTCATCTCTCAACTACATTGCCGCTTGTGTTTGCTTACACTTTATGGCACCATCTTGTGGTTAAATTAAAACACATCAAACCAGCCAAAAGAACAAACCAAAAATCTAATTCAAACTCGAATTCAAGCTTTTGAGGAATAACCTCAAGTATAACACTTCATTCAATCCCTATGGTGACAGTGTGTTTATGTATTCAAAAGGCTTCACGTCTCAAAAGCAATAGATCCAGATTGACAACTCAGTTATTGCAATGCCTTTAGACTCGAAGTTGTGTGCCCAAAAATATATATATAAAAGAAAAAGAAAGGTTTTGCTACGGGAGAAGTAAGCTCCTGAAATCCAAATGTTCAATTGTCTTTTGACTTTCCCCACATACAGTACATCAAACCACAGGGACATTTCAGCATATAACCCCCCCCCACACACACACACCACCACCACCACCACCACCACCAGTAGCACAATAAATCCCTTTACATTAACCATATAAAGCCTAGTATCCTTATTCTGGGGGCGAACATTTGGCGAAAATGGCAGATCTACAAGCTCATCACATTGCAATGCATTTTGAGCTTGTAGATTGGCTATTTTCACAGAAGATATTTAGTGTGGAGGGGGAAAAAGTATAACCTCTTGTGCAGGTTGAGTTTTCGCAAGGAGTTCATGAGAAGAGCATTTGGGTCACACATACACACCCACGCTCTCACATGCACACAATCACACATGCATGTACACACTCACACAACAACACTTGACACAAAATTCATAGACACGATTCTTATTCCAAGAATTGGAGATAACAGGGAGGTGTGTGTGTGTGTGTGTGTGTGTGTGTGTGTGTGTGTGTGTGTGTGTGTGTGTGTGTGTGTGTGTGTGTGTGTGTGTGTGTGTGTGTGTGTGTGTGTGTGTGTGTGTGTGTGTGTGTGTGTGTGTGTGTGTGTGTGTGTGTGTGTGTGCAGCATTGTGTGAGCTGAAAGTCTCCAGGTGTGAAAAAACGACATTTGTTTTTTTCTTGTTCTTGCAAATTACAAACCTGCCATCCATCTTCTTGGCTCATTGCAATCTTTACCTCCCTAGTTCTCGAAATGTTTGAGGTCAGTGCTAGTTTCATATTTCATCATGAAGTCCTGGCATGTCGTGGCTGCATGGGACTTAACCACTTAAACCAGAGTCCCTCAGGGGCAGTGTTAATTTTGACAGAAAATTTTGATGTCCTTTTAGTCTTTCTTCCAGTTTTTGTCACGTTTTAGTCATCTGAAATGTTTTAGTTTTAGTCTACTTTCAGTTGACTTAAAAGGATCCCTGTCTAATAAGCCAAATATACATTATAATTGTCCTCTATAACTAAAATATAAAACAGTTAAATCTTTCACTCAATAGGGGCAATGCCCATCGCACGTTGATGATGTAATTTGCCCATGTGTGGTCTAGTCCTATGGAATTTATGGAATACATGTGCAAAAAAAACATATTCAAAATATTGATTTGATGCTCATATTAACCTTAGGAAGTATTACATTGTTTTTTATCAAGGCAACAACTCAGTGGAATAATGCAACTTTAGTAAACTCTTATTTGGAAAAGCCAATACAGATGCAGATCAAATTAAATAAGGAAATAAGAAAATGTTTACCTGTTGCTACTACAGTATCTGTACCGGCTGTCTATTCTTAGATCTGTTGTATCCATATTATGTGTCCACTATCCATATGATTACCCCGTCTTTGCATAGACTTGGTTGCCCATTGTTAAATGCTCATTAAACTCACAAATATTCTCCAAATTTATTCAGTAGTAGCTCTATCAGCTAATACAGCCATGCTTCAATACAGCATATCAGACACGTACTAAGTGACACATTTTGAATTTGGTAACCTCTCTTAATTAAAACAAGAAATCATAATAGGCCGATTTTAAATATGGCTGATGGTCATTTGGAGTGAAAATGTAGTATATTGGCTGGCAGAAAATCAGAGTTCCCACCATTTGTTACTGCAATGTTGCAGGATCTGTCTATAAGTGGCTATTATCTCACTCCAGTGGCCTAAAAAACAGCTATATACATCTTAACAATGGAAGGAAGAAATGAAAGGAACACACTTAGATCACCATACACACAGATGTTTATTAGAATGCGGCTTCTCAACTGTTAGCGTTTCACACCCAGGGGTTAATGTCTGCTCACCAGACACTTTTGGTTGTCTCGTTTTGTTTTTTAATAGCGTGTTCGTCAGTCTACTCGCATAGCACTATGATATGTCTTCTGTCTAGCTGTTAATGAGAAATTAAAACAGGACTTGTTTTCATCAAACTCTCAACGAGTTTGAAAGATCAATTAAGGACAATGCACCATCAATCATTTAAATCGGGGGGTTTTGTGTGTGATCACTTTAGCTTCTTTTTTTACCATCATAAAGGTGAGCATATAAAATATTCAAGAATATAGGTTCTGTAATATAGGTTACATTATTATAGTAAAAAGAAAAGAAAAAAATGCCTAAAAATAAGCTCACATAACAGCCAGAAGCACCAGCCATGGGGAGGAAATGCATTGTGGTGCAGAGGCAGACCACACAGAGGTGCTAGTGTACCATTGCTCTGCTCATCTACCACAGGATATTTGTAGACAACTAGTCCTATACAACAGTGGTTCTCAACCAGTGGTCGGGGGACCACCGCTTTACATTTTTGTTAAACATCTGCATTGCTTAATTAAAGAATTGTTATTTTGATCAACGTTTGCCTGTAATCTCTCCTATGGTACCACATCAATAGAGCATGGAATTGTGGACGGAATCATATCCAACAATGACAAAATATTCAAAGTCTTGGGTCTGAGAGTCTAAATCTCATCAAACGGGTGGTCCATGGCTCAAATGCCGAATAAATAATGGACCTTGATATGAAAAGGGTTGAAAACCACTGCTATACAATAATGCTTTCACATTGCTCCCTCCAACCAACATGATATTCCCAATGCTCTGCCTGTGGGCCGTGCACAAGATGTTGAAACAGGGAACAGAATATTCTTATTCAACATACTGGACCTGATAATGGGCCTCATTTATCAAGCAGCATACGATAATCTCTTGTGATTGTTTTCTTTTTTTGTATCTGCATTGGCATGACACATTGGGATTTCTCACTGTCCAAAAATACGACTTGTTCAGACATTTACGAGAAAGAGAGAACAAACACTCTGTGTGTAAACTATGCAGTTTATGTTTACATTTTTATTGACAGCCATCTGTTCTCTAATACTACAAATAGTTTTGCAAATATTTTTGAGGCGAACATGAATGTTTGAAATGAATATCATTAAACAGGGTTTCTCCCATGTTTTTATAATTAATCGTTGAGAAGCCTTCTATAAATCTGAGAAAGTCTAGCTGTGAATTGCAAAACATGGCACTTACTGTATGCCCGATTTACTGTTGCACAACAAAAATAGAAAATCTACAAGCTCACGTGTCGTGACGTGAGCTTGTAGATCTGCTATATTCGGTGAGCAACACAGGCAAGCAACTATGTATGAATCAGGCGTTAGACATGATTCAGTGAGGGAAAAACTATGCAAATTCACTCTGCTAATGACTCCTCCAAAATACAGCAACTTGTCACCATTTCTAAAAGGGTTATTTGTGATGTAAAAGCAAATGGTAGATAAAAGTTTAATTTAAAAAAACAAATCATTAGCAAATATTTGGTTGGAATGTGTGGATCATCTTTGTGGGTGTCTGTCATGCATAGTATTATGAGGCAAATGCACTTCTAATCTGTGACACTTTATCAACACAGATGCCGGGATACAATTGAAAAGGTGTTTCTGAATATTTGATACACTGGTAGTTGCTCGTATAGTTTTACCAGGAAAGGTACACACATAATTTACACCGCTTTGATAAACGAGACCCATTGAGTTGTTCACAGTCAGCACTGCCTTCTTTTCACATGGCACCTGATGTAATCCTGTGATAACGGTTAACTTAGCTTGACTAGCCATTCGTTAGCTAGCTATTCTCGTGATCCTTTCTTCTGTCGGGCAACAGAAATATGAGCACCATCATCTGTGGCAATAGATACTCAGAATGTGTCAACAGACCGCTCATGATCAATGTGTAACATGTAGCCCTGGGTTTCACTCTGTTCAAAAACATTGTCCTCCTCTGTCATTGAGTGACTCAGGCTATGGTTAGGTCTGGTTTAGTTATTGTGGGCCGGCGTACAGCGGTGGCTCTTATAGGTGCCCAGGTGGCGGAAGCTCCGCCCACACTGATGGCAGCAGTAAGGGGTGGCTCCGCTGTGGATTCTCTGGTGGGTGTACAGGTTGCCCAGCTCCTTGAAGCGTCGGCCACACTGAGGACAAGCATAGGGACTCTCTCCCGTGTGGACACGCTGGTGTCTCTTTAGGCCAGAGAGCACAGAGAAGCCCTTCCCACACTGGGGGCAAGGGAAGGGGCTCTGGGCGCCGCTGTGCCCCAGCCGATGGCTCTTTAGCCGGGCGGCGTGGCGGAACCTCTCCCCACATTCCGGACAGATGAAAGGCTTCTCGCCCGTGTGGATGCGCTGGTGCTGCCGGAGGTTGCCCAGGTAGTTAAAATGGCGCCCGCAGTCCCCACACTCGTAGCCACCCTCGATTTTAATTTCCCTTTTTACTCCTCGATTGAGGCCCATACCGATCCCCGATCCTCCTTCATTGTGGTCCCCACCGCCTCTCCTGGCGTCACTGCTGCCCTCTCCCAGCGGGGGGATGGCTGAAGACGTGGACTGCAGGGCCTGCAGGGCCTGGGCGCCAGGAGCGTCTGTGTGTATCAGTTTAAGATGTTCCTCTAGGAACAAGGAGTCGGGGCAGAACGTTCCACACAGGGGGCAAATGTAGGTGTGGCCGGGGAACTGCTGACCTGAAAACGGGGAACACAAAATGAGATTATAATTTGACTGGCAAACTCCATTCTTAAAATGTGACCTTGGAAGATTCCATATTTGGAAATAAGATATTTTCTCATTATTTTCATTGAAGATTGCGAAAAGCCAAATCCTGCCGTCTCTCTTTTCTTATTTTATGGCATTTTTAGTTCATTAGACAATATAACATTACAGTCGAGTGACAGGAAAAGAGGTGATTATAGTCGAGCAGTGGATCCCAAACGTTTTAACTCAAGACCCAAAAGAGAAATTAGACTCAAACTAGTGAAATTAGCAGATCTATAAGCTCACAACGATTTACAAGCTTGTAAATGTGCTATTAAAGATATTTACCCGCGACCCATAAAAATTAGTCCACGACTCAAAGATGGGTCCCGATCCACTGTTTGGGAAACAGTGATGTAGAGAGTCACTGTATGCCTACTGCAATGCATTCACTGTTTTAAACAGCCCCAGGGCATACCTGTTCCCAGTATCTTGAGGACTGATAAAGCTGATGTTTAAAAGTTTATTCAAAGTTTCGGCCGCTTTCAACTTTGAGATCGGATAGAACCAACATCTATGACTTGAGCTTTAGGACGGATTTCCTTTTAACTGTCCAAAGTGCTTAAAAGTGTAAAAATGTCAAGATTAAAGCGGTCTGCTTCCAAGGTTGTAACGATCTGAGCTTCATCAATAATGTATGCATTCTTTAAAAATACACGGCCCCAAAAAGGTTTGAGGAGAGGTGAGAGAGAGAGAGAATGGCCAAAGAATAAATGGATGATAGAGAATATTAGATAAAAGAGACAGATCATGTTGTTAGAAGAATTCTGAAGAGATTTTGAAACAATAAGTAACATGAACTTCAATAAACGGAATTTTCAACCTACACTTACATGTACTTAGAAATTATATACATGTACACCACCACCATAGCACAAATCCAATGGCAAATCCAATGGCAATAGGCTATATCACATGGCCTTAAATGGGCATTGAATTTAATCTTCTATCTCAAATCTTCTAGATCAAAAGGACAAAAGGACCACAATGGCTTTTGTCCCTTTTGAATTTATATTGATTACTTTAATTAAAAGCTATATCAATCAATCACAACAGGAACCATTACTGTAGTTATACAGTAGTCACTGACTCTGATTCACTGATTAATCTCTCTCCGCCTAGCCTCGGAAACCCAGCCTTTTTTTTTGTTTCAAAAGAAAAAGTCTGGGCGAACGGTGCAGGAACGATGGTCTTAGGACCTTGTTAACTCCTAACCAACCAGAGTGCAGAGGGGCGTCGCTCTAATTTTTAAGTTAACCAAATCAGCACTATTCACAAACTGATTACTTTTTTCTATTGTCTCAAGGCATGTATCAACAGAATATATCATAAACAAGGGAAAGTAAAACATTACAGATTACTTTCCTTTTGTAGCTATTTATGTATTTATTGTTATGGTTGCCCTTGATATCAATGGAGAGTTGTTTGCCACTTGCCAGACCTTGAGCTTTGTAGGCCACCTCAATACAGTGATAAAAACAGAAGCATAGTCTTTATTAATTGAGAATATATACTGTATTTGTATACTATAATAAAGAGCATGATTAAAAAAAACAGGAATACTGGTTATATGCCAACTGTATGACTTTATTTAACTTGATTCATCCCACAATGGTTATCCAAGTTAACTTTAAAAACATTAATATGGACCGATATTATGGCGATACATATACAATGTATTTCTATGACAATATGCATGCGGACACGCGTGTTTTTCCACCTAGAGCTGAAAAGGTTTCTTCAAGTGCCCGGGCAGCGTGTTGGAGCATGCATGGCCAGTGAGAACTGCTGTATTCATGAACATGTGAGTGAAAGTGAAGCAGCATCCATGTGCTTACGCTTGCGTGTCTGGTGGGCTCTTTGCGTAGGCCACAGCACCCACCCATGCAACTAGATACTCAATATGATTAGTTAATAAAAAAATCACACCCAGTGTGAGGAGAGTGGTGCCTTTGAAAGTGTAACTGGTTGCATCCTTGTGTTGCAATCAGCAACAATATGTTGTCACGTGACACGTGACAACATATTGTCACGTGTCACATGAAGCTTGACCAATCATACGGACGGACATACGGACGGACATACGGACACACGGACAAAGTCAAATGTCGGAGTGGTTGGCACCACTCAAAAAGTAAACTATGCTCTATAAAACATTTTCATGAAAATAAAACAATGACAAGAGTGTATAACTTAAACATTATGGTGTTTCGTCTTATATTTCAGTTCCTGGTTAGATCCCTACCCCGGATAGCCCACTCTGCATTGGAGTCTTCTCTTGGGGTACCTCTTGGCCTATATGTATTGCTCCCAACTTTATACTGTATATAAGGATTCATTCTTCTTTGTTTCTTTTGTTTGTACAGTTTGTTGCGTGTTGCTAAATAATGACATTGTGCTTTTTTTTAACTGCCAATAAAGTATTCTATCTATCTATCCTCAAACCAATTATTTTGCTCCTCGCTTTTTGTTTTGTAGACCTTTAAGTGCCTTGCTCAGGGACACTTCGGCGAGTATTGCTGGGCGGGCCTTGGAGGCAAACCGTGACTTTCTGATAACCCAATAAGCCAATGGTTCCCAAACTGGGGGTCCCCAAATGATTTTGGGTTTTCTCACTCAACAGTAAACAAACCAACATACAGTATGAGTGTACACAGGGTATCTACACAAGGACTTTTGAGACCTTTTCTTTAATACCTCTAAAATGAAAAAATAATAATAACTAGAAAAAGTGCTCCTCGGAGCACAACTCTCCGCTGTTGGGAATGTTCTATCTGTATAAGTGTCCTATCCGTCCTGTCTGTATAAGTGTCCTATCCCTCCTGTCTGTATAAGTGTCCTATCCGTCCTGTCTATGTAAGTGTCCTATCCGTCCTGTCTGTGTAAGTGTCCTATCCGTCCTGTCTGTGTAAGTGTCCTATCCAATTGTTACAGTATCCGCCATTTCTCAACCATTTCGTGATTGTTCCTGTCTTACCTCACTCTTACCAGACTTGTGTTGGGAATGTTGGGAATGTTCTAATTCTTATGTTCTAACTGTCCTATCCATCCTGTCTGTATAAGTGTCCGATCCGTCCTGTCTGTATAAGTGTCCTATCCGTCTGTATAAGTGTCCTATCCGTCCTGTCTATGTAAGTGTCCTATCCCTCCTGTCTGTGTAAGTGTCCTATCCCTCCTGTCTGTATAAGTGTCCTATCCGTCCTGTCTGTATACTGTAAGTGTCCTATCCGTCCTGTCTGTATACTGTAAGTGTCCTATCCGTCCTGTCTGTGTAAGTGTCATATCCCTCCTGTCTATGTAAGTGTCCTATCCGTCCTGTCTGTGTAAGTGTTCTATCCGTCCTGTCTGTATAAGTGTCCTATCCGTCCTGTCTGTATAAGTGTCCTATCCGTCCTGTCTGTATAAGTGTCCTATCCGTCCTGTCTGTGTACTGTAAGTGTCCTATCCGTCTGTGTAAGTGTCATATCCCTCCTGTCTATATAGGTGTCCTATCTGTCCTATCTGCCAATTATGTATCAGCCATGCAGCCATTTTGTGATGGTTCCTGTCTTACCTCACTTTGACAGTGGCAAAGACACTGTCAAAGTGATGCCATGTATTTATACAGTATTTCACCGTATTGTCACGTGTCACGTGAGGCTTGACCAATCGGTGTGTCATATTTAGAAAGTGAAAACAATACTCTCCTGCGGAGAGTAATAATAAACTAATAATAAGACCATTACTATGTCAAAAGTAACCAACAAACTATACTATAAAAATGGTCAAACAGTCAAATAATATAAGAGGCAAAAACTTTTGAAAATAGCCGATCTACAAGCTCACAACGCCTCATATTGTGAGCTTGTAGTTTGGCTATTTTCACAATATGTGTCTGTGGAACCAAGTCAAACTAAATGTAATGCCTAAAGTCCTACAATTCCAAATGCTTGTCAGGGTGGGGGGGTCCCCAGTTCAAATATGATTCTTTTGGGGGATCACAGCCTGAAAAGTTTGGGAACCCTTGCACTAAGCTGCGGTAAAATATATATATGTATGTACACACACACACACACACACACACACACACACACACACACACACACACACACACACACACACACACACACACACACACACACACACACACACACACACACACACACACACACACACACACACACACACACACAAATATGTAACAGAATGGTTCACTACCTCAGCCTGATGGTCTGAAAGTCTAATATCTCCTCTAAGCGAGAGGGATGTCCCTTTGGTTTAGCGGTTACGATGTTGGCTTTCCACGTGGGAGACCCGGGTTCGAATCCCGGGCGTTACACATTATATAAATATATATACAGAGATAGATTTGTATGTAGTATGAAAAACAATACAACCCTAACACACACTCAGTCTTATACTCTATAGTTGCACTTTAAGACGCCCAGTTGAGTTCCCAACTATACTTGCTTACCACTCACCTGTCTCGAGCCTGTCCGTGTTGCCTTCCATGGGACTGTCCTCCCCTCCAGGAGAGCCCTGGGCCTCCAAGGGGAACCCAGGGGGTTGGCCATGGGACAGGGGGGCCTGGGGCTGGTCCATACCCTGTCCGTCCCTCTTATATGACTCATTCTCCTCATCCTCCTCCTCTTCCTCCTCCTCCTCCCCATCCTCCCCTGTCTCCTCTGGAGGGGCACTCTCGCATTTGGGCTCCCTCACGCCTAGGAAAATATACTTTACTTGGTCATTGCATTGAGGCTATGTAGATACAGTAGATGAGGAATCTCATGCAACAGAGACCAATGCAACATCATAAATATTCAGGGGGGACTATAGACCTGATACATAACTGTCATGTATTATATCTTGTGATTCAAGGCTAGGGGTACTACTAAGTGGCACACTGGCCACTGAAATCTCAAAATAACCCTGAAATGCACAATGTAATAGATTATATTTTTCATTGAACATGTATAACACAAATGACTTCATAAGAGAGACACTAGATCAACAACAACCCCCCAAAAGAATACCTTTCAGATCTGGTGTGTACTCCATCCCTGCCATCCATTCATAGTCGTAAATCCGTTTGCTTCCAGAAGGCAAGATGTTGAAGAGATCATCCGTGGCCGAGTCCGACTCCCCGTCTCCTCCGTGGCCACTGGCGGTGCCCGTCATGCCGCTGTCTGTCCAGAGGTGCAGGGACTGCGGGTCGGGCTCTGATGGGCGAGCCTCCCTGTCGCCAGCACCACCAGCCCCCGGAGGAGGAGGATTTGTCAAGTCACCGTCCATCTCCGAGCCACCCCTCGAATTCTTATCCTTCATGAGATAGTCACAAATGGCGTTGATGTTCTCCTTCTTCACGGCGGGCATGGCGGGCGGCTTGGCTTGTTTCTTGGGGTCACTGCTGCTGTTGTTGTGCTGCTTCCTGAACCCCGAGGAGGACGCCTCGCCGCCGGGAGAGGAGAACGGCTCCCTGCCGTCCCGCTGCAGGGACTCCAGTCTCACCTTTAACAGCTCGATCTCGTCCGTTTTCTCTCGCAGCTCCAGCTTCAAGACGCGGATCCTGACGCTGACCATCTTCCGAATCTCGGACAGCGCGGTCTCCAGCACCACCGTGATGTTCCTGCCGAGGTGCTCCGTGATGTCGCTCACCGAGCACAGCAGCTCCTCGTCGGACTCCAAATCCAAGAAATCGTCGTCGGCGGCGGCTGCTCTCGGCGTCTCCATGAAGGCGTTCTGGTGCTCCTCCGGCGACAAGCTCGCCTCGCTGCTGAACGTGTGGTTTCTTTTTCGGCTCATATTAGCCTGACCTGGAGCAGCCTTTAAATAAACGTTTGTTTTAGCTGAAAATGTAGAAGCTAGCCACCACTAGCCAGTAGGCTAATGATGCTGAAAGACATCCACATAGGTGGACTTTGGATCCCATAGTCTCGGAGGCACGGCACTGCGGTTGGTTGGCTGTGTTGGTTGTCAGGGGTGACAGATGTAACATTTTGGGGTTGGTTTGTTTTTTATTAAGTCTAACGTTATGTATTTTCACCGAGCACTATATTTTGATTCATATGTGAATTTACACTCAATCCCAATCGGATGTTAAAATTGATCCCCCTGAGAAAAAATGTTTAAATGTACCATTTCTTGTATATTATTGTCTGTCTTTAAATTTCATAATGAATTGAATACACAGGACGACAATGGAAACAAGCCTCTAAGGGCTTTCGGTATTATCCTTCAAACACTCTTTGTAAACACCGTACCTCTGTAGTCTGTACCATCTGCAAACTGTTACTAAAGTATTCAATCAATCATCACCCCCCTCCTCCACAAAGAGAACCCTATGCAAAGAACTAGCCAATCACAGCGTGAGCGTCTCTCGGGCCTATGGGATGTACAGTAATAATGGCTGTGCTCAGCAGAGTCGAGGTCGGGTTTCGGGTTTCACGGGTAGCGCTACCTACTGTACACTCCACTAACTGCAGGGGTCCGGCTCCCATGTCTGACAACATTACAACCTCAATCATTATATTATGCAGTGGTGGAAAAACTACTAACTTTTTTACTTAAGTAAAACTACTCATTATGCAGAATGTCCCATTTCACAAGTTTTATAAATGTATGAAAATCCTTTGAAAATAGCAGATCGGCTATTTTCAAATAGCCAAAGTATAGGGCTGAAGTGGGTAATGTATGTTTGTAATAATTATCAAAATCTGAAAAGTAACTAGTAACTAAAGTTTTCAAATAAATGTAGTCGAGTAAAAGTACAATATGTGGATCTGAGATGAAGTGGAGTAGAAGTAGAAGTATTGAAAATTAGTAAAGTAAAACTACTGTTGTTATTGTTATTTGAAAATACTCATAGGCTTAATATACAGGATAAATTGCAAAAAAAATAATAATACTGCCATAATCTAAGGAAGGCAGAGGAAGGTGGTAATTAGCTCTGATTAATATTTTGCAATTTAACTGCTCTTTCCATGATTAAAAAACAAAACAAAACAGTAACTTACTTTTTAATGGAGATTTGATTTTAAAATCAACAGTGGGGTAAACTATGCCCTCCCATAATATAATAGCCTATATATTTTTTGAGACTCAAACGAATTTGTTCAAATGTGGAGGACTTAGAACTGGAGGCTCGGAAAATGTATACACATTTCAAAGAGAGAGCCTATCCCATACCTGGCTTGACGCAGCTCTGGATAAGGTTCAGTCAGACCAGGAATCAGAGTTCTGTTGTGTTTGTGCAACCACCTATTCTCCCCTCAGTAATGATGACATCAAGGGCATTGAAAACAATTGGAACATTCTGTCTTTAGATCCTGTCTGCAAAAAAACTGTTTTCTGCACCTCCTCTTTTTTCTCATATAGAGATAAGAATGTTCAAGGCTTTCTTGTACGTGCGGATACTTCCACTCAACCTGTTTCGGTCCAGAGATGTTTGGATGGGACGACTGGCTTCTTTCCTTGTCGCAACTGTTACATCATGTAAGAAGTAAGAGAACAAGCACCTTCACTAGCTACATTACTTCTCAGTATAGAGGGAAAGGCCCGTGAAGACACGTACAGTATCATAGAACACAAAAGTGCTATTCGGAGAAATGATGTCCCCTGTTGCCAGACACTTCCATAAAGCCAGTCATCCTGTCTCAACACTTTACACTATTGTGTCATTGAACAGATAACTAAAACGCGTAGAGGGGGTGATGTCAATCAGAGACTGCTTCAAGCTGAATGCAAATTGATTTTGTATATGAGGACATTGCATCCAGAGGGCCTTATGAAGATTTGTCTCTCTTGCTTTTTGTAAGGTCCTTTATAGTTGTACCCCACATGTGTATCCATTTACCAAAAACTGTGGCCTTTTCTAAACTTCTGAAGTTATATTATTGAAGTGTATTATTCTTGTTAGTTGTAAAGTTGGGTAGACGACTTATAAATAAGATTTTCTCTTCTTTAAGAGTGATGTGACAATATTGGATTGATCCCATGTTAGTTTGCTAATTGTATTTCTATTATGGTGTTCATTTTCCTGCAGGCCCTCAGCCTCTCTACCATTGGTTACTTCAAATAGGCCTACTGCCTACTTAATAGCCAACATGGGCTAGATGGTCTGAGGACCGAAACGTCCGTTCCCAGTGTCACTTTATTTCACCATGTCACTTATTTTTGCACCAAAAGAGCCTCGATGTTCATGTTTCAGTGTGCAAGCCTTTTTGTTGTTTATGGATTTTCATGCTGGCCTCTTGCACCTGTCTTCAGGCCTAGAGCGCAAACTTCCCTACCTCACCCAAAATATAGCGCATTTCCTTTATTGATTTATTGCTGTCAGTGATTATGAAAACACAGATCATTTTTCAAGTCTGGCCTGTGCCACTGACATCACATCAATTCTTGTGTGAACGCTATTATTGTAGCCTATTTTTAGTTGTTAATGTTGTTGCAGTTACTCTTAACCTCCACCAGATGCCAGTATACCCTTTCAAACCAACAGCAGACGAATTTAGTCTTTTGATGTTTTTTCCCCGGAAAAATGAATTTGTAATTGCTGATAGAATAGACATCATTACATTAGGGTAATATAGGGTAATCCCATTCCAATTTATGACAGAATATATATCTCTGTCCCACTGTCCCACAAATAAGACTTTTCCAGATGATGAGGCATATGGGAGTTGAAGTTCTGGTTTTAAAACACAGACATTCAATTGACTCATTCCTTAAACCTCTAACCCTAATTTTAACAATCACCACTACATACTATTTACCCAAATCTGAACATAAGTCTAATTCTAACCCTAAAAGCAAACATTTTAATTGTGAGGACTGGCAAAATATCCTTGCGTTTTGTAATTTAATTAAAAATCTCTTTTTGCTATCCTTGAGGACACACTTGTCACCAGGATAACAGTAAACACGCTCTGCCTCTGTTACCTACCCCCACACCCTCTACATTCCAACCTAAAATAGCCCTTCCAAAGGTGCCCTAGGTTTCCACTAGGCAGTATGCACACAAGTCCAAAGCCACATCTTAACCACGTTAACTGTGCCTTCCCTATTTTGGACATGTCATTAAAAGTGAACATTAAAAAATACATAAAAAAAAAGAAATGAGCAAAAATAGCAGATCTACAGTAGTGAGATTAAAGGCCAGTCCACACCAATGCAACTCCTTGCAACATGCAACTACTTGCAACCATTATCCCCAATGGCAGTTGCAAGGAGTTGCATTGGTGCAGTCTGGCCTTAGAAGTGGTTTTAATGATCCACAGCAGATCTTTAACATAGTAGGTTTACTATGAGCTCAGTGTGGGCTCATATCATTTGAGTTCCCTTGTGCATATGGGAGAATATTGAAACGTACACTCCCCATATCAAAATACCTCCATAGACCGGGGATGGTTTCTATTTGCTACTCTTCACTGGGACTGTCTCTATTAGGAGCCATCCATCTGGTAAAGCTATCAGACATACTATGCTGTTCACAGAATGCTAGACATATGGTAATGCAATATTATCTAGAGCTCTATCAACAGATATGGTGTTGCTGCGATGAAGAGCAGGAGTTGTTATCTCCCCCAGGCTGAATGCCAGGGATGGAGATTATGTTTTCGTCCCTGTCTGTGTGTGTGTCTGGAGCTAATCTCGCAAACTGCTGGACTGATGAGTGCCAAATGTCTTGTGCACACTGCCAGTACACCAAGGAAGCCATTCCCAAAGAAGACCAGTGCTGAAATGCATACATTATGCATCCATTTGGTCTTCTGCTGTGACAATGTTGTGTAGTCTGTCTACTGTGTGGGCCTTCTATCTCTGCATCCATTTGGTCTTCTGCTGTGACGATTTTGTGTAGTCTGTCTACTCTGTGTGGGCCTTCTATAAGTTGGTATGGCTGTGGTAGCCTCGCGTAGCCAGACTATATCACTGCACTGGCAGATTCGTCTGGTCCCAGGCTATGGCTGTGGAGGACAGGAACACTCACCTTTTGTCGTGCCTTAAGCCATATTGGTGAGTTCACAATTAACCACTTAAACCCCACATGTGTAAACGGAGTCCCTCAGGGCTCTGTACTAGTGTATTTTCTGTTTTATGTTATTGTGCACTGCGATGCGGTGTGAGCTTGTCGATCGGCTATTTTGCGAAAGCCTTCCCCACATTAAGGATGCTGGGGTTTAAGTGGTTAAGCACCTAAGTGTCTATACCTGATCAATTGGTATGGTGTGGTGGTATTTTGGAGGGCAGTGCCTTGAAATGACAAAAAAGTTACTTCATGTTTGATTTATGTGTCTAATGAACAGAAGTGTGTGTAGTGTTAAGCAATGAGTGTGCAGCTGAGAATGTGCTTCTAGTTGTGCACACCGGAGCTGAGGTTTTGTTCCTAGAGTGTTAGGTTTCACAAACTGTATGTCACCTTTAAATTTAGTTTTTAAGTTATTAGGGGGGGGGAAAACTTTTCTATATTATTGATGCACTTATCTCCTCTATTAGTGCTACAAAAGGTAACCTCAAATTAATTAGCAGTAGGCTAGTCATGTCAAACCAAAGACAGAACATGTTGCTTTAAATGCATCGATTGGTGAATGGTTCAGCACCACCGCTGATGGACAGCGACAGGCTATGTGCACTTTGACCCAGTACTATGCCGAGGGATTAAATAGGAGAGATATATGGATATCCATATATTATATGGATAGAGATATTTTTTTATAACTGCTTGTGTAGACAAGTTTTATTTATTTATTAGGGATGCGCGATTTATCGGCCGTATATCAGTATTGGCTGATACTCGCCTTGACAGTGGCAGTCAATGCCACTGTTGGTGTATCTGCAAATAAGATGACTTTCACCGGCGCCAGTGGCCGATGTTTATCTGTTGTTTCATAAATCTAAATTACTGAATTTGTGCTTGTTACAATATAGTGTGATGATGCTCTGAGAGGCTTTAAAACTGTTTTTCTTTTTATAATTAAGATGTACTTGTTTCCTAGGCATAAAAGGCAAAATGAATGAATAACAAAAAAATTAAAAAGAAAACATTGTTATTGTCAACAGCTATCGGCAAAATCTTTATTTTAAGCATTGGTATTGGCCCAGCGTCCCTAAAGTTCATCCTCTCTCTCTCCCTCTCTCTCTATGTATATATATATATATATATATATATATATGCATATTCACAATGCATGAAACCACAATATCATAAGAACAAGACTGATAATTCAAGATAAATAGGATCACCACAGGATCTAATCACAGAGTGTTTCCCATGGATCTCGGACTTGACTTGGCCAGTCTATGACGTAAAGGATCTATTATCAATGACGTCTATCTATGACGTGTGACTCCATATTGTGGCAAGGTTTCAGATCAACTTCTTAAATGAAATGGTCAGCACATAACTGAACCACAAGTAGCTTTACACTTTGTGCTGAGAGCTTAATCCCAGAAATGTAAAGTGTAATAACAATGTTTGACGTGAAAGTGTTAGCCCTTGGTGTCGCGTCAACGGCAGCAGCACTTATGGTTGTTGGTTACTCTCACATGCAGAAAGGAGAAAAGCGACAAGGGAACACTGTGCTGAACGCCATGGAGGAAATTAACAAGACCTTCATCAAGGAGAAGAATGAATGGGAGGAGACAAAAGACAAACTGATTGAAAGGGTCCTCTCACAAGAAGAGACCATAAAAGATATGGAGGAAGAGAGGAAGACCAGAGATCTCAACATCCTGAAAATGGAAGCGAGGTTGGAGGAAATGGAAGCGAGGTTGGAGGAAATGGAAGCAGAGGAGAAAGGGAACTGCCTGGTGACCGCAGCGCTCAAGGAAGAGATGGGGGAGGAGAGGAACAAATGGGAGGAGGAGAGAAACCAGCTGATTAGAGAAAAAGAGGCGTTGTCACAGAAGTGCCTCTCTGCGGAGCAGAACATTGAACACATGAAGAACGAGAAGAGGACAGCAGAGGACAGGTTCCTCTCTGCAGTGCAGAGGATGGAGGTCATGCGGAATGAGCTGAAGACAACGGAGAACAGAGCCTTCCGCAGAGAGCTGCTCTACAGCTCTCTGCAGAGAGCCGCAGAGCAGAGGATTGAAGTCATGAAGAACGAGATGAAGACAAAAGCATGTGGGGCCCTGAAAATGGAAGAGGAAATTAAAGGCATGGAGGAAGGGAGGCAGAGGAGGGAGGAGAGAAAGAAAAGGGAGGAGAGCTTCCAGTTAATCTCTGCAGATCAGAGAAATGAAGACGTGAACACGATGAAGGTCCTGCAAATGGAAGAGAAGGTGGAAGAAAAGATGATTTGCCCGCTTGTTCAACTGGTGAACAAGTGGACGACTCAGTTCTGTGAACTGACACTAGACCCAAACACAGCAAACATAAAACTTTCTCTGTCCGAGGACAACAGAACAGTGACACCGGTGATAGCGAATCAGTCGTATCCTCATCATCCGGACAGATTTGATATGAGGAAACAGGTTCTGTGCAGACAGGGTCTGACTGGACGTTGTTACTGGGAAGTGGAGTGGAGGGGAAGGGTTTCGATTGCAGTGACATACAGAGGAATCAACAGGAAAGGAAAGGGTGTTGACAGTCTGTTTGGATCCGACAACAAGTCCTGGAGTCTGCTATGTGAGGATGGTCTCCGTGGTAGCATGTACGCTGTGCGTCACAATGGGGAGTCAACTAAACTCCCTTTCAGTCCCTCTGACTCCAACAGGGTAGGAGCCTATCTGGACTGCTCTGCTGGTATTCTGTCCTTCTACAGAGTCTCCTCTGGCACACGGACACACCTATACAGGTGGAAGGTGTCCACATTCATTGAACCCCTATACCCTGGGTTTGGGTTGAGGGTCGACTCCTCATTGTCTCTGTTAGAAAAAGGTAAAGGAGGACCCTGTGTCCTTGAGGAACACACACTGCTGCTGAAATGACACACACGGTCTGTCTTATGCCCTCTTGTAAGAGATACAATACTAGGAGAAACTAGCTTCCCATTAAAACTGGGAAAGAATTTGTGTCATTTTAGATTTCTTTGGCTATTCAAAAATAGCAGATATGCAAGCTCACAGCGTGTCACTTCGTACCGCACTATGTTTGACAAATCATGAACTTTTGTGCATATATATTTTAATGGGAACATTTTTAACTTAAATCTTTACCTCTGGGGGTCCTTGGAACAAAATATTTTTAGATGGGGGTCGGCGTCAAAATACATATAATGTTTAGGGTCCTTGACATGAAAATGTTGGAGCACCACTGATATAGAAACATACACTTTTCAGAAAACTGTTAGAATTTAGAAGACATTTGTAGACTAGGCCTCAGATCTTAATTGGTTAACATCTGAGTATACGTAGTTGACCGAGTTCCCCGGGCTCTATACCAGGGTCCTTTTCTTGACCTCTTGACCCCTGACACAGTATGTAAAAACAGATGACATCATCCATTCCCCAACTCTCCCACATTGATGCGTTGTTGTGGTGGACAACATAGCACCCATGACAGATATGAACCCGATGCTATACGTAGCCTAAAATACACTTATTTTCTATCAGTTACACACCCCATGAAGCCTTGAATTCATGGAGATTTTTTAGTTTTTGTCCCATTCCTGAGCCAATAATTTGATGACCGGGCGACACTATAATAACTAATTTTTAGCTGCTTTTGCAAAGATTCAAACCTACTGTATTTCTTATAGCCAGGGGGAAATGATACGTAGAAAGCGGCCAAATGCCCTAAAGGCACTTTCTTGATGATTTGAAATGTGTTGGTTTAGATTTGTTCATTATCTCCACCAGGCCGAAGCCAAGGGGGGAGATGTTTTCAACCCTGTATATGAGTCTGTCTGTGCGATAGTGACGTGTTGTGAGCTTGTAGATCGGCTATTTTCACTATTCGTTGTACAATGAAGAAACAGAGCTTATCAGTGTGGCTGGCTGTCCATCTGTGCTTGATTTAAACATAAACTGAAGCGTACATACTGTACTCTCTCAATGTCAGAGCCTGTGAAGGTAGTGAGTGACAGCTCAGTCTGCTCCTATGACATTGTCACCGAGGGTCTTTTTCCTTCTCTATCACTTACTGCTGCCGTCTGGTTGCACACACACACAATTATGACAAGCTTCCCTGAGGTGACGTGGTCATGTTATTGGAGTGTATTTTCTAAGACACACTGTTGACATGGACCTTCTAGCACAATGTGGAATAAAATACATCTTGAATACATTCTTGCTTGCTATCTCAGCCCACAAGGGTTAAACAATATGGTTCTATATTGAATAAACGTGACTCATCATGTCACATGGTACTGTAGTCGGGTGTACAGCACCTTGTGGAGCATTCCTTACTATTTATAGTGACTTCTGTAAGATAATATGTGTTGAAAGGAGCTGTGAAGTTATAGAGCAGACAGAGAACAATAAGATTCATACCTCTTTATCATCATACCATACAATAGATTCATGAAAATGTTTATAGCCATACAAATATAACTGAAAGACACATTAAGGCCTGCACATTCCTTGCAAATATTGTTAGTCATGTTGCAACTACTTGATCTTAATGTAACAACCACGCACAACAGCAAATCACTCAAAACCTTATTTGAAATAATATGATTAAAATCTATTATCTTTTATAATTGTCAGTGGTTCTTAAAGTGGGCTCCAGGGACCCTCAGGGTTCCTTAAGGGGGTTCCAAATGGACCCTTACAGGTCTCTCAGAGTTATGGGGGTACTTGAAATATAAACATTTTGAGAACCACTGTGTTAAATTGATTAGTTTGATTAACTGTTGCACCCCTAGACTAAGTCAGATTAATGTGAGCATCATGAGGTGTTTGAGACGTGGTGACCATGGCTGCCAGGTGGGTCATTAGAGTGTAATCAGACAGAACCTAGCAGATGCTTGTCACTTCTGCTCAACGGAAAACAGCAGATAGGCTATAGCTGGCATGCATGCTGCGATTTGTGACTGTGGCACAAATCACTCCAGGAGTCTTAATTGAGTCAATATTTAGATAGACCCTTTCTAGATACTGTGGGGAAATCTGTTGTCATAGCAGCAGCACCACAGTCTGATGAACATGACTGAGAATCTCTAGTGAATTCTCAGCCATCAAAAGGTTCCAACACATCGGCAAGATAATGTAATTAGAGCCAACAGTTGCCACATTTTTTGTCTGATGCGGATCCTGATTTTGGAGAGCACTAGTCCACTGATTAGCCATGTTTTGGCCAATACTTTGTGCAATTTTATTTTACGACTTTAGCCCTAGATTTTTTTGGGAAAGTTTTGGTCTGCACTGACATGCCCAAGATATTCTATATCAGGGTGCTCTTATTTTACTGCACTGTGCACATACTATAGATTGTGGAAGCTGACCAACACCAAGAGGAGAACAATCAACAATTTTTTATTTAGGGATTTTTAACAGAATAAAGGAATAAATGCAAAAAAAAACACACTTTTTTTTTAACAAGAATTCACCAGAGGTTGCCTAAAGAAAGAAACAGACAGTCATGAAACAGTTCACTTTAGTCCATAAACATTCAGTAGTAGTGGTACTAGTTGAGTGTGTATAGCTTTGTGTATGAGTCTGATCTGCAAATGCTTGCTCAGGGGGGGAACGTCAGTTTTCTGCCCTATGTAAAGAGTCTTGAGACAACTTATGATTCAGCTCTATAATAAAATTGTATTGAATTGAATTAGAGAGAGGCCAGGATGATTGATGAGAGGGCAGGGCAGAAGAGAAAGTAAGATGAAGAAGAGATGAGGTAGGAAGTGAGAGGGGAGAGGAGGCATGATGGAAGGTCGGAAGAAGCATTGTTAGAAACAAAACCATATCTCTTCTGCTTTGTGTTGCTTTAATTCATTTTGTAAATACTGGCAATACATCTTCAGACATTCACCAACAAAGCCCATTGGCTCATGCCATGTAAAAAAATATGGACTAATAACAAACATGTATGTTTTGTGATAAGCTGCGACAAGATTTCGGTTTGCTCTTGAGAATATTAGAAATTAACCGGCCGACTTTCCTAGCTGTTCTTGTATGTGAGTGTGAGTGTGCGTGCACGTACTGTATGTCAAGTGTAGGCGTAGGTATGTGTAAGACAAACCTCACTGCATTCACCTAACCAAGCTAACTCTTAACTGGATTAGGGATACGTACTGTATTATCCTGTTAGGTATTTGGAATCTGAGCTCTGCCTAATAGCACCATAAATATCATTGAGTCACTGCTGTCATTAGTAAGCTGCTGACTCATTCATGCATGGTAAGAGGACCATGAAGAGTTGGTAAGGAAGATGGCCTCAGCTCCGATCAGACACTACATACAAGACAGAAATACATATTTAAGGAAAGGAAGGGAAGTCGCACACTGTAGCTCCCAGTAGAAAATGTATTTAAGTTTAAAACCTAATAAAAATTCTACAGGGAGCTACAGTGTGCGAACTTCCCTTCCTTTCCTCCAATGTGCGTATTGTTGTTCAGCACCTGCAAAGTTTTTGTTGGGATGTGCGTGCTTCCCTCTCGACTATTTACCCCCTAGAATTCTGTTCTTGGGGCGCACAGCTAGAAGGTCCTGGTTTCAATTCCTGCCGGGGACGCTGTGGGCGCTGGGGGCGTGTCTTCTCCTCCGCGTCATCAGTGCCCATACCCTAGGTGGGGTTGGCGAAAGGGCCTTTCTGTGTGGAGTTTGCATGTTCTCCCCGTGTCCCCTAGGGTAGGTACCCTCACAAAAACATGCAGTAATCCTGATCCTCTATACTGCCTCCCCCTGGTCAGTCGGGGCGCCTGATGGAGGGGAAATGAACTGGTTTTCCTTCAACACGCTACGTTCTACTGGAATGTCAACCCGACTCGGGTTCATGTTGGATCCAACCGTACAATGAGCAGGTCTTCATTGAAGCATTCTCAGAGGCTACAGGTGAGCCTCCGGCAGTGGGGCAGTAAATATTATGTGTGGCCATGCAAGGATGAAGCATGCATGCTCACTGATGCATGCTTATTCTACCCTGGGCATTGGAACTACCTGATGGTACATGGACCTACAACCATACAGACTTCTGTCATGGTGCCAAGTTTCATCAATCATGAATACATGCATAGATGTAAATGCACGAACACACACACACACACACACACACACACACACACACACACACACACACACACACACACACACACACACACACACACACACACACACACACATACACACACCTTATGAACGACATGTAAATATAAATATACATGTGCGTGCTTGCACACAAGCATATACTCAGGCAGACATGTTCTCTCCCTGCATTACCTTCAAGTCTTGGGGGTTTGAGAAAGTGTCAGTAAAGTACAACACTGAAGATCAGACTCAATACCACAGTTCTTTTCGCTTCTCTATCAGAAGCAGTACATTTGCACTTATGCAGTGGCCATAGGGGGAAACACACTAGCATGTAAGTGTAAGAAATCACTCTCTGGTTTAACCACTTAAACCCTATATACCAGTACTTAGTTGACCGGGATCCCCAGAGGTCTGTGCTTAGCCCCCTGCTTTTTTCCCTTTACACTAAATAGTCGATCTACTTGCTCACAGTGCATAGGTCTGCTATTTTTGCTGAATGCTCGCTTGTTATGACATGCCCACAATATGGACGCTGTAGGGTTCATGTGGTTAAATGAGGAGATTGCTGTATGTCATACAGTATAGACCTTCCAGTCCAGAGAGACCATGGGTATATCCATCATTCTGCCTAATAAGGTTTGTGTCCTGTCCTATCCTCTCCTCTCTACGTTCTTCTTCTCCTCTCCTCTGCTCCAAAACATATTAGATTGCCCTTCTCTCCATCAATTACCACAGGCATTTCTCCTCTGTCCTTCCAGGGATCATCTAACCAGGCCAGTAATTCAATCAGAACCTGTAGAAGTACATTGTTTTACCACAACCATTGCTATTAAAAAAATCACACCCAGTGTGAAGTGGGCGGTGTGTGGTCATCACAACATGACTCACTTTAAAAAAAGGATAAAAGACTTTTTTTAAAGTCCATACTGCTATTCATAGGGCTGCACATGTGTCATGTGTTTCGCTAGCCAATCACAGTCCTGAATTTGCAAAGTCAGCCAATCACATTACAGTTAGTGGTGATGACACTAGCTGTAATGTGATTGGCTGATATGAAAAAAGTATCGATTTGCATTAACAATGGAAGGGTTAGGGGGTACACAAATGTTTTGGTCGGTGTCCAAAACTCACTTATAGGGGGCGGCTACACCGCCCCAAAAACACAAATTAGTGACTGTCAGAATCAGAATCAACTTTATTGTCACATTACAAGATTACAGGTGTAAATTAATGGGTGAAATGATTGTAGAAAATGTTTTCACTGTTTGTGTAATCATAATTGTGCAGGTGCAAAGCAACATACTGTAAGCTATACCACATCCTTGAATGTGGCATTTAGAGGACATTTATGTGTGTGTGTGTGTGTGTGTGTGTGTGTGTGTGTGTGTGTGTGTGTGTGTGTGTGTGTGTGTGTGTGTGTGTGTGTGTGTGTGTGTGTGTGTGTGTGTGTGTGTGTGTGTGTGTGTGTGTGTGTGTGTGTGTGTGCGCACGCACACAGATTATCTATGACATTAGACACCTCTGTGTCCCTATTGGCCAATAGAATCTTGCCGAGACTATGCTTGATCATTTACAATTTACATACTGACTCAATGCTGTAAGATTCAGACAATGCTGAAGACCTGAAAGTGCAAACCTTGCTCCAGAAGCACCACAATAATACAATTGATTAAATTAAATCCTTAAATATTTAATATAATTTAACAAACCATAGAGGAGAGGAAATAAATTCTCCAACCCTCCTGTGGTTTTGGGGAAATGTTGGTAGTGCATGCCTGTGTGAGTGTGTGTGCATGTCCTGTGGCAGAGGGTGCGGGTGTAATTCTATTACTCAAATGGCGTCCAGGTCGAAAGGACATTAAGCTCAAGCTGATCTTCACTGAAGGGTTAAAAGCATGATTCTCCATTTCTGCATGCATTTCCAAAAGTAACGACAACATCGATCCATTCATACTTGGTGAGCGTTCTGGACAGTTCTCAGTTTAGCTGACTCGGGAACACAAATGACATTCTATCCTACAGTGTGGTTTTGATCTCATATACAGTTATTGTACGATGTAGGTCTGTGATGATTGCTGTACATCTCACATTGCATTCTAGGCTGTCTGCCAATGCTCTTCTCCACATGGAATTCGAACAACTGCAGTTGTGGAATAAACGTACAAGTTTCCAGCCGACATTTACCAAATATGTTGTCATAATGCAGCATAATTCGCTGCTTCCCCAAACACAGATATGTCACCTGTCATCAGAAAGACAGAAAAAAAGCGTAGCTGCAATCTTGGAGGCGTTTGTTGCCATGACAAAGGAACCATGACCTACCCTGATCCCCCTGTCCTGATTGTATCATAATGCTATGGTGAACGGGAGGCTACAGTCACCTCAAACCTTATTTCAACATGTGCCAGTAATGACCACATCAATCTCCAGCATGGGGCCTCTACCCAGCCAGCCCATGCAGCAGGGAACAGTAGAGCTGAAACAGGACCCTTAAAGCTGCACTACGTAACTTTCCTCTTCTACCCTGGATTTGAACCCGTTTTTCTGCACAAGTGCTGATTTTTTTTTACCATTGAGCTACTGTAATAGAGCCTGCCTGCTTGCTCAGGGGATAAATTAAATCTTGACCATCAGGTCGAAATTCGTGTCAGATCCTGTGTCTAGGTGAGACATGACCTTTGACACGATCTAAATGTTTCAATAGAGCACCGAAGTCTGACGTAATTTACACATCCTACCTGGTTCGCGGTTTTCCACCCCCGTTCTGAATTCCCATAGACGTCTTTAATATCGCGTCAAATAAGAACTGTGTTCCAAAAATAAACAAATGACCCCGGCGGTTTGACTGAGAAAACGATAATGTTACTTCCACCGAATTTTCGCCAGAAACAGACTGTATCAAATATAAGTGACTGACTATCATAAACGATACACAACCTCCTCCCTGACACCCACCGAGACAGTTTGTATATTTTTGGACCACAATTCTTATATGAGACGATTTTAAGATGACCCAATGTTATTCTCCATAGAGAAATGACTTTACGAACCAGGGGATGAACGAGTGACGTCAGGACTTCTGTACTCTATGGAAGAGCAGGGAGACTCTACCGTACAGATTGGACAAAATTGCATTTTATTCATAAAGAAAAAGTTACATAGTAGTACAGTGTTGTTCATACCCTAATTATATGATGTATGTAACCTCGTTCCGAGCCTCTTCTCAGCTCATAAGGAGAAAAGCCTGGTGAAAAACTACGGTGCAAAATGTCTATAGAGCGGGACTTCTGTTTCTACCTACAGCCATAGAGTAGCATGGCATATGATTACAGTACCTGTTGTACATCGTCTCTACTGTCTTCTTCCGTCTCTCTCTCATATATACACATTCATTCTCTAACTCTCTCCATATGTCTGGAAAAGTTGGGCAATGGGGAAAGGGATTTTTAATTTTATTAGATATGTTTTGGGCTTTTCTGCCTTTATTTGTATGGTAGACAGGAAACGGGGAGAGACACGCAGCAAAGGTCATCGGGCATTAGAGCCTCATATGTGGTACAGTATGTGCCTTAACCACCAGGCCATTGGCACCCCGGGGGGAAGGGGATTTAATAAATAACTGTAATTTCATCATTACCTCGTTATTCTAGATTCTTGTTTGTACAGTAGTTTTCTTTGGCATGCAGGGACCATGCTGGTCTGTTGAGCTGAGACAAACGGAGACAATACCTGCTTTAATATCCTTTAGTTGTAGAGACCGCTGGCTTGAGCTGTCACACAGCTATATCATTCTCTGTGTTTTTATTTTGTTGTATCTTTAATGCTGTGCATTTCAATGAGCTTTATGGAATAGATTGAAATGTTGCAGTGCATAAAGGTGTTTTCATATGCAGGCCTTCCATCACTCTGCATATGAACACACACACCACGCACGCACGCACACGCACACATGCGCGCGCACACACACGTTTCCATCCGTCTTCATTAGCGGGTATAGTAGAAATGGGACCGCATATCCTCCCCTCAGTTTTGGTGAGGAAAGCTCCCTTCCCCCTAAACATCCCTGTCTCTAATGTTGTGATGAAGATGGGCCAGTCAATGTCACTGCCCTCAACCAATATAACCAATCCACTGAGACCAGCTGGGACCCCCCCCCCGCCCCCCCCCCACACACATCACTCCCATCCCAGCATCGCAGACCCGCTCCCTCCAGTGTCCCCTGTGACAAATTGGGGGTGTGAGTCTCCTTTTCTCTGGATAGCCCAACCCCCATAAGCATCAACCATCCCCCCATATAGTAGTAGGCTATCAGCCAGTTCATCATAGTGATGTGGTGGGGCGAAGAAATGGCAGTGGTGTAGAGTAACTAAGTACATTTACTCAAGTACTGTACTTAAGTACAATTTTGAGGTATTTTGACTTTATCTGAGTATTTCCAATTTTCTGTAACCTACTTTTACTTCTACTCCAATACATCTCAGAGGCTTATATTGTAATTTTACTCCACTGCAATTATTTGAACTTGAGTTACTAGTTACTTTGTAGATTTTGAGGAAACATACATTAACCACTTTTTTCGGGCATTTGAAAATAGCCGGCCTGATCTACAAGCTGTATAGATCTGATATTTTCAGATTTTTATACCGATTATTTTCTACTTTTGGTACTTAAGTACATTTTGATACCAATACTTTTGTACTTTTACTATCTATGGCTATCAGCCAGTTCATAGTGATGTGGGGGTTGAAGAACGGGCAGGTGTAGTAGTGGTGCACATTATGGTCGAGGTGTCTCTTTGAGTGAGTGCAGGTGCATGTGTGTTTGTGCGTGTAATGTATCCAAGTGAAAGACAACAAGTTGTGACGCACGTCGGTCTCAATGGCTCAGTATGTGAAAACAGATGTTCGGCGGCGAGGTGCAGGGATTCTCACAAGCGAGAGGCACACACACACACGCGCAAATAAATACACGCACGCGCATTTTTCTCGCCTTCTTTCAGTTCCTCCACATTTTATAAAATAGGTTGAGGAGGTTCTATTTTTAGAGAGAGGGGGAGAGAGAGTCAGTAAGATAGTCTAGCCAGAGAGACAGAAAGAGAGTCAGAAGGGAGAGAGAGAGAGGAGAGACTGAGAGAGAGTGTCAGAAAGAGAGAAGGAGAGAGAGAGAGAGAGAGAGAGAGAGAGAGAGAGAGAGAGAGAGAGAGAGAGAGAGAGAGAGAGAGAGAGAGAGAGAGAGAGAGAGAGAGAGAGAGAGAGAGAGAGAGAGACACACACACACACACACACACACACACACACACACACACACACACAGGGAGAGGGAGGGGTACGTCATTGGACTTGGCACCGGGGCTGCTGGCTCCTCCACGCTCAGGCAGACGCGCGGCGGACGTTTGGTTTCGGGGGGACAGAGAAGACAGACGGACGGACGGACGGACGGACAGTGTGTGGATTGTGTAGCCGGGGACAGAACGCCAGTGTTCAGGAGAAACATCCGTCAACAACAGCCTGCTGCAGGCAGCTAGGAAGACAGTGGAAGTCTCTCCTCTCCGTCCCCAGACTGAATGGACAGGAGGAGGAGAGCACAGACTGAATGCTAGGACCGGGGGACAGACAGGAGGAGGAGAGCGGAACAGTATGGAGGCTTTGATGGAAGGAGGGACACCTTCTCCTTCTCCCAGCGGGAACGAGGAGCAGCTGCAGCCCGCTACAACAACACGACAGGTACGCGCGAGTGTGTGTGTGTGTGTGTGTGTGTGTGTGTGTGTGTGTGTGTGTGTGTGCGTGCGTGCATTTACGCTCCTGCCATCTAACTATATTAATTAGACCACTCACGAATAAATATCCCTTTATTTTTTGTTTCCTCCATTTCGTTTTGAATTATTATTTCAAAACATTAAAAACAAATTCCCCAAAAAAGAAAAAATCATGAATTAAAAACGAATTCAAAGATTTTTCAAAAGAATTTCACGAGAACCCCCCCCCCCCCCCCCAAGAAATTCCATAAATTAGAAAACAAATGTTTAAGAAATTGTGAAAATAGCCGACCTACAAGCTCACAACATGTCGTATCGCCACGCGTTGTGAGCTTGTAGATCGGCTATTTTCACTAGCTTGGGTCATTTTCTTTTGGGTCTCTCGAACTAAAACGTTTGGGAACCAGCGCATTTAGGCAACACGTCGGTGCAGCTTGGTGTTGGTGGGTTCATTACCATTGCTGCTGAATAAAGTGAGGTTGTCCCGTTCACCACTGTGTTAATACAGGACGATGATGTGTTTATGAGGTTGCTGTTTTTTGTCAATGAGTTGTTTTTGGAGAATTTCTGTCTAATTTATATTCAATAAATAATAGCCTGTCGTCTGACAACTATAGACTGGCACGTTTCACACATTTACACATTAGATAGGCTACTGTTGGCTAACTGTCAAGGCTTTATTTATTTACTTAGCTATTTATTTATTTATTTTTCTATTTTTATTCCTCCATCTTGGTGATATATTAGCATAATAGCGTAGACCATTGGTTCTCAAAGTGGGGTCCGAGGACCCCCAGGGGTCCTTGGGGGGTTCCAGGGGGTCCCCAGCAAAAGTAGTTAATATAGCATCACAATCATTTTAACCACTTTATCCATTTACATGTTGGCTATTCAAAAATAGCAGATATACAAGTGACGTATAGCTGCTATTTAAAAAATATTATAAGATAATATTATAATATCTAAAATGTTTGGCATTTTTTGAGTAATGTAGACACAAAATCTTCTCCTGGGTGTCCCCGGCACAAAACCTTTTCAGATGTGGGTCCACCAAAGTTTGAGAACTACTGGCCTAGACCAAGGGTTCCCAAACTTTTCAGGCCGCGACCCCCTAAAATAATCATATTTAAACTCTGGACCCCCTCCCCCTGGTTCCAGTGGCCTAGACAGCGTGTGAAACCAATAGTAGCCTATACTATTTGTGATGTATTTGCTAACTTTCTCCAAACAGCAGCACTGTCACTGTGCAGTTCCTCCTCCTTGAAGCCTTGGCTTGGGAATGAATGAGTCATATTTTAGGGAGTCAAGACGGGTGACCTTCCTTCGCTGATAGAAATGCACGCTGCCTTTTCCATCACATACATTTTTGCATCACGCACATTATTATTTATGTGGTCACATTAGTTTACAGCAGTACAAACTGATGCCTGTGCAAAATGGGGTGTATGCTGGTGTCAGTGTCACTGTGTCTCTATCGTCAAAGGAGAGTTCTTGATTTTGCCCTCCCGTGTGTTTACTCGTCTGGTTTGTCATTTAATTCATTCACAGCGTCAGCGAGGGATGTGCGATATGAACACTGGTGTGTCCTGATGGTTTTTAAGGGGCGGGTGTGTTTGCAAGCACTCTGTCCTGATGGTTTTTAAGGGGCGGGTGTGTTTGCAAGCGCTCTGTCATACTCATATGTGCTGGAAATTCTAAGTCACCATGAAGGGCTAGATCCGTCTGTGTGTGTGTATGTGTGTGTGTGTGTGTGTGTGTGTGTGTGTGTGTGTGTGTGTGTGTGTGTGGGGTTCCACTATGCAAGATTATTTAGTCTACATCCAGAAGTCTTATTTGACAGTTGAAGATAGATAGCGGTGAAGTTTTAAAGGCAGTCATTATAGGCTACATTCTGAACGATGCCAACTGTTCCCCTGAGCTTTCTTTCTTTATTCTTTCTTTATTAAGAACTGGACTATGGAGTGATGGTGAAGTATTTCTGCTCTGAGTTGATCTTTTGGTAATTAGATCTGATTGTTTGGAGGACTAGCAGCTAGAGTTAAGGGTAAACTGTCGTACCGACAGCTGATTCCGTTACCGTTGTGCTGTTTTCTATGGGCTGCACAGAAACTGTTACTCACACATGTGGGTGCTTTTGTGGAATGTGCTTTTTAATGGCCAACCACCAAATGTGAAATTTGTCCTGTACAGAGTTATCTTATTTATTCCCAACATCATAGATTGATTTGGGTCATACAATGAATCCCATTTCCAGGCAGTACTGGTGTGTGTAGGGCAGTGGTTCTCAAACTGGGGTCCGGGAACCCCCAGGGGTTCTTGTGGGGGGTTCCAGGGTGTCCCCAGCAAAATGTGTTAATACAGCGTCACAATCATTTTAACCACTTTATCCATTTATACGTTGGCTATTCAAAAATAGCAGATCTACAAGCTCACAGCGTGTCACTTTGTGCCGCGCTGCAGCATACATCTTCTCTTCTGGGTGTCCCTGGCTGGCACAAAACCTTTTCAGATGGGGGTCCGTGGCCAAATACATATCCATTTGGGGGTCCTTGACATGAAAAAGTTTGTGAACCACTGGTGTAAGGTAACATCTCCATTGTGATGTTTCAAGCTTTACTCTTCATCAGACTCCTCAGTCTCAGTCCGATGAAGAAACGTCACAGCGCTTATATTTGGAATGGAACAGTGTGCGAGCATTTTTTTTTGTTTAATTTATTTATGTTCTTCACTCAGCACCTGCCCAACTTTGGGGTTTGGATGTGCATGTCCTTCTTCTTTAACCCATTAAGACCTGAGGCTGGCCCGATTCTACAAATGCCTTCTAAACCAGGCTTCTTTGGCCGTGGACCCCCATCTGAAAATGTTCTGTGACAGGGACCCCCAGAAGAGAAGATTTGTGTTCAAAAATTCTAAAGTATTCAACATTTTTCAAACACTTTAAAGATTTTTCAAAAATGTAAAAAAAGAACAGATGTACCAGCTCGCTGATGCACCGTGAGCTTGTAGATCTGTTATTTTTGAATAGCCAATGCTAAAATCTAAAATGATTCCTGGTTTTAATGGGTTAACATACTGTACCCAGTATGTCATAGTCTCATTCAGTGGACGGAGGAAGACTCATGGAGTCACTCAGGGGGCGGAGATGATGGATGAAGACTCATGGAGTCAGTCAGTGACCGTAGGAAGACTCATGGAGTCACTCAGGGAACAGAGGTAGACTCAGCTGTCCACTGAGCGCGTGGTAACCTGATCGACACACACACACACGCACAATCGGGACAGAATTATAGCAACAAAAAAAATTAAATACACGCATGCACACCCCCATGGCCAGGCATGCACACACTCACAGACGTACTCATTCACATGATCACATATTGAGAGACGCTCACGAAACCAGGGTACACACAAAACAGAAGCCCTCTACTCTACAGTAGTCTGGGTAGTCTCGGGTTTCTGTTTCTGATCCGGTCTGGAGCCTAAATAACATCATCAGGTGTGCCGGAACACACGACTGGAGCCTCCGGCGCCGTGCACCTCCAAAATGATTACCCTAATTTAAAATTAGTTTAGTTTGGTTGGTATAATTTCGTTTCTTTTGGTATAATAATCGTTTGGTATGTCCATCTTTTATTCTAGCTTTGATTTAACTCATAGCGCGACTAGCGAGACTAAACTAATTGATTCGCATTATTTGGGGTCCAAAAACAATGCGACGCCGACCGGAACACACCACCGGAACACAAACCCCCCCCGTTTTTTTCGAAACCGCATGTCCGCATCACATGGCTTTTAGAACGTTTTAGAATGAATACCAGGCTTTCCTCCGTGGTGGAAAGCCTGGTGAAGCGAGGTTAACTACAGTATGTACTGTTTATTTCCAATCCCTCGCTGGGTGTGAAGTGGAGTGATTAACATGCTGCTGGTGATGGACAGACATAGGCTGGTGTCAGGATGTCAACATGCAGGATGTCACCAGATCTGCTCCCCCCGCAGTGAAGGACATCTGCCACACTCTCTGGTCGACGGAAGGTCGGATTGTGAGAAAACCGGGCCAGAAAACAGTATGTGAGATGGAGATGGAGATGGTCGTGAGAGGGTTTGTTTAAGAAGGAAGAGAAAGAGAGAGAGAGAGGGAGGGAGAGAGAGAGTGAAAGAGAGCGAGAGAGAGCGAGAGAGAAAGTTATGAGAAGAGACAGAGGCCATTAAGGAGAGAGAGAATTATAGATGGAAAGCTCATTGCATGAAGATCAATTGTAGGTTGTTGTTGATGTAGCGGTCACCATGGTAGCACAATGTTGTTGTGTCTAAGTGACGTGTCGTGGAGGCGAAAGCATAATTTATACTCCATCGAACCATGTGTTTGTGCAACCGAGTATAAATTAGGCTTAATTGGGAAACAGGGTTTGTTGAAAGAGTATGGGGGGGACATGCAGGGCTAAAAGATTGATATAGGACAGACAGAGAAAGACTGAGGCAGTGTCAGTGATTGATGGATGTGGAAAGAGAGAGAGAGAGTGTGTGTGTGTGTGCGCAGATATATGTGTCGAATTTCTGTGTGTGTGTGTGTGTGTGTGTGCGCGTACGTGCATGAGAGAGAGTCATCTCAATGCCTTCTGAAATTATGTAACTGAAATTTCACACCAGGTTCACACTGGTACACCCATGTGCAACACACACACACACACACACACACACACACACACACACACACACACACACACACACACACACACACACACACACACACACACACACACACACACACACACACACACACACACACACACACACACACACACACATTAAAGCGCTCCAGACATCCATCGCAGCTTCCCTGTAGAGTACATTACCAGCCTTTCATTTCATCTAGTTGCCATTGAGAGTTAAAAAAAAAAACGCCCATTGTTGGAGAATGCAGATTATACTGTAGATAATTGTGCCGCTATCAGATGCATTATGCATTATTGACTGTGTCATACACATGTTGGGCCATTTGTATCAAGTTAAGCAGGCACAGCACATGTGGCGGAACAGCACGACTCATTAACATGGTATATAGATGTTTCATGTGGGTCTTACTGTGTGATAGTTCACATGCTGTACCGGTATGTGTACAGCTGGTTATGAAGGAGTATATCTGTGTGTATGTCTGTATATTATTGTGGCATGTGTTTGTGTTTATGTCGATGACAGTTGTGTATATTTTAATAACCTGTGTGGTCAGCTTTTAGTTTTTGACTTGGCTGTTTCACAAATTCTTATCAACAGTTTTGATCTGAAGCATGACTAATGGGGTGTATGTATCCACTATCCACACACACACACACACACACACACACACACACACACACACACACACACACACACACACACACACACACACACACACACACACACACACACACACACACACACACACACACACACAGGTAGAGTGATGCTGGCCTGATATGTTGGCCTCAATTCACTAATGGAAGCGGGTTCAGTGATGGGTTAAAGTGCACAAGGCTACGTGGTTTACTCTATTACAGTCAGAAAGCGACCCTTCCTCCTCTTCTTCTTCCTCATCCTCCTTCTCCTCTTCCTTGCAGGACATGACTAAGCATTTTCTCAGCAGAATGGCCCTTGAGAATATGTAAGGTGCACTTTTTTCAGTGTGCCGCTGCTGACATACTGTAGGATTCTAAATGATCATCTTTCATTCATGATGTTCCCTGTCGTGCCTGTCGTTCGTAATTTTGCACACGTTTAGAGAGTCCTGGAGGTGGAGTGGGGACAGCAGAGAGGATAAACTGTTTCATAAGGCGCACAGTTAACCTCAATGTCCCTATTCTGGGTGAAAATATGGTGAAAACAACAGATCCACGAGATCACAACGTGTTGCAACAATGCACGACGCGTTGTGAGCTTGTAGATCTGTTATTTCCGGCAAAGATATTTAGTGTGTAGAGCGAAAACAGGATCTGGTATAGAGCCCTGGGGGACTCCGGTCAGCTTAGTATATAGGGTTCAAGTGGAGAACTGTTTTGTTTTAAGCTTGTTTCTTCAGGTACTGTGGGGTCTGAGATGTAACCCCCCCCACCCCTCCTCTAAAGAGGAAAAGACACTTAGTTAGCTGTGTCTATCTCAGACATGTGTCCTTCCTGGGAGGACACTGTGGATTTGTTACAGCCATGCATTTATGTATTCCCCTTCAGGAATGTAGAGTGTTGCACAGTATGCTGCTGTGCCAGTCAGTGGTGTAGTGGTTATTAAGATATTCCCTTACAGAGCTGAGCGTAGACCTGCTGGCTTACGATGGAATCCTGCCAGGACCTACTTCCTGTGCCTTCACTATACTGTCTCCCTCTCATCTTTCCTCCTGGCTCGCTGGCACAATTTCTCCCGGTTTCCTTTTTTTCCCTCCTTCTTTTTTTTCCCAAGCAAAATAATGTTGCACTTGCTACAGATAGAGCAGT
Organism: Gymnoscopelus microlampas; assembly: GCF_963454915.1. Classification (NCBI taxonomy): domain Eukaryota; kingdom Metazoa; phylum Chordata; class Actinopteri; order Myctophiformes; family Myctophidae; genus Gymnoscopelus; species Gymnoscopelus microlampas. Next base: position 21,298,946 of record NC_139956.1, on the reverse strand, counting down.
GGTTCTTAAACATTTTCATGTCAAGGACTCCCAAAATGAAATGTATTCCCCCCCACCTGGAAATATTTTATGCCAGCGATCTCCATAAGAGAAGATTTTTCAGCATTCCACTTTGAGAACAGTGCTATAGTATATAAAGAATGACTCGGAGACATCAAGAAATGTTCAATTTCCAACTGGCAACTGGCCATTCGGTTCCACAAACAGTCAGGAATATATCGTATAATAATAAAGCCAGCTCTAATCATGTTTAATTGGGCTTGTGAGTGTGTTTGACGTTTGCCCCTACGCTGTTAGCCATGTGGTGTCAATGCCATCCAGATGTTCTGCTGGCGGTGGGCAGACGTGCCAGGCTCAGTTTGTTGTGTCACGCCAGCGATTGTTGCCCTGATCAGCCACATGTTCTGTCTGTGTGACTGCTTTCTTCTGCTCTCTCACTGTCTGTCATCATTAATATCTCCTGCCTCAGCTCGATAGTATTTCACGTGTTCATCTTTTCTAGCTTCTCTCTAGGGCTGGGCGATATGGATAAAATCAAATCTTGTTTTTATGATATATTGTGATGATACAATCTATTTTCTTGTACATTTTTCAAAAATAATGTCCAAAATGGCAGATTTACAAGCTCACAATGCATGGCGACATATTGTGAGCTTGTAGATCTGCAATCTTTAGACATTTTATGTCTAACATAGTATAAAATAAGGCATAATTGATTAAAACTAGGAAAAGACAACACAGCTACAGTGTATATCACGATATTACGATAAGCAAATTCCCAGGAATTATCTAGTCTCATATCACGTCATCTCTGTCTTTCTACCGTCTTCCCCTCTGTGTCTCTCTTTCCATCCAGCAATTCCATCCAGCCCGTAAGGTGGAAAAAATCAGATTCACTTTTTTTTCCCCGCCATGATCGACCATGAACTGTGACAGCCACTAGACTACAGTATTAGAGGATTCAATTGACCAGAAAGCAGAGATCAGAGAGAATCAGAGAATATTAGATGCTGTATCTTATTCCGTTTTGTGTTCATAGTAGGATCTGCGTATGCTGTTTAGTTTTTTTTTGGAACCATTTGTTCTTTTGCGTTTGTGTTACATTCCTTTTTCCCCTCTCCCCAGTTGAGTCCCTCATGTTGTCACTGGGGAGGGTGTACTGTAGGTTCATTAATGATGCACTCTGTTGTGTGCAGTGATTATTGGGAGGACTGTCTTTACTCTTTTCTGTGATGATGGCATGGGCACAAGAACAAAGAAGAAAAGAAAGGGCTAAATGTGTCTTGGGGAAAAAAAAACAAAGGATTCAAATGCAACTCTGACCAATCAGATAGTCTGTGAAACTAACAGTTGTGTAATCGATTTGCATCTGTTTAACCCTATATACTTTGTTGACCAGGGTCCCCCAAGGGTCTATAGTTGATCCCCTCTTTTTTATTTTATTTAAACCAAATCTCTTCGCTGAAATTAGCCTGTTGATCTGCTATATCCGCTGAATATTCCCCTATGTTTGCTGAATGTTTGCCTATCATGACAGACATGCCCAGAATAGTGATGTAATTCACTTTTTGTTGTTCTATACTTTTGATGAGTGTATTTCAAGTATCAAGCCTGTATCCATGATGATTCTCTCACAACTGCAGTACTAGGATCTCTGGCAGTGTTGCTTGACTACTACAGTTTAATTATGCCATTTAATAATTTAATAATTTATGTGTCACATCAGCAGTTCTATTTTAAGACGATTTGTGTCGGTGCTGTGACTAAAGACCAAACCATTTCTGGAATATTTCTAGACTGATTCAGATCCCATTTTTTTGTTTTACTTATAATGACCCAAAATAGGGACACCAGGTTGAAAGTAAAAATCATGACACATGGGCTGCTTAATTGCCAGTACCGAATATTCAAATAATGGGCAATATCTCAATCGGGTTCTACATTATGGTCCATGCTTGCATTTGGTCTTAAAGATGGCAACACCTGGCAGTTGCCATCTTTAACTCTAGACTCTGTGCATAATTGTAGTTCCCTTTTCCATTTTTTTTTTTGAACCGGAAACACACAACATCTTCATATGTTCCTGTTCAAATCTGTTGCTGAGCCTAAACAAAGCTATGAGAACAGGAAATGTTTATGCCATCTTCTGGAAAAGGGAACTATACAGTTATGCACAAAGCCTATTCTCTCACTGTTCCGTTGTAGCTGACCTCAGGTCAGACCACCAGAGTAGGACGATGCCGAAGACGGCTGTGACCTTTTTGGGGACGAAGGTGAAACGCTGCGTGCGTGGGCCCTCATTCACTTGCTTCCTGCTGACTGTGACTCTCCTCTCCCACTTTTGGATTCAGTCAAAGGCGTGCACACAGAGGAGCTCGCTGGCATATTTGTATTGCTGTGGGTTCAAAGACACTATTTAGGCCAGACCTCCAGGCACTGGGCTACAGAGCGTGTCTCACATTTGTAGCATGCCTTCACGCTCCACCCTCTGAAGGTATAGAGAGTGTGTGTGTGTGTGTGTGTGTGTGTATGTGTGTGTGTGTGTGTGTGTGTGTGTGTGCTACTATACTTGTGAACGCCAGAAGTAGAATTTGAGAAATAGTAGATCTACAAACTCACAAACTTGCACAACGTGATGTGCGTTGTGAGCTTGTAGATCAGGTGTATTTGATGTGTGATACCGCCACGCAACTATGTATAACTTGGGCTTCAGGGTTAGGGGTAAAAATGACAAAAAGGTATAAAATTACATTTATTTAAAAAAAAATGTGTGTGTGTGGGAGGACAAGCAGGGCATGTGAATTGCTGTGCAATGTAACAGTGTGCTAACAGCGATTGATAGCATCAAGTGGGAACTGGAGGCCCCCTTTTTTGTATTTGTATGTGTATGTACTGTACGTGCCAGCAGCATGTGTGTGTGTAAGAGACCTGAATGGCCGCTTGTGTGTCCAGGGACCATCAGGAGCCCTCTCGGGGACAAAGCCAGCGCTTGTGTCGGATCACAGATGGAGGCGTGTTAAGAGAGCCGTGCGTTTCCCAATCTAACACAATCGGCCATTTGGCCGGACAGCTCTCATCTAGTTTCCCCAGGGGATTCTGTGTCTGGCCATGAAGCCATTCTACTGTTGTTGTTTATTGGAAGGCTCACAGTGTGGGTTGGCCAAGCCGTGCACAGAAAAGTTGTTGGATAGAAGTTTGAGAAAATGTTAATATAACTTTGGTCAATTATTTCTCCCCTTCAATAATACCAATTGGTATCGTATGTTATATCGTTGTCACTGATTAGTCACCTTTTACACCGAGGTGTATATATAATATAATGAAATAAAATGTCCCTCTCGCGCAGCCCCTTGAGGCAGCCAAAGCACCCCAAGGGGTGTGCGCACCCCACTTTGGGAATCCCTGCATTCATGGATTATCAAAATAAGCAGCCCATAAGCCACAGCTTACTAGTGTACTTGTCATCGATCATAACATATTGTTCAATGTGACTGTGAATAGCAATGCATTCTCACTCCCAACTCGTCATTTTCGATACTTGGTCAAGTACCATTGGCACTTGACCGCCAATGTTGATGCCGAGGAATGAGGATGCCCTTTCACGTACCATGTTTATGATTACGGATCATAACCGATTCCCAGCCTATAGGCATGCAAATCAGACAGCACTGAGTTTGCAGAAGCAAGCAGGCATCGTGCCGCTCGGTGAGACCACTCGCTTAGCACCTCATGGGGCTCAAGCCTTGTTTTCAACGTTTTTTCTGTTTTTTTTAAGGGCAACATTGCGCTCTATCATGTCCGCATTCCGTCGTCATTCACTTGTCAGATCGTGAGTCACTTGACAAACTTCTGTATACCGTCATCAGTCATGTGACAACACTGCACGGACTACCTGGCACTTATATAAGTGATATAACGGTAAAGGTGTACCGACTGTGATAAAAAGTGACGCCAAGAGGTCCTCCTGACGCAGCGTTTAGTGTTGGCTGATAGCAAAGCTCAGGTCCAAGATCAGCTCACAGGAATTTGAATCATTTTAAACGCAATCAATGAGGTGCTGGGAGAGATTCTCAATGTCAATGGGGCTTTCAATGGGGCGTCAATGCTCTTCTTCTTTATAATTACAGTAATGAATGGGTCTTCTAGAGCAGTGTGCCTTTGTGATTTATGATCACTTCCAGCCCATTGTACCTCACCTCAGTGTCATCAAGTTCAGCTGACTAGGACTTAGTCACTGAAACAGATGCACACTTAGATTATTCAGTTATTGAATAGAACCAAAATATTGTGTTAATGTTGTTGCGCTATCCCTAAAATTGCTATCTTGCCCACACACGTATGGGAAAGCGCATACCACCCGCTATGCCAAATTTGTGTTATTAATGTAACGCCCAAACCAATGTAACGGGTAGCGGAGGTGTTTTCGGGATAAGGCCGGTGTCGGAAGATAGCAACTTTGCCACAGGAACGCTCCTTGCACGATGCTAAATCCACAAATAGTGGGTAGCGTGACTTGGGAGCAAAATAGGGCCCTATTTGGCTTCAGGCGGAACCCCGAGGTGAAGGTCATCATGGCTCTGTGTGTGCGTGTTTGAGCACCCATTACACTGTAGATAGGTGCTCCGTCTGTCAGCCAAGACACTGGTAATCAATAGTTCCTGATGGTGCTGCCTGTCTCCAGAATGCTGTCCAAGCATTAATAGTCTTAGAACGCTAGCGTGCTAGCAAGTCAATGTAGACAGTTTTCATCAGTCTCCTCTGGGTCTTGTTATGGGCTGCTAAACACTATTTATTGGCCTTGTGGCACACAAGCACTGATGCACGCCTGCACACAAACAGGTACACACTCACATGCCACACACACACACACACACACACACACACACACACACACACACACACACACACACACACACACACACACACTCACGGATAGACAGACATGCATGCATTTGCAAATGCTCACATTTTCACAAACACGGACACACTTGAGTACGGTGAAGTTATAGTTTAATTATATGTCATATATTGCACATAATATACATGCAGTTACACACTGTCCACAAATCATACTGTGTGTGTGTGTGTGTGTGTGTGTGTGTGTGTGTGTGTGTGTGTGTGTGTGTGTGTGTGTGTGTGTGTGTGTGTGTGTGTGTGTGTGTGTGTGTGTGTGTGTGTGTGTGTGTGTGTGTGTGTGTGTGTGTGTGTGTGTGTGTGTGTGTGTGTGTGTGTGTGTGCGTGCGTGCGTGCGTGCGTGCGTGCGTGCGCAGGCAAGCCACCTTGGCTGGAAATCTCTTGACATTTCTGCATGGTGAATGAAGATAATATCAGAATATCATTCTGCTTAACCCTGTTTCACTTGCAAATGGCATTTTTGGAATGCTATTGTTTTCCAAAGGGTTTTCATTGCTCTTTTGTCAGTGTTGTAGTGTGGATTTGTGTGTGAAGCAGTTCTAGCCAGTGAGGCGTTCTGTCTTTCTGATCGCTACTTAATTAATGTAGTTTTTGCCTGGTGTTGCTGGCATGGACACACACACACCACCGTTTTGCATCTCAATGGCTTTGAATTCTCTCAAAGCTATTTGGTTTGTCCTTCAAAGTCGTCTTGAAAGAAGTCTGCATTTAATTAACCACTTAAACCCTATAGACTTTGTTAACTGGTGCCCACCAGAGGTCTATACTAACCCCCCCCCCCCCCCATTTTCCCCCTATATATGAAATTATTTTGCCAAAAATAGCCGATCTACAAGCTCACAATGCATTGCGTTGCTACAGGAATAGGGACGCTAGGGTTCTGAACCAGGAAATGGTTCTTTTGTAGCCCCCCCAACACTTTTTTGACCTGTCATATTCAGTTCACTCACCACAAAAAAGAAAAGAAAGTCTCTCCACGGCTCCATCTAATCCAGTTTCACTCTGCGATAACACTTCCGTAACACTCTTCCATAATGTAATGTAATTGTAAACCTCCCCTTGCACTTGTGTGAAATCAATTCTCCTCGGTAGTGCTAACCAAACCTCAGCCAGTGCTGCAGTTGGTTAATATTCTTGGGCTAACTCCTAGCCGCTACAGCTTCATTTGATTCAATTAAGATGGCCCAGCTCATGTTAGAAGAGAATGGGAGAGATCGGACATCCCGCTTCATCCCCCGCTACCCCTATTGCTATTTGGTGCAGGCGCGGCACCGTAATCCGATGAAGGAGAAACTCAGGGTAGAAATTAGATTAGCATTGTTGTGGCACTAATCCAGAGTGGATTTGAGCTGAGCCCACTTCGTTGAGCCTTGGATGCAGATGCCTGATTTGGGTGTATGATAAAATGCATTGTGAGAGACTGATGAATAACTATCTGAGTTATTTATCTGAGAAATCAATCAATGCCTCCCTCTAACACGCACTCACTCACTCACTCTCTCTCCTTCCTTCTATCTCGCTCTCTTTCTCTTTTCATCACCTTTCCCTCTGATGTGATACTGTGTGTGTGTGTGTGTGTGTGTGTGTGTGTGTGTGTGTGTGTGTGTGTGTGTGTGTGTGTGTGTGTGTGTGTGTGTGTGTGTGTGTGTGTGTGTGTGTGTGTGTGTGTGTGTGTGTGTGTGTGTGTGTGTGTGTGTAATTTCTTGAGACTAATAATTTGATTTAATTGTCTCCGCCAGGAGACATTGTTTTCACTTTCCACATGTCAAGCTAACATTGGTCAAGCCTCACGTGACACGTGACAATACGCTGAAATAGTGTGATCTGATTGGCTAGTGACGTATAGCGGCCTATAAATACATGTGTCACTTTGAAAGAGTCTTAGCCTCTTTCAAAGTGAGGTAAGACAGGAATAATCACACTTACACAGACAGGACAGATAGGACACTTACATAGGACACTTACATAGACAGGACGGATAGGACACTTATACAGACAGGACGGATAGGACACTTATACAGACAGGACGGATAGGACACTTATACAGACAGGACGGATAGGACACTTATACAGACAGGACGGATAGGACAGTTATGCAGACGGATAGTACACTTGTGTCATGTTACTATGACACAGTAACATGTTCTATTTTTTTGTAAGAATTAGAACATAAGAAGTAGAACATTCCCAACATTCCCAAGTCTGCTGGCGGAGACTTGTGCTCCGAGGAGCACTTTTTCTAGTTATTATTTTCTTCCCTTTTTAGATAAAACTGGCGTAGACTGATTTTAAAAGTAGCTTGTTCAGCCGAAGAAGAAATTATTTAAACAGTCTTTCCAGTTTAATTGCGATTTATTGCGATTTTTAAAATTGTAATCTCATTACAGATTCTTTGTTGAATCACATTTTGGAGATTTGGGCAACAGGAATGAATAGGTTGATTGTGAGAACTAAAATCAAGATTAAAAGGATGGTTTAAATGTAAATAGATTTAAAGTGCAACTGGATTAATAGATAAACCTTTATTTGATCCAATTTAAAGCATAATCTTTGTTGGTGCAAGCCAACCAAGCGAAAAATGTCAATGTTTACGCTCAATTGACCGTGTAGGCCTGTTGGTTACAGTCGTTGTGCGTATCTCTGTCTGTGTGCTGAGACTGATGTAATGGTTTGGATGTCTGTTTAATTAGCTCTGAATACACTTGAATACAAGGGCGTGTGTGTGTGTGTGTGTGTGTGTGTGTGTGTGTGTGTGTGTGTGTGTGTGTGTGTGTGTGTGTGTGTGTGTGTGTGTGTGTGTGTGTGTGTGTGTGTGTGTGTGTGTGTGTGTGTGTGTGTGTGTGTGTGTGTGTGTGTGTGTGTGTGTGTGTGTGTGTGTGTGTGTGTTGGCACGCTCAACATTGCCATGGCAGGGTGCTCAAATCCATTCATCTCTCTCACTTTGCACAGTTGGTGCAAAGTGTGTGTGCGCGTGCATCCATGGTTTGTGTGTATGTGTGTGTGTGCATAATGTGCACACAAGCCCACGTTGCCATACACGCACTGCTCTGCCGAAGTTGGTTCTGCTGTCACTTCCACCTCTATGCTTGATATCCATGTGTGACACTCAGCTCATGGTTGACTTCAACCTTTCATCCTTACTCTGATTCTTCACAGTGATCAGCCTCCTCTCTGTATCATCAGGGAACCATAATAAACCATCATTTCAACATCGTGATCTTTGGTCATGGAGACCAGCTTGGACTTCTTCCCAAATAGACAGCTTGCTGGACGCGTTACCAGAATGCTAGTCACTTTGTGTCCTCTCTGTTGCCCCCCCACTCTCTTTTTCCTTTCTTTCTCTTCTCTCTCTCTCTCTCTCTCTCTCTCTCTCTCTCTCTCTCTCTCTCTCTCTCCATTTCTCTCCCTCTCTGTTGTTTCTCTTTCCTTTATGCTCGACCACCTATCTTTCTCCATCGTGTGCTCCTCTGTCTGCATTCCGTTCGCTATTCCATTGATCTCCGTGCTGTGCTTTGGCCTTGTTTAGGGTGTGTGGGCACTGAACCTTGATTGGTCCGAGTATTGCGACATCACAAATAAATACATTTGAGGGAGAAAAACAAAAGAGATTGCCATCCTGTGTCATGTTTTCACATCTTTGAAAGTAGGAAATTGGAGCCATATGCCTTCCTCTCCTCCCCTCCCTCCCTCCCTCGCTCCCTCTCTTTCTTTCTTTCTCTCACTCTCTCTCCTCCCCTTCTTTCTCTTTCTCTCATGCCATGCATATTTGGGGCGGCTGTAATTTAGTGGGTAGAGAGGCTGTCTGATAATCAGAAGGTCACTGGTTCGCTTCCCGGCCCACGTACAGTATGTCTATGTATTGAAGTGTCTCTCTAAGCAAGACACTTAATACCCATACAGTGCTCTCTTGGGTTCAATCCTTTTAGCATTGTATTTGTATTAAACTGTACTTTCTGTGCTTTTTTTGCAAACTGTTAAGAAAGTAGTCAATCAATCAATCACCCGACTGCTCCCCCTCCCGAGTGCTCATCTTATTCACCCGAGCAGCCATCAGCTGGGTGAAGCTGAAATTGAATTTCCACCACGGGATTAGCAAATGTCTTCCCTCCCCTTCCATATCTTTATCTCCATCAGGTTGTTTGTGTGGCTGAGCAGAGATCTGAGAATGTGTCATAATACAATAGGAACACTAACATGTTTAGAATTCATTTATATTACGCTCATCAAACTATCAGTTTCAAGACTGCTCGACTCCACCTCAGTCTCTGTTTATCAATTGATGTATAAACTACACACTGGTTAACCACAAATAGATCAATTGCGTGTGTGTGTGTGTGTGTGTGTGTGTGCGTGTGCGTGTGCGAGAGAACATGCATGACCTTGACTGTGTTACGCAACAGAGGAACAAGGACTGTTACAGAACAGAGGGGCTGACGAGGAAGAGTGCATGGGGAGAGATGGATGGGCTTATTGTAAACGTGCATGATCAAGGACTCAGCGAGCTCAGCATGTCAGCGTGTCATCTCAAACACATGAAGAATAAAGACTTGTCTTGTGCCTGTTGATGGCTGGTGGTTAACACCTCATCTGGCCTTGTAGCGCAGTGGTTCCCAAACAGTATGCCGAGGCTGTTTTTGCTATGAATATTGGTGTGCCTTGAGATATTGACTTGCCCCTGCCTTTACTCACTGCTTTTGGCATGGAAAGTAAACAACTGTTTTGTGTCTTCTTTCTTCCTAGACACTTCACATACTATACTGTACCTAGTCACTTTATATCAGTAACTAGTCACTTTATATCAGTAACTAGTCACTTTATATCAGTACCTATCACTTTGCCTAGTCACGTTATATCTACTATACAGAGCCCTGAAGCCTGGCTTAAAGCAGCCTCCTCTATATGGGAGACACGTGCAAAGGCCAGTCAGTTCTGCTGGGAAATGAGCGGCGGATAGTAGATAATTCACTGTGAGAAAGGCATGAAGGATTTTCATTATAGAGCCGTGGCTCCCAGCTGCTTACACTAGCATCTTCACACTCCATCAGTCATGAACGAAGGAGCCATGCAGTGTATTAAATAGTACGGAATAGATCAATGTTTTTCTTATGTCCTCAACCTAAGGTTGGGCAATGTATCAAAATTATATAAATATTGTTGTGATATGAAACTAGATATTAGCAGTCTTTTCCTGGTTTTGAAGCCTGCATTACAGTAAAGTGATGTAATTTGGAAAACATTATTTGTAAAATCTGTTTCAGGCTTACATTTTTTCATTTAGAAAAGAGAAAAGAGATTAATTAAGAACTGCGTTGGAATTTGTGCATACGTATATATTTAAAAAAAGATCAGATGACATTACGTGGTACTTGTGCTTTGGACAACATAGGGTGATGGATATATTAGCATCTTTATTTACCTGCAGTATCTCAGCTCATGGCTGGTTTGGCTCTTTAGCATGTTTCTTAAAAGAAGAAATTGCTGAACTGTGTGTGTGTGTGAGTGTGAGAGAGAGGTCGTGTCTGGGTCAGCCTGTGTTAATGATCCTGTTTACCAGAACATTAGAGGAGCAGAACCATACCAACAAACCATGTGGGTCCAGGACTTTGTTCACTAGCAGCAGTCTATTTAACGCACATGCACACACACGCACACACACACAGTGGACTGGGTGATGTTAATCATAACGGCACCCTGTGGGATCGCTGATGCCCAATTTGGGTGGGGGGTGGTTCAAAGTAGTCCGCATTGCCTAATTTATGCTCCTAGTACGACAGTGTTGTTTTCCAAAAAGAGCAGATCTACAAGCTAATGTAGTGTCCGAGGAAGGTGTGTCAGGGCTTCAGATATCCTCTTTATAGAACGGGAATCCATAAACCAATGGACTTAAACAGGTGTTGATTATGTGGTCGGCAGTCTGCTCAAGCTCCTCTCTGCACTGCGCTGTCTGCCAGGCCCTACGTCTTCATAGGCGATTTGAAGCAGCCAACCCCAGTATGTAGGAGGTTCAGCAGGGTCCATTGCCGGCGTGGTAGATCTTATCCTTCATCGTGGTTCCAGCCGACTCCCATTCCAGGATGTTGCCAGCCATTCGTTGTAGACAGGCCCTCAGGGATAGAACTAAACTAAGCATCTCTTGTGCCACTTTTGCCAGTTTTGTGTGTACCTGTGTTACGCTGCTTGATTTAGTGAGTTAAGTGTGAGCATGTTTGTTTGGTGCCAGTGCCCATTGTGCAGACGGAGCTTTAGGTGTTGCTCTCACACAACACTTCACTACCACCTCTAATACTACACAGAGAGGGAGAGAGCCAACATGCCCACAGCTAGTACACTGCTAGTAGAGACAGAGAGATTGTTGGCTAAAATCATGCCAAGATTACTGCTAGAGAAAGAGAGGATGTGCGTGCATGTGTGACTAAAATGTTTGAGTGTTTTTGCTGTCCGCCGTGAGGTAGTTTATTTATGTGAAAGCATGCTTGACCGTGTGCATGCATTTGTATTAAGGCTGCATGATATTTGCACAAAGAATACATTTGCAATTTGCTGATGTGAATATGTGGGCACAGCTGTTGTTTTAGTTTTTGGATGTGATTCAGTATTTCAGCTTTTGACAGAAAACTGTGTTCTAAAAACACAATGTGCTTCATGCTCAGGCACAAATTGCAATTCTTTTCAAAAACATTGTCTAGATTGAGTTGGACTGTGCTGGTGGTCAAATATCAATTTGAAATGACAGAGAAGAAGAGTCAGCAACAACCAATAATATTCCGCTGTGTGCTGAAGGTCAAGTGCTGAGGACCTGCCCTCTCCCTCAAACGGATTACAGTTTGTCCTTGTGTGCCCCTCTTACACTGCCTCTTTGCTTCCTGTCTCCTAAAAATAGATGCAATATTTAAACAGAGTGGACTGTTACACTTATGAAATAGTGATACATATTTGGAAATAACACAGACAGTCTGACTGAATTAGTGTTATTTGCCTTTAACCACATTAACATTGGCGTCCCTATTTTGGAAATGACATTCTTGGCCAAAATGTTTTCAAAAGTTTTAAAAATATATATTTATTTTTTCAAAATCTTTAGATTGACTAGATTGGTATATTCAATTTGGCTATTTTTTAAATAGTCACATTATAAAATAAAGTTTAAGTGGTTATCTAGCAAGCATAACAAACCAGCCTCTTTTTATTTATTTATTTTTAAATATAGTTGTACAGTTTTTTCATGTGAAAAAAAAAGGGGACTATGTCTGTGACTTTGACGTGTGTGGCGAATTTGAAGTCGGGCGGTTGAATGGTTCTCGAGATAGGTGCATTACAGACGTACATACATACATATACATACATACGTATGTACAGAGATTTGGTGCATTTATTGTAAGATAAGGAGTTTGGAAGATGGAGGAGTCTTCCAGGTGGAGGAGAAATGGAAATAATGACAGTGTAGTCAGTGAGGGGGAGTTGGTTGCTGCCACTTGGGTGCCATTTGAAGGAAGTCATAAAACACTGGCAGAGACAGGCCATGTGTGAAAGAACGTGGAGCTAATATCACACTGCTGTACCACTGGTTTGTTAAGCCTAGCATAGTTCAGACCAAAGATTTGCGGCGAGACGAGACAAAAGCGGTTTATACTTAGTCGCATGGCAGTGTCGTGTGCCAAAAATAACCAATCTACAAGCTCACAACATGTCAAATTCGTGACACGTGAGCTTGTAGAGCTGCTATTTTCGGTGATTGAGCATTATTTAAGGTCTGTACACACCCGGAGCGTTTATTTTGTGCAATTAATTCACATTAATTTAAACTGCTTTTTGTGTCATGAGTACATACACAGAACGCAAATATAACGAGGCGAACAAGCAACGTATTTTATGTTTTAAAGAAGGTCGATTTTTCACTGCGTCAACCTTTATGAATGAGGCATCATCAAATTAACCTTTAGAACGTTGCAGAGAAAAATCACAGCTGTCTGAATTAGCCTGAGAGAGAGAAAAAGATTTTGGATAACAGGTGTGGAAAAACAATCACACACACACACACAATTTCCACATTACTTGTTTTCCATTAAACATTTCAGCCTGTATACAGGTTCAGATACATGTGCGTCTGCCAGACATACTGTCTGTATGCCTAGCTCTGTCGTACGACAAAGTATAAATCTGGCATTAGTTTGGCTCCTTCTCTTATCGGGACATAGCTGTGGAGTAGAACTGAGCTATAATAAATATTTCTACTATTAGAAATACTATTTGGACTGGGTTGTCAAATCTACTTTGGATTAGAATAGCCTGAACTAGACTATAGGGTATGGAAACATTGGGTGGGGTTCAGGGAATGTTGTAATGGGAGTTTGAAATTAAATCAACATTGTTGAGGCTTTATTGTCTAAGTGAAAGCACTGGATAGACATCTCCAGAGAATACTCAGCGACCCCATTTCTGTTCATTTAAACTGATTCACCCATTCATTATAAGGAATCTCATATTCCTGAATGATATCATAATATAAAACAAGGCAGTCTAGAGGTATGCATAGGCCTTTTCAGCACCTTCAGGTGAAGAAATGTGTGGACAGAGAGACATACATACATAATACACAGACAGACAAACATGCTTTGTATGTCGCAACTTATAGTAATGATAATTCACCTAATCTACCCACATGTTATGAGCCCTTTACTAACCATGAAATATCGTAGCTAATTACTTTTTTCGTCGCTATGCCAATTTCCGAATTCTGCCGGCCATTTGTGTATTGTTACCGCTCTTTATCCCTACCGGCTCACCTGCCAATGAGGAGCCCACTACTACTCACGTTCAACACCCCCCACTGACAGGGGGCGCCACAGCCCGTATGGGTATGTGCAGCGACAAATATCACTCTAGTCCCTGGCCGGCTTCCTACGCCCGAAAGCAGCCAATTGTGTTTGTTTGATGCTCGGCCAAGTTGGAGGCACTGTGTGTGTGTGTGTGTGTGTGTGTGTGTGTGTGTGTGTGTGTGTGTGTGTGTGTGTGTGTGTGTGTGTGTGTGTGTGTGTGTGTGTGTGTGTGTGTGTGTGTGTGTGTGTGTGTGTGTGTGTGTGTGTGTGTGTGTGTGTGTGTGTGTGTGTGTGTGAGAGAGAGCGTGCGGTGCCTGCCTTCCTTAGGGAGGAGATGGCGGTGATAAGTGGGTGTCTTTAGAACTCGTCTGTCACCAGCCATCCAGCAACACGCACGCACATAAAAACGTGAAGGACGCCTTTGTCTTTAGTAGCAAACATGATTGAATGTGACCTGTGTGCGACACCTTTAAAACTTCCCCTCGTAAACATGGTAGAATCTTGCTGGGTCCTCAGGGGATTTTTGCTTCTCTTTCATTTTTTGCTCCTCCTCATCTTTTGCTTCTGTTCATTTTCTGCCTGCACACATAGTCCACATTTGAACTATGTGTCTGCCAACATCCTACACGATGACAGATCGATATTTGAGCCCAGAAATTCACAACATTTTCTACAACCATAAATGCTTGGTGTTCTTCTCTTCTCTTCTCTTCTCTTCTCTTCTCTTCTCTTCTCTTCTCTTCTCTTCTCTTCTCTTCTCTTCTCTTCTCTTCTCTTCTCTTCTCTTCTCTTCTCTTCTCTTCTCTTCTCTTCTCTTCTCTTCTCTTCTCTTCTCTGCCCCTGTCACAGACATTGACCCCCACACCTGTTCATTCTTATTTTTAGTCATACGCATTCACCCACAATGACTAAGGCAAAGGAAATGCAGCCATCTGTCCAGTTATAACACAGCTTTATTATGGAGATTATAGAAGATACAGGAAGTCCATACCCTTTAGACTGGGACCGAAGTTGTGGAAAACCTGTCCAAGCCAAAATATTGTTCTGGTCCTCATTACTAATACTAACATTTTGTGTAAACTGTAGTGTGTGTGTGTGTGTGTGTGTGTGTGTGTGTGTGTGTGTGTGTGTGTGTGTGTGTGTGTGTGTGTGTGTGTGTGTGTGTGTGTGTGTGTGTGTGTGTGTGTGTGTGTGTGTGTGTGTGTGTGTGTGTGTGTGTGTGTGTGTGTGTGTGTGTGTGTGTGTGTGTGTGTTCACTTCTCCATGTAGTTGTTGCAGCACTTACCCAGGGGGCAAAGGGGGGTATGCTGCATTTGCTCTGTTATAAAAGGTTGGCCACCAGAAATAATATCTATGACCCCGTAGGATCACAACCTATATGGACAACCCGGTCAATTTATTGCTGGAAATCCAATATGGCCGCCTCAATATTGGCCCCTATCAGTACCCAGGGGCAAAGGGGGGTATGCTGCATTTGCCCTGCCATAAAAGGTTGGCCACCAGAAATAATATATATGACCCAGTAGGATCACAACCTATATGGACAACCCGGTCAACTTGCTGCTGGAAATCCAATATGGCCGCCTCAATATTGGCCCCTATCAAAAAATAGCTTTGGCAATAACTTTTGAACCAGATGGGCTAGAAATAAAAACTTGGTGTCTATTTCATGGTTTCAGAGCACGAGAAACTCAATGGAATACTTATCTTTATGATTGGGTGTGTCTGGCCCTTTAATTTGCATATTTCCAAGATGGATGCCACGCGAAAATGAGTTTTACTATGACTTTTACAGTGACAGCTTACTGTTATGGCAAAAAGTCTGCTTTTTAAGCAATATGAACACATTTGGTCAGTTTGAGCTTTCATTTCTATTTTGTCAATATGGCTGCAGTCATAAATAATGTATGGTATTACATTTTCCCCCAGATTTATTGATTTATAGATCTATAGTTGTGGGGATGATTGCAGAGAAAAATCGGAGAAAAAGCCCACAATGTATCTTATCATTTTAATAAACTAAATACAATATAAACATACACATGCACACTCCAAGACTTGCCAAAAACTTCAACTTTAGGGCTATACAAATTAACATAGTGGTATGCATTCAAGTAACATAACAAAATATAGACTACTTAGTGACAAATAGAGTAAAGGCGGAGTTGAGGTTGCCTACAAAAGGTTCATTTTGACCTCTATGGTGCTGCCTTGCCTGCTTCTAAAGCCAATGATGCTATGGTACAATGCTATTCACTGTCACTGTTGTCATGTGTTGCACTGATCCTGCTGCATCGTGTCTCCAGTACCTGGCAACGGCATCCTAAGTAGCATGGAATTGCCTTCTTTGCACAGGAACAGAGGCATGATATTGCCTTGTTCATTGACAAAGGCAAGGCTGGCTCGGTAGATGCAAGAGGGACTGCATTGCTAGCACTGAGAGACCATCCATACTCTGTGAAAGAAGGAATATCCGGCTTGGCGATATGTGCACATTTATCTATTATGGTTGCTAGAGCAGCTCTTCTCAGGTGCAGGTCAAAGGCATTCTCTGTCGGGGGCAGCAGGTTTAAGAGGGTTGATCTATTATTGAGGAACTTGTACACTCTAAGCTTACTCAGGTCAAAATCCTCCGGGTGGTCCGCTTTGGATGTATATACAGCAATTGTGAGGTCTCGTGCCTGATTGATGACGTCATATGAGAGGGAATCAGAAGAGTTTTCACCAAACTCCTCAAGTGCAGGGAGATCCAGACGCATGCTGGCCTTGAACCATGCCTTCTTCCCAGTGAAAAAGGGATAGCTGGTGGTATCTCTGCCACTTAAACTATGGATAAAGGGCAGGGCACGACACTGTGCAAGCCCCAGTGCTGATACCATTTGATGGATAGGAAGGTATGAATTGTGTTCTCACCCACAGCTCTGGAAGGCATCTGACATGGGTTGCTGCATAGTAAAGGCACATGATGATGATGTCTGTGTCATTGGCATGGATGACAACTCTGTCAACTTTGTCATTCTGGACACTGTACAGGGTGTGGAGTATTATTCTTGTATCAGCTTCCTGTTGTGTGGATTCTAGTGCAGGGACATCTTCAATAGACCAGGGTTGATCACCACACTCCTTGTCTCTTCTTTAAACCACCCACCCAGGTAAAGATGTGTTGGACCAAGGGCCGACTTAAGTTTCTCATTTTCACACCATTCGTCACAGAGGAAACTCAATAGGTTTGCCTTGTTAGCTGACACAGCAAAAAACTCCTGAGGATCTGGAGCTGTGTAACGCATACTGACTTCATATTCTTTGGTAGGTTTTGGTCGAGCATATCTGTGTTCTTGCTCAGCTGTCTTAAGACTAGGTCCACTGTACCGGTCACAACAGAAGTGAATGATCTCTGTGCCAGCAAGCACATCATTCAACAGCAGACGTTGGTATCGTTCAGCGATTGTTCCAAATGCTTCACCTTTCAGGAACGACCAATGGCGTATGGCATACATGGCATCAATAACTACTGCTGTTTTTCTGTCTTCTGTAGGCAGGTCAGGGATGCATGCAACTTTGGTCTCCTCTTTCAGGACCTTCACAAGGCTTGCCTTGGTACCTGTTCTCATCCTGCCATCTTCCTGGAAGAGGGAAGGGGGGAAGCCACTGCACTCGTGGTTGCCTATAAAGTCAACAAGGTTGAGTTCTCCACCACTGGCTATGATTTGGGTCATGCGCAGGAGGGCAGTAATTTCATTGCTCTTGCCAGGTGCTGAGGTTTTCCCCTTTTTAGATTTTGTGTTTTGAGTGTGGGAAGTGTTAAGCTTCATTATGCTTGTCTTCTTCTGTTCACTGGACAATGACTCACACAGTGCCTTCAGACCCAGTTCTTTCACACTCATCAAGTGGTCCTTGACTGTGGAATCAGCACACTGTCCTGTAGATATGTTGATCGTGGATGATGTGCTCACTGTAAATGGGTTAGTCTCTACTGCTGCCATGACCTTGACTACCATCTCTGCATCCCGGATTACACGACTCTGACCAGACTCATGGTGTGGGTTGGAGGAGTGGAGGTGGAGCATAGACTTGAGCTCTGCAGAGACAGCTGCAGTGAGTGGTTTTGTGTAGACCCATTTTGTCCTGGCAGCAGGGCTGAGTGTAATGCCATCCAGACTGCTTGCTTCCTTGGCATCGGCATTATAGGTCTGCTCCAGTAGCATGTCAAGAGAAACACTGTTGTGGCTGCCATCTGCTCGTCTGCCAACAAATACACCTGCCATCAGTGCTTCATGTACCTCTGAAGCTGTTTCTGGTAGTTTCTTCATCTCAGCCAAATACAGAGGTAAAGATTGCTGCCCGTACTTGTAGTGGCCTGCTGCAGTGAGGTAGGGTAGCATTCTTGCTGATTCACAGAGATGTCCTGTCCAGTCGCCTTCCCGATCGTACTAGATAAACCTTTGGAGAATATCTGACATCTCCAGGAAGGTTTCCCAGAGGACTGCAGTTGGTTGCCCATTCAATGATTCCTGAAAAAGCAGCAGCTGCTGTCTTAGGACTGCCATCTCTGGACTGCCATCTCTGTTGCCATAACAGTCAGCTGTCACTGTAAAAGTCATAGTAAAACTCATTTTCGCGTGGTGTCCATCTTGGAAATATGCAAATTAAAGGTCCAGACACACCCAATCATAAAGATAAGTATTCCATTGAGTTTCTCATGCTCTGAAACCATGAAATAGACACCAAGTTTTTATTTCTAGCCCATCTGGTTCAAACGTTATTGCCAAAGCTATTTTCTGATAGGGGCCAATATTGAGGCGGCCATATTGGATTTCCAGCAGCAAGTTGACCGGGTTGTCCATATAGGTTGTGATCCTACTGGGTCATAGATATTATTTCTGGTGGCCAACCTTTTATGGCAGGGCAAATGCAGCATACCCCCCTTTGCCCCTGGGTACTGATAGTGGCCAATATTGAGGCGGCCATATTGGATTTCCAGCAAAAAATTGACCGGGTTGTCCATATAGGTTGTGATCCTACGGGGTCATAGATATTATTTCTGGTGGCCAACCTTTTATAGCAGAGCAAATGCAGCTTTCCAAAAAAAAGGGGGTTTTGCCCCCTGGGTAACTTGTTTCATCACAGGAATATATCCATCGACATATAATAGCACATGCCATCTTCAGTGTGTATTAACTTGTAGTGAATGACCAACAGTGGAATCTGATCCCTTTTAAAGTACAGAGTTCGCTACATTAATTGTGGATATCTGATTTTTTGACAAAGAGAGAAAACAAATGGCCCTTCCTGTTCTCCAAATTATCGGCATTGGCCTTAAAAACAATCCTCAAGGGACGACCTCTAGTAGCTTGCATCATTCTCTAAACTGATAGACATAAGTCAATTTGATGTTATAATCTAATGCGTTCTGGGCCGTTTCCATCCATCCATCATGCTAAGCCCCACTGGGGCCTCCTCATTAGCCTTCAAAGTCATTGAAAGACAGAGAGAGTGAACTTTATTGTCCCCGAGGGGAAGTTTGTCTTGGGCACAGTGCTTCATACAGTCTGTTGCTTCACATAAACAACATCACAAAAAACTTGAGAAGTGTTTTACACAATGCTCCACATGAAACCATCCTAACCACCTAACGAGTACCACAAAATGTTCTAAATTCTTTTCAAAATAACGGATCTACAAGTTCCTGACAAGAGATGTTCAGAACATCTCGCAACCCGCTTCAGGGGCCCGGACCATCGGCTGAGAAAACCTTAGTGTATGTGTAATCCTTGAATTTGCAAGAAGTTTCTGAAAGTCTTTGCTTTGTACTTGTAGAAAAGCCCTCTTCTGTTTTTTTTTGTGGGATGAGGAAAAAATTAACCCTAAAAATACAGTGGCTATGACAGCAGATCCCTGTCTTCTCTCTTTCTCTGTCTGTGGTTTAGTCCTTTATCCAGTTTTGCTTCAGTTCAGGGTAGCTCTGTTCTAAATGGAACACACACACACACACACACACACACACACACACACACACACACACACACACACACACACACACACACACACACACACACACACACACACACACACACACACACACACACACACACACACACACACACACACACACACAGTGAGCTTCAGGTCCTGGAAAAACGTCCATCCTAATTCTTGTGTGTGTGTAGTTGTGTACAGAATGTTTGTGTACATGCTCGCGTGAATGCATGCGTGGAATGGTCAGCATTAGCTATTCAAGCTCATGAATCTTAAGGAGGCAGAACAGTGAACAGTGATTTATACATGCTACCTCGCCGGCATTGCACACCAAAAATAGCGACACGGCACACAAGCAAGTATAAATCAGGCATGACTGTCTTCAGTCTTTTTGTATTAGCAGTCTTCTTTATTCCCTCCTTTCTTCTGTGTCTTCTCCCTCCGTTTGTCTTTCTCACCTCTTTCTCCTCCCTCCTTCGCCTAACCCTAACCCTTTCTCATTTTTGTCAATACCCCTCTCTTGTTTTTATCTCTATTTTCTGCCACCGTTTCGGTTTGAAAGCCATGGGATTTGGAAACAACCGTGTATCACCTCTCTCTCTCCCCTTCCAGCCGAGGAAACATTGATCTCTCAGAGTGCGCATAAGTTGTGCACCAGTGACACCCACCGAAAACAGCAGATCTACAAGCTCGCAACGCTTGGAGATTTGCTGTTTTTGGTACCGCAAATTTGTGTGTAAATCAGGCTTCAGAGTGTTTGCTTTACCCAATCCTGAAGATTGCACATCAGCGTTCAAAAGCACATGGAAGGAAGCGAGTGGGGACAGGATTTCGCAACCACAATGGGTTGCTGTTCTCGGCTCTTTCATTCCTCCGACGTGACAAACTGACTTTTTTCTTTTGCACCCCCTCTAGTCCCCTTCCAATGTGATTCTCTACATAGTGTGTTGAGTTCCTAGGGTGTAAAGTGTTTTTGGAAAAGCAGTCCATCTATCATGTCAGAGATGTTAAAGCAATGTGGACAAAGCCAGCTCTCACAGTCAGCCAAAGAACTCCATCCACCCCTGTGTGACCCTGTGACCTTTCACTGATGTCAAAAGGTTCTCTTCTCTTCTCTTCTCTTCTCTTCTCTTCTCTTCTCTTCTCTTCTCTGTGCTGATGAAATGTTCTATACACTTTGGTACAACGAAAGTTGTTTTTAAAAGTGCTTAATAAATGAATAAACATGATTTGATTTGATTTGGATGAAAATAGCTTTTGTTCTTTAAAGCTGCAATGTGGGACTATGTATTTTATATATATTTTGTGTATATTGTGTGTGTTGAACTGCCTTCAGTCCTGCATGAACACTGTATGTGTTATACAAATGTAGACTGTAT
The DNA here is from genome assembly GCF_963454915.1 of Gymnoscopelus microlampas. Classification (NCBI taxonomy): domain Eukaryota; kingdom Metazoa; phylum Chordata; class Actinopteri; order Myctophiformes; family Myctophidae; genus Gymnoscopelus; species Gymnoscopelus microlampas. The sequence goes on along the minus strand of NC_139956.1, from coordinate 21,277,861 downwards.
TTATCGAAGTAACACTCCAAACTGAACACATTGACTGAATTGAATTGAATGGACAATATCAAAGAGCTTTACTTTATCCTTAACACTGTACCATCAGACTAACAATATTTGTTATTTCTGTCATGTCTTGAACCACATAAACCCATAGTTATAATATATCTCGAGGGGGGCGGGCCGCCCCCCACCAATTCATTTCAATGATAGTAGCTGCATGAAGCATAGACATATAAAGGTAGACGCCTCCTTCGGCTCTGAGGCATTGGTATCACGGGGCCATTTTAGCGTAGGAAAGCTTCCCTGAAGCTTCCGTGTGTGTCACAGAAGGGGGCGTTCGGTAGGCCAATCAGAGGCAAGTGGGGGCAGGACAACTAGATTCTGACAAATCTTAGAAAAGACGCACTGTGATTGGCCAGTAGTCAACGCGCTGTGAGCGCTGTGATTGGCCAGTAGTCACTTTGAGTGTCCGTTTTCCTACGCGAAAATGGCGGCCGCGATACGAGTTGCTCCAACGAACTGCAGAGGCCAATGAGGTATCTAGGTTTCTATATCTATGGCATGAAGCACCCGGAAGTACCTCTACTTCCTGTGAGCAGGCGCACTAGCGTTTCAGACGATAGAAGCAGGCGCAATAGGGTTTCAAACGGTAGACGCACACGCAGTAGCGTTTTGAATGCGGAAGTCTTGCAATCCCAGATTTGACCACCAGGCGACAGCAACTTCACTGTTCTACCGCGGTTCTGGAGGCTTACATAAACCGTACTACCAACTGTCCCTATTCTTAGCATAATACTGTAGGTGAACATTTGGCGAAAATATATGAACATTCATCGTCTATTTTCGGTGAAGAGATTTGGTGTTGAGGAAAAACATGAGAGGGGCAAGCACAGACCTCTGGGAAACCCAGTCAAAAAAGTTAATATGGTTTAAATCAAAAGTTACAGTAAACTCACGGATCCGGACTGGATCTGTCCAGATTCAGATCTTCAAACATCTAAAGTTGTCATTTTTCACGTGTTGCATTTTGTAATGTTTGTCAGAATCCACTTTGTTTCTTTATGTGATAAAAGAGTGACTTTGACACCTGTTTCACAGTGCAATGTAAGTCAAATGATTTTTAACCAACGGAGCAACTACTGAAGAAATCTCACCAATATTTGGAGTTACATCATTGCAATGTAACTACACAACCAAAACCCCTACCAAGGTGTAATTTGTCTTTAAATTGTTAAAGAACAGAGCATAGCACCATCACATCATTAGCTCTTTGAAAGCCATAAAAATGCCCAGCACTTTATTCCATACGGCAGTCATTCAGTACTCTCTAAGAACTCAGCGTCTCTTCAGCTCTATAGTGGAGTGGAATAGTCTTTGGAAAGCACATTATTACATTCACAAAATGCTATTAGAAGAATCTCTTTGGCTTGCATGCAATTTGGCTAGAGATGTTATCTTCTAGTGGGATGTGCTTTTTACAGTAGGGTGTGGCTGTCTAAGCAGGTCTCCCCAAGGGATCAACAGTGCTAAACCAATTAGGATCCTCTTACACTGATTGGCAGAGAGTAATGGTGGAAGGGTCCATTCCTATTGATCCTGTTCAAGGCATTGACTTTCATATGGTTGTTGTGCTGCATAAGTGATAGCTTGACATGCAGGCCATGTCAATATTATCGGACATCAGGGATGGGTGTTTGTAAACGTGTACCTGTGGGAGTGTTAGCGGTTAAACATGGTGATAGACATCATATTTACTGTATAGAAATTTACATTGCAACCTCACAGCAACTGTATCATGTATGTAGGCTGCTGTGCGTGGTGCAACTGATGTCAGTAACCGTCTCATTACAGACAGAGCCTAACAAGGTGAACAACGTCCAAATAAAGTTAAACAGTCATCTGTCTTTCTGGAAATGTTTTCCACTGCCTTGTGGTTTTGTAACAGTATTTGTCTCTTTATCAGCTATGGGACACCAAGTAGGGACACCGAGTTGAAAAAATTGGTATAGAATTTGCCCTTGAATTGGGAAAAGAGCTGTTATAGTCAATTTAAAAATAAGCTTTTTGAATTTACTGTAATCCTACTATAATTCTAGTAACCTCTGTCTGGTGAGTGAGTAGGTGAAGCTACCCGGTTCTCCTCAGTGGCTGGACCAATTGCTCTGATTTTGCACACAGCCATTGAGCATTACCATCTGAACTTAACTGTGAAGCCCGTTTTTTCAATTTCATCAAATCTCAGCTTCTTATTAGCGTTTATGTGTCAAACAATGTCGCCATGGTTATGGGGCTGCCCAGCTATGGGACGAACTGCCTCCCGGGTTGCCAGATCATGTGCGCATATCCCCCCACGGATGCGTCGACCGGGTATGGTCTAGTAATGATAATTATCCCAAGACTCACAGTCTGGACCTGCCTCACGGCACACCAGTGTGTGTCGGGAACTGTTTGGGAGCCACTGGTTTACAGGATGCTATGGTCATCATTGTGGCTGCTCACATAATTATCGTTATACTTATCGCTGTAGTTCTCGGAGTGGATGGCCCTTTACCCCCCCCCCCACCCCCCTCCTCACTTCTCATTGCTGATATAGCCTCTCTCTGCCAGAGACGCTTTCTCTTTCTCTCTCTCAACCTTAATCTCCCTCTACCCCCTACTGTCTCTCTCTCAACCTCAGTATCTCTGACTCTCGGTCCCCCTTCTCTTAGTTTATTCAGGGCATAGTTTTTTCCGGCAAGTTTCAGGTCATTTTACGCTGTCAGTAGCGCACGCACGCACGCACGCACGCACGCACGCACGCACGCACGCACGCACGCACGCACGCACGCACGCACGCACGCACGCACGCACGCACGCACGCACGCACGCACGCACGCACGCACGCACGCACGCACGCACGCACGCACGCACACACACACACACACACACACACACACACACACACACACACACACACACACACACACACACACACACACACACACAAAAAGATGGTGTGTGTGTGTGTGAACTGGGCACTGTGCCTACGCTGAGCCCCAGCATGGAGTGATAATGCTTCTCTCTCTCTCTCTGTGTGTCTCTGTGTGTGTGTGTGTGTGTGTGTGTGTGTCTGTCTCTCTCTTTCTCTGTCTCTCTCAGCTTGTCCCTGTATTTATGGACTGTCATGTTTCTCCATAATCCACCAACATATCTCCTCCATGTTGTTTTATTTGTTTGTTCACTAACATCAGATTCAGACTTGTGAATAACACAGGTTATAGGGAGAAGATGGATAGGAGTTGATTTTGGCGAATTACTGTAGCTTCTCTTGCACTGTTGAACAATGGTAAACGGGAGTGAATTTATGTAGCGCTTCTCTAGTCTTTGTGTGTATGCTTATTTCACGCCTAGTTCAGCCCACAGCACGCTTCCTCAACCTTTTCGTACCGCTTCTTACTGGCTCTGCTTTCTGTCACAACAAATAACTTCTCGCCATAGATAATGCATGGCACCATGCCGCTTTCTCAGAACATAGAGTGGTATTCTGGTCATGGTGTGAATTCAGCGTTAAAGCCTGATGTATACGTTATCATAGGTGGGCCAAAAATAGCAGATCTATAAGAGATCTTACAGGCCTAGAGATTTGCTATTTTCATAGGATCCATACGACAGAGCATAAATTGGCCGTTGGAAGTTCAGTCTCTTGCTCCAAAACATTTCAATGATTCAATGATTTGTTGTGACGTTTGTTTGTTTTAGATTTTTTTGTTATTTACAGTAAGACAACTGTCATATTGGATAATTCGATGTTATCCAGCCCCTATGTGTCTGCTTGTCCCTCTGTCTCTCCGTTTCTTTGTCCCTGTCTTTGTCCCTTTCTTTGTCCCGCTGTGTCTCGTATCCTTGTCCCTCTGTCCCTCTGTCTCTCCATTTCTTTGTCTCTCTGTCCCCATGTCCCTCTGTCTCTCTGTCTCCTTGTCCCTCTGCCTCTCTGTTTCCTTCTGTCTCCTTGTCCCTCTGCCTCTCTGTTTCCTTGTCCCTCTCACTCTCTGTTCCTTGTCCCTCTGCAGCCTTGTCTCTCCGTCCCCTTGTCTCTCTGTCTCTATGTCCCCTTGTCCCTCTGTCTCTCTGTCCCCTTGTCCTGCTGTCTCTCTGTCTCTCTGTCTCTCTGTCCCCTTGTTCTTCTGTCTCTCTGTCCCCTTGTCCCTCTGTCCCCTTGTCCCTCTGTCTCTCTGTCCCCTTGTTCCTCTGTCTCTCTGTTTCCTTGTCCCTCTGTCTCTATGTCTCCTTCTCCATTTTTCTCTACCTCTTCTTCCTCTCTTACCATTTCCTTATTCCCATGTCCCCTTGTCCCTCTGTTTATTTGTTCCTGTCTTTCTGTTTCCTTGTCTCCTCTCTCTCTCTCTCTCTCTCTCTCTCTCTCTCTCTCTCTCTCTCTCTCTCTCTCTCTCTCTCTCTCTCTCTTATTGCATAATAAAAAGTGCTTTACATTGCCAAAGCATACATACAGTTTAACATTCCTCTCTCACTCTCCCTGTCTCACTGTTCCTTTGTACCAGACTAGCATATATTGATTTATACTTGTATTTCCATGTATTTTTCCATTTCATTGTTATTCCACACCTTAATAAAATAAAATAAAAAGTATTTGCTGCCCAACATTTTTATATCTTGTGTATTTTTCCAAATGGGATCACGTATCATGAAAACTTCAGTTTGAGCCAAGGTTTTGAAGTTTCTATAGCCTTGGCACTTTTTATTCCTCTGGAATAATCAACAAAGGCTTTTTAGAATATCGTTGATATTTTAAAAGCATAGCCAAATATTTAGAATGCAAAGTAGTGAAGGAAGACAATATTCTCCATTCACAAGCCACGTGCGTGTGTCCGTGCGTGTGCGTGTATGCGTCAATGTTCTTCCATACAGTATTATGTCCAATAGTGCAGCATCAATATGAGTTTATCTATTTGCTGTACGGACTCACTGACAGTGATGGCAGAGAGTGATGCAGATATGTGAGTGTCAGTGTGTGTGTCAATGTGTGTTGAGATGTGCACACTGCACAGTCACACCGTGGCTGAGTGAAGACGGGACTGCAGAATGTGCAACAGGCCGAGACAGGATAATAGAGGAGTACACAGAGAGAGAGAAGGAGAAAGAAGAGATGGCAAAAGAGGGGGGGAGAGAAGGAGAGAGGGGATAGAGAGAGAAGGAGAGAGAGAGAGAGCGAAAAAAGGAGAGAGATGAGATAGATAGAAAGAGAAGGAAAGAGGGGAGAGACAGAGAGAGGTATATCATTTGTATTTTGAGTAGGTCACTGCTTTGCTGCAGTCAATGTCACTTTACACTGCAGGCCACCTGAGCATCACACATGACCACACACACACACACACACACAGACACACACACACACACACACAGACACAGACACACAGACAGACAGACAGACAGACAGACAGACAGACAGACAGACAGACAGACAGACAGACAGACAGACAGACAGACAGACACGTACCTCAAGGCAGGAGGAGGAGAATTCAACAGAGTTTTTCTACACGAATCATTGAAAACCTCAGAACGTTGAGACAGAGAGAGAGAGTGAAGACAGGAGGAGAAGGAGTGACACCGTACTCTTCCTCTTTCATGGTCTTTGATTGTAACTTTAAGGGCTGCAACTATCAATTATCTTCTTAGTAATTGTTCTATTGATAACTTTTTTGATTCATTGAATAAGTGACCTCTGAGTTGAGTGTTACATATATCTACAAATCAATGTAAAAGAATTCTAGACGAAAATAGCAAAACCTTTTTTTTTTGTATTTTTGAAAATCGATTATTTTATTTAAACCAATATTCTTTTCTAATATATTAGTTTGATTAACTGTTGCACTCCTAGGAACTTTCCTCTCCCTTTCTCTTTCTCTCTCTCTCTCTCTTCTCTCTCCTACCCCTCTGCTGTCCTGTCTGACCTTCCTTTAGTGAGTAAAGTTTACTCCTTTCTTTTTGAAGGACTATTACTGTAGGTTGACCAGTGTTTTTAATGTTTTTTGTTTCGTTTTCTCTGGATTTCATAAAGTAATATTGAAAATCTATTTTGGATTTAATGCCAGGCACAGTACTCTTGTTTTGCTATATTGTATTGTTGTATCCAGTTGTAAGTTAATAAAAGTATTTGTTAAATTCTAATTCTCTCTTTCTCCCCCCCCCTCTCTCTCTCTCTCTCTCTCTCTCTATCTATCTATCTATCTATCTATCTATCTATCTCTCTCTCTCTCTCTCTCTCTCTCTCTCTCTCTCTCTCTCTCTCTCTCTCTCTCTCTCTATCTATCTATCTATCTATCTATCTATCTATCTATCTATCTATCTATCTATCTATCTATCTATCTATCTATCTATCTATCTATCTATCTATCTATCTATCTATCTATCTATCTATCTATCTATCTATCTATCTATCTATCTATCTATCTATCTATCTATCTATCTATCTCTCTCTCCTACTGTAGGTAAGATGGTTTGAGATGGATGTACTGTATGCAGTCTTTGGTGACCATGGCGGACTAGCTTACTGTGTGAATCAACATCTTCCCCCAGAGCAACGACGTAATTCAGAGTCATTCATCCGACTCTGTTGCCCAGCGAGGCTTTTACAGTGACTCAGGAGGTAGTGCATTCAATGTCTTGCTCAGGGACATCCTGAGGATTGGACCTGTGACCCGTGACAGTCACTTGAATGTAGTTGTTTTTAGACAGGGCTGAGGCTTCGAAAGCTGACCTGTGTTTTTACTGGGGGAAGTAGGGATGTGTTCATATAGTCACTTCGCTAAATACAGCTATGGGCTGAGAGAGGTGTGCATCTTTCAGAACCACAGAAGCAAGGAGAGCAGCGAGGAGAGAGAGGGAGATGCTGTTTATTTAATTAAGTACACTTTATTGCATATAGAAAATATTTCAAAGAAAATTCGACTGTTCAAAGATCTTGTCTTTCAAGAATGACATGATCCCAGACCCAACTAGTTTGCCTTTCCTGTCTCTGGGCAACATTGTATAGCAGTAACAGGTCATTTATATCAATTTTTGGGCTTTGGCTCTGCTGAAAAATATAAATAATTTATATGACGGCAAGGAATTTGCAAGATTAGCTGCACACACACACACACACACACACACACACACACACACACACACACACACACACACACACACACACACACACACACACACACACACACACACTGCAATATACTGTGCAGAAAATGTCTTATTGGTCTGTACTGAAGAAATGTACATATATTTTAACAAAAGCTGACCGCCGTCCCCTCTCCTACTATTGTTACAATCAATCAATTGCAGCTGCTGGGTATGTAAGTCAGCTCCAGTGTCCTATCAGCGGGGATTGGTTGTTGAACATCCTTCCACAGTACAGTTACACATGGGTTCTCCCTGCAGTACATCTGCTAATGCAAAGCATTATAGATCCACTTTCATCCTTTATGCTTTATCAGTGCATTACATGGCTGACATTGATCATTATTTTGCCATTGTGTTACTCACCCAATACTCGCTTAATCTCTTTCTCACACACGCACACACGCACGCACGCACACGCGCACACACACACACACACACACACGCACGCACGCACACTCACTGAGTGAATTTAGGACTGCTGGGTTAGACTAGTGATGTGACTGTACAGAGAAAGGCACATGCTGTGTCCTTGACTCAAGCATTGTCCTCATTTAAAATCAGATCTCACTGCAGCAACATCAGTAAGAATGAGGAGATCAAATAAAATAATGAGCTTAGATGTTGGCCTTAGATATCTGCACTGGGGGTCTCTCTCTATCAATACATATAAATGTACAGTGAATATATAAATATATGAAAAATATATGTAGTTTTCACCATGAGTGTATGGGTGTATACAGTATATGCACTGTCTGTTAACAGTTTACAAACACTTGAGTATAAGAATACATATATGTACAGTCTATCAACAATGAGTAT
>NC_139956.1:21207378-21264878 GCF_963454915.1 Gymnoscopelus microlampas | reverse complement strand
TGTATAAGCTTATTTTATAAGAAAATGTACTGTATGTATTTTTCACCAGGAGTTGCTCCTTAAAATCTAGGTTTTAGTATGTTAACGTGGTGAAATAATTAAAGCAGAGATTATTGAGGGACTGATTTCAGGGGCATTTTAAACACTTAAAGGATTAGTTCACCCAAAAAATGACTTATTTTCTATCAATTACATACCCATGAGGCCTTCCATTCATGGAGAGTTTTAGTTTTTGTCGCCACCCGGTCATCAAATTATTGGCTCTGGAATGCAACAAAAACTTCATGAATTCAAGGCTTCATGGGGTGTGTAATTGATTGGAAATAAGTCATTTTTTGGGGTGAACTACTCCATGTGGCTCATAGGGCAGGAGCCTATCTCCTGTTTCTGTAGCGTTGGGCAGCTTGATGTACAAGTACTGTACATTCCCCTGCCATGATGTACAAGTACACCCCCTGGACATGACATTAGTGTGTCGCAGGGACTTACCCCCAGTACAACCCTTTATGCTGAGTGCCAAGCAGGGAGGCATTGGTTGCCACTTTGATATAGTTTTTGGTATGACTAGGTCAGGGAATCGAACCCCGACCTCCCAATCTCTGTGCAGACACTCTACTAGCCACAAGACCACTCAGCTGGTATTTTAAAACCCATAGTTCCTTTATGTTGTATATAGTTAGTATAGTTATTTCATTGCTGTACTTTGTTTTAACTTCCTTGTTTTGGTTTGTGACAAAGCAATCCAGGGAACAATCCACAAGGGGGCGCCATCTACTAAACTCAGTGCCTAGCAGTTGAAATTGAGTCTAAAGTATTGACAAAATGTCATAAATAAATCAAAACAATTCTGTGCACACACTGAGCGTGCTTTATCTTCTCAGAGTTTAAATGGTGCTTAGGTTGGGTTATTGGAGGATAGTCATGATGGTCATGTTTGTTTCATATACTAGTGTAGAGTACCTGTTATGGGCTAGTAAAATACAGTGTAGATTACCACAAAGATTACAGTGCATGAAGGGATTTTTGAGAGGTTTTGCTAATTCTCCCATGGCCTCCAACCTCACTCCTAGCTCTACAAAACTAGGCCATGTTGAAAGATCTGTGGCTTCATGATGGCTCATCCTTTAGCCATCACTAACACTGACGTTATTTCATAGGCCTCTGGGGAGTGGAGGGGACACGCTGGAATGTGTTGCTAATTGGGGTCCAAGATAGATGAACACAGTGCAGGAAATCTATTTGGGGGCTAATGAAGGGGAAGTTCTTAATTATTTCTTGAGAAATCGGGGTCTATCTGGGTGACGCAATGTAGTTTACTTCCAGCTGTGGGCCCCGAAGACAATAATTGAAGGGAAGGAGAGACTAAGATGTGTTCTTCTAACTGAATAAAATAATGTTATTTTATTTGTGCCATATTTAGTCCTATTCCAGCTGAACTCATGAATCTTTAACCTCAGACCCCGCCCGCCTTTTGTCCTCCCTCATCCTTCCTCGCCGCCGATCTCTCTCTCTCTCTCTCTCACACTCTTTCTCTCTCTCTCTTACCGTTTCCCTCCATCCCTCCCAAAACATTCCCCTTGCCCCGTTGCCCTGACAACAGACAGACACCTAGACCGTTGGTCTCTCCCTGGAGATGTGTCAGATGAGGGGCTTCCTGTCTGCACTGTTCGGGGCGTGGGATACATACGAGATGAGCAGCGTCTCCGCTCCACCTGGGGAAACAACCGCTGTGATGTGATTAAATCACAGGCGTGCGCTCTCTGCTGCTTCTCATTCATCCTGTTATCTCTGTGTCTGTTTAGCCCAGTGGTTCTCAACCTGTGGGTCGGGATCCCCACGGGGGTCCCCACGTGATTTTGGGGGGTCCCCAGATGATAGTAAAGTGTCAATTCAAGGACTTTTAAGACCTTTTAAATACCTAATAAAAAGATGAAATTAAATTTAAAAAATAGCATTACTGCATCAAAAGTAAAGCTGAAACGTCGGTGGGAGAGCGGACAGGGCAGCTCACTTTAAAGTCTGATACTTCCTTGTAGGATGGTGTCCCGTGCCGAAAATAGCAGATCTACAAGCTCACAATGCGCCATAGATGTGATGCGATGCGTTTTGAGCTTGTGTAGATTGGTCAGATCTACAAGCTCGAAACACAGAAAATATCAGATCATCGGATGATCTCATATTTTCAGCGAGGGACACAGGCGCAACAAGGTATAAAACGAATAGGCTTAATAATGCTGAAATCCCATAACCTCCACGACTACATAGGGCTGCAAATGTTTTGCTATAACCTCCCAATGTTTTAGTTGGATCATCATATTGGAAGAATTATTTTAAAGCGAACATTATAACTCAAATCTTTGCTTCTGGAGGTCCCTGGAACTAAATATTTTACAAATGTTTGCTTAAAATATATATATATGTTCAAAGATTTGCACACTTTTTCACGATTTCTTCAAAAATAGCAGATCTACAAGCTCATAGCGCGGCACTCAGTGCCGGGCTATGAGTTTGTATATCTGCTATTTTTGAATAGCCAAAGACATCTAAAATGACACAGATGCGTTCCCGGTTGAATGGGTTAATTAATACTCTGTATAACAACACGTTGTTAGCTTGTAAATCAGTTGTTGTCGGCAAGCGACGAGTATAAATGAAGCTCCAGTCCTCTCTCTCTCTCTCGGCTGACATATTGATTACCCTCCCTTTGGAGAGAGCTTCACTAATTAGACCTCATGCAGAGCTGAACCACGGGGGTGGGCTTGGACAGGGCTAGTGACCCAGCTGTTTACCAACATTATCCCTCTGTCCCGCTCTCTGCCAGCTGGTTGAATGGCCTTTCTGGCATACAGAGGGGAAGAGAGAGAGAGAGAGAGAGAGAGAGAGAGAGAATGAGAGAAGACCCCAACCACCACCACAAAAAAAAAACAATTTGACGTGATAGAAAAGGAAATCTTCAACCGGGCCAAACCTCCTTAACAAGCTTTCATTGTTATTCTGAAGGGTGTAGCACCTGAGGGCAGTACACACACACACGCACACACACACACACACACGCACACGCACACGCACACGCACAGCACACACACGCGTGCGCATATGCGATCTTTGTCTACTGTAATCACTATAGACTCATCTGTACTACTGCTAATCAGACACTGCCTTTATAACACACACACGCACACACACAATACCCAAACTTCTAATTGGTAACATAACGAACATTAATCTCTCCTCTCCTTTCCCCTCGATCCTCTACCCCCCCCCCCCACAAAAAAAAAGAGTAAAAAAATAAATTGTTAGTCTTTGATCTCTCTACACCAAAGCTATTCAAAGCACCCCTGCAGTTGCTATGGTATCCACTTCGATAACATTGCCATGGCAACGATGTTTCCCGGGGCGCGACAAGGAAGTGGTTTCGCTGGATGTCAACAACATGGACACACACACACACACGTGCGCACAACGGTACTGCGCGCCACACACACAAGACTAACTAGAAAAAGTGCTCCTCGGAGCACAGGTCTCCGCCAGGTCAGGTAGGTTATTGTGGCCTCCTGGTGGCGCTATAATAGGCCAATGTGAAAAGGGTGGCATTTCTTCTTAGGCCTTTCAATGGTACACTGCATTCATGATTTGAGGCATTTTGTTCCAAAAATGTGTTTTGCTAAATTAGACCTGCTGGTGGCACTATAAAGGCCAATGTGAATGTGAAAAGGGGGGCATTTCTTCCTCTGCCTAGTGGGAATCTGCATGCAAACTTCATGCATTCATGTTTTGAGGCATTTTGTTTAAAACTGACCAATCCTGCAAACTTTGGAAGCCACTGTAAGCCAAATAGGATGGAATATGAAATATCGGACAGATCCATCAGAATCACATGACTATGGAGATGCAGTGTACCAATTTGCGTGTTTTTTGGACAGAATCTGAAGGAATAATCTCCAAAAATGTATTTTACATAAGTCGGCCTCCTGGTGGCGCTGTAAAAAGCAGATGTGAAAAATGCAGTCCAATGTTTTTCCTTGGCCTCTAGGGAGTGTGCGTGCAAAGTTTCACGCAGATCGGTGCAGTTATAGTTAAAAATGCAAATCGGCCAGTTATAGCGCCACCATGAGGCTGATTTGAAAATGTTCAAGTGGCATTTCTTCCTCGGCCTAGTGGGAATGTGCGTGTGCAATTTTATGGAAATGGCAAGCTGCGTTCATGATTGGAGGCAGTTTGTTCAAAACGGACCAATCCTGCAAACTTTGGAAGCCAACCTTAGCCAAGGAGGATGCAATATGGGAAATCGGACAGATCCGGGTTGATCACATGACTATAGAGATACTGTGTACCGATTTGCATGATGTTTGGTTAAAAGCTGTAGGTGTAATGGGAAAAAAATGGGTTTTGCACAAATTGGCCTCCTGGTGGCGCTATAACAGGACCATGTGAAAAATGTGGGGCAGAGGTTCTGAATTGGCATCCAGGGAGTGGGTGTGCACAGTTTCGCAGCGACCGGGCTAACGGTGCCGGAGATTAGGTGGTAACACACAGACAGGACACACACACGGACGGACGGACGGACGGAGGGTAAAACATACTCTCTCGCCATGCCTTTCGGCCTGGCGGAGACAATTATACACAGCTCTTTGAAATACACATTTTTACTTCCTTTAATTACATTACTATATTTATAGTATGAATGTAGTAACATACATAATCCATACAGAATGATACACTTATTTGAGTGAAATATTACACTGCACTGTATTAGAGCCTCAACAGTTTGCTACTCGCTCAGTGTTTTTCTTTTTTTTTTTTTTGGCCATTGGATGTAAAATGACAGATCTCTGATAACGGGTATTGATATCAGCGTCTCCGTCACATTGTGCCCCCGTGGCCTGATGGGTCGATAGATAGCTGAACAGAGTTCTGCTGGATGAGACCCAATGTTTCAAGATATGGATCGTCTTGTCGGAATGGTCGATCCTTCGTGCCTGCCAATCTGGCCAGCAGAGCACACACTACAACATGATGCAACCTCTGTCAATACAACCATTACACCCAGCGTCTCACCCACAGATGTAGAGGCATATTGTGAGGATGGGGGCTTTCCCCTTTGCATGAGGGTAGATGTTTGGTTTCCCATGTGGGAGACTTCAATCCACAGTTACAATCCAATACATATTAACTTTAAGCGAGCAGTGAGTAGAAAGAGACTGTGGGTGTGTGCGTGCTTGCTTGCGTGCGTACTAATATAGGCCAATTCTACAAAAAACACCTAGTTTTAATGTGTAGGCAGGTGTTTTCACAGACACGTCCAGTGTCTGTAAGTGGAATGCCATTGTGTCTGAGTGTGTCTCAATGGGGCTCTACAAACCTGTGCAGGATTAGAGACTGAATGTATCTCTCTCTCTCTCTCTCTCTCTCACTCTCACTCTCACTCTCACACTCACACATGCATCACACATGTGTCTATCTCTCTGACACTTACTTTTTAAAGGGACAGTGCCTTTGTATGTCGCTATGGATGGACTCGATCCCATGCCAGAGAAGGGGCATGTGAATACAAAGTAAAATTCTGAATCTTTATTTAACTCTGAAAGACAAAAAATTGTCATTATTTACACTTACACACTAAAGTTAATGTATTTACTTGACAATTCCTAGTCATTTCTGTTATAACATAGTTATAACAATTACGTGTTCTTGGAGAGAGTGGACAGCGCAGTTCACTTTAAAGCCTGATACTTTGTTGTAGGGCGGTGTCCCGTGACGAAAATAGCAGCTTTAGAGTTAAATGAACACATTACAAACAACTTTCAGTGTACAAAGACAGGGGTTTCTGCCCACATCATCTCTGGATACACTGTTCTTTGTCAATGCTAAGATTAATTTCCAAGAACAAAATAAGGAAACAGTAGCCAACAGCCAAAACTTACAACTGTGCTGCCCCTCCCACCTCCTGTCCTGTATATGTGGGTGTGTTCTCTTTCCTGTCAGGAGGCAGGCACACGGGATTCCCTAAAAACTAGTTGTTTCACCTGGGTGTACCATGTCATCCCGACGTCCCATTGGTCCGACTGGCCCCATTATAACTAACCCTATCCCTAACCTCACACTAACCTAATCGGTCGGAATAATGTGATGTTGGAATTATGAGCGGACCCCCGCTTCTGAACAATGTGGACCATGTCGACTCAATGGTGGTTTTGAATACGAGGCAGGTGCGCCGCCGTCGTCGACAGAAATGGGCTTGAGCTCCATGCCCAAACGAGGCACCGGCCGATGCAGTGCCCGCGCTGAGTCGACCCAGTGATGTCCGAGTTGGTGGTGGGTCTGCTCACAAGCAGCGTCGAGGGGTGCTGAATAATGAGGGGCGCTTGGGTGGCGCAGGGTTTAAGTACCTGCCCACTACCGCGGTGTCTAGGGGTTCAAATCCACTGCGGTGCATCAATCTTGTTCAGCGTCTATGTACGAATACAATTGGCTGTGTGTGTGGAGTTAAGCTGGGCAGGTAGGGCGATCTTTGTCATTGCACATGCTCCTATGGGCTGGGGGGCGGTCAGCGGGGAATGTTGAGGAATCATGTCCTCCCGGTAGGAGCTACTCACTGTCAGGTGAGCCATTAGGGTACAACAGCAGTGGCAAGCAGTGGGAGGAAATGGAATTCATTGGCATTACAACTAAATTGGCCTATATAAGCCTAGAGAAAGCCTACCTGGAGAAGGTGGCAGACCTGTCGCATGTGATGCCATGCCAGGACAACAACCCCTTCGGTCGGTAAAACCAATACGATTATTGTGTATTTCTGTACGCAGCGGCAGAGGACCTACTCTAACTCTCTCAAGATCAACGGGGCACCAGTGGAGAGGGTGAGCAGGTTCAAGTTGCTCACAGTGCACATCACTGAGTTCTTGTCATGGAAAATGCACACAGACGGCAGGAAAGCTAGGCAGCTCCTGTACAACCCCATGACAGCTGAGGAAATTCAAAGTCTCACAGAAGATCCTGAAATCCTTTCCTTTCCTACTCTGCTACCGCTCAGGGCATTTTGACAGGGGATATCACTGTGTGGTACAGGAAAAGCTCCTCCCGGGACCGGCGATGTCTGTAATGCTAACTCACAAGTTACAACTGAGCACACACTGTATTTTGTTTGTGTTTTTGTTTGCCTGTGCTAAGTAGGTGAATGCGCACCTCTGAATCTCTTCCTCTCACTATCCTCACTCTCTGCCTGAGTTCTACCCCCCTCTACCTCCTCCCTTCAGCTCATAAAATATTCAGAGTTGGTTGGCACTCAGCCACATGGCCTTTCTCTACCAGTCAGCCAGTCAGTCTGCCAGAAAGGCAGTCAGCCAATTAGCACAGGCAGTTTTCCGTCCAGGAAGCCAGGCAGCCAGCCATCCAGTCAGTCATACAGGCATCTGATCTGTCAGCCAGCCAGTCAGTAAAGCTACAAGCTCACAAGGCATCGCGCTGCGATGCGTTGTGAGCTTATAGATCTGCTTTTTTTCAGTGCGAGATACTGGCAAACAACCTAAGTATAATTCAGGTGTAAGCCAGTGAGGGGGCCGGTCAGCCACTAACCCAGGGCCAGCCATTCAGTGAACCAGTTCTGGAGACAGCAGAGGACTGGGGAGTTTTGAGGCCAAACAGATCATTTGACTTTAGACATAGTACAAGGAGCCTGAATGAGGAGTTCAGCTACATAGAATCACTCACTGATAACAAGAACTGTTTCGAGGAGGAATAGATATGAGGGGGCGCACAATGATACACGTTCACTGCTACATCATCACTCTCCTTTTTCATGTGAGTAATACGTTTTTTTTTTAAACCTTATAAAGTCAATGCAAGCTTCCACACCAGTTTCGCGGAGCGAAAAAAGCGTCTTTTAATTATTCGGAACGAGCCCGAATTTTGCGTATATTCGCATATTCGCCTGTGTGTAAGGACCTTAACTCTGGAGTGTTACACTGTTGACTCTCTCTCTCTCTCTGTCTATTGCTCTAGTCTCCACAGCGTGACTTGGGAGGTGTACTGTATGTCTAGATGTTACTCTTCGTCTCTTTCGAGGTGGAAACCTCAGATGTCAAAAACTGTTACTATTCAGGATTCAAATTCAAAAGTAGCAAAAGTAGCAGATCGACGAGCTGGAATCGCGTTGCTTCGTGCCGCGTTTGGAGCTCACGGATCTGCTACATTTGATACTTTTGTGTGACGCTGTAGCATGTTCAAGTAGGGCATTCATTTAGGAAAAAACACGAAAAGTTAGAATATGGAGATAGGGGGTTTCTGCCCGACAGCAACGTATTTCTCTTGTCTCCACAGTGTGACTTGGGAGGTATGTATCTGGATGTTGCTCTTGTTAAAGTGTGACACACATGTCAACAATAGCATTGCTCAGAGTCAGTGCTGCTGAGGGCTGTGGAGCGGCTCACTACTAAATCACTTTGATTGGGGCTGCAGGCCCATTGTTACTTAGGGGGAAGGACCATGTTTAGTAGCTCAGTCTAATTCAGGAGTTCCTTTTGTGTGTGTGTGTGTGTGTGTGTGTGTGCGTGTGTGTGTGTGCGCGTGCGTGCGTGCACATACAGGCAGCTTCCCATGGGAGGTTGTCAGGTCAGGTCAATGTCAGTTTGGCCTGTGCTGCGCGTGCTTGTGTGCGTGCTTGTGAATACAGGTTGTGTGTGTGTGTAATAGTTTGAAAAGACTTTGTCCGTCAGGTCATAAAGTGAAGAATGCTCTTGGCTTGTGTGTGTGTGTGTGTGTGTGTGTGTGTGTGTGTGTGTGTGTGTGTGTGTGTGTGTGTGTGTGTGTGTGTGTGTGTGTGCGTGTGCGTTGATGAAATGGGAGCTTGTTAAAGCTGAAAAGCCTAACTTTGTCTTTATTCAAACTGCTGTGCATTCACACGTGAATGTACACACACACACACACACACACACACACACACACACACACACACACACACACACACACACACACACACACACACACACACAGCACAGAAATGAGTACACACTACGCCTGGTTTATGTTTTTAATTGTTTGGACAAATAACATTGCAGTTTGTGTTGATAATTAAGAATATCTCTCTCCCTCTCTCTCCCTCTCTCTCCCTCTCTCTCTCTCTCTCTCTCTCTCTCTCTCTCTCTCTCTCTCTCTCATCTGCATGCACCAGATGGGAAATCCTTCTGGACAATGTTGGGACAGAATGGTAGATTGTTACGCGCGTGTGTGTTTGAGAGTGACTTGGCCTGCGGTATAACAAACATTTTATGAGCAAGTCGGCAGTTTTTCCAGTGCGTAAATTCTGGTTGTTTATTCCGTATTGTAATTTATCCTACTACTAGAGTTTCGGGGGGCTACGCCCCCCTCAACCCCAGCCGCGCACGGGGCCCAGGCGTGTGTATATAGGGGGACCCAAATCGCCGGAGTGAAACTGTGGAAAAGTTTTTTTGAAAAAGGAAAAAATTTGAAGAAATAATATTTCTTATGTTTCAGGGGGTCCATAGGGGGTCCGCGGACCCCCTGATGGTCCACTGACCCCCTGTGGAGTGTTGGGACGCGCGGGGACACCCCTGGAACATTGCGGACCATTTCGGTGTTTTTTTTTTTCTTCATGAAGGTGGTTGCTTGTTTCTGGCGCAGGCTGTGCAAACCTGGCAACCCAGCGCATGCTGCCGCACGTTTAAGTGGCGTAGCGTCATGAGGGTCAGTGGGGCCGTGGCTCGGTCAGTGAAGACCCTGTAGTGCGGATGATATGTGGCATAGAGGGGCAGATTGTAAATCCACAGAGGAAACATCCGTGGGCTACCATTGGTTCAGCGATGTGTGCGGTCGCCCTGCGGCCCCTCCTCCTCCACCAATGTGCAGTATTGAGAGCCCTGACGTCACAACAATTGGAGCGATGGGCACTGCACTGTGGTTGGTTAGGGTACACCTAGGGCCCAGGTAGAACCCAGTTAAAGCCTGCATGGGCAAACCCAGTTAGGACCCGCCTTGGTCCCACATAAACATGGCTAGTTGGGGCCCACCTAAGGGGCAGGTAGAAGCTACTTATAGCCTGCATGGGCATCGCAGTTGGGACTGAAGTGGATGCCGCTGACATTGCTGACATGGGGTCCATATGGTTTAGCCCACCTTGAAACCATATGGGAACTACGCTGGCATGCTGGCTGTAATGCAAACGCTGCATCATACCTGCAGTGTGTAGTTTGATGTTGTGTGTGTAGCAGATATACCTGCAGTGTGTAGATCAATGTCCATAGGAAAGTCAATGCCCAGCAGTGTTTTTTTTCCCCAGCAGAGTTTCTAGTGTCTCTGTGTCTCTCTGGAAGAGGTTGCACATGAACTCTGCAGCCGCACTGAGGCGCTCCAACACAAACACTCTGACATTAAGCTGCTTCACTCAACAAACATCAGCACCACGCTGCTGTTTGTCCAAAAGACACAATATCTGCTCTCCCACCGACGTCATGTGTTCATTTATCGACAGCCGTACAGACTCCTTTTGACACATTTTACGTCGTTTATCCAGCTCTCACTGACTCTCCACATCGGGCTGTTATTTTGCTGCGATCAAGTCAACGATGTGAGAGATTAGCTATCACAGACGGACGGACAGGGGGTGAAACATAGTCTTGCGCCATGCCTTTCGGCCTGGCGGAGACAATTAAAAACCGAAAGTAAAGGAAATGGCCATTTCTGCAACAGAAGTAGTCAATAAACTATGCTATGAAAACATGGGCCACATTGGCAAAGAATGTAAGAAAGAGGCAATCATGTAGAAAATAGCCGATCTCCAAGCGTACAAAGCCTCTGAACGTGAGGAGTTTCGAGCTTGTAGATCGGCTATTTTCACAATATTTACTTGTGGAACGGAGTCAAACAGAATGGGGGGGTCCCAGATCAAGTACGTGTATTTGGGGGGGGGGGGGGGGCGTGAAAGGGTTGATAAACACTGCTGTAATCGGAGCGAAATTATCTGAAATTACTACATGACCATAATGCAGGCTAACATGCGTTGCACGGGGCGGTCCTGCCATTACGTTAGTTACTGTAGTTGCTGTGGAGCGACATAGTTCTCCAGAAGACACACACAAACATACACCATCTACAATGGACGAACTGAGCAGCAATATAGACATTCACCACACGAACGTGCATTGTTGACAAAGTGATTACACAGCCGCTGCAGGCATGACAACCAGGTTAGCGTTAGCGACATGGCAGCTATCACAGTGCCCTGTCCGTCGTGCTGCAACTGCCTGTGATGGCTACAGCAGTAACAGCAAGCTGTCTGCGATGCCATTGTCTGGAGACTGCTCTTAGCGTGACACGACCAATGAGAGTGAGCGCTGTAGTTGTTGCTAAGATACGGTGGCGTCTCTGCCCCATAGCTTGTAGATCTCTCACACATGATTGGCGTAGGCTGCGTTGCCAGGTCTGACTTTGTGTCTAAGCAATGGTCGGCTGATTTTTGCGCGCCTTTGGGCTCGTTTGCATTGTGCGCACGGCAGCGCTTGTTTAGCGTACGTCAGCGCGACGTGGCAACGGACGTGGCAACGTGAAAGGTGATTGGCTGGTGAAAAGAAACACCCGACGTTACACCAGAAATGGTGCCTGGAGAAAATGGTGACCAAAAAAAAAGTTTGGAAAAAAAGGAAAAAAACCCCGCAGCGGCTGCGTGCTGTTGTGGTGATGAGGTCGTGCGCACGGTAAACGGTACGAAGCTGCCTCCCCTTCCGTTTTGTCCGACATTTGGTGAGTAGAATTAATTATGTTGCGCGGTGGAAAAGGTGTATTGAGCAGTGAGATGTCCCCTACGCGAGGCGTAAATTCAGCGCGGCCGGCGTGGCGAGTCAGTTGGCGACATGTGGTCTGGCGGTGCGTTGTTTAGTCGATAACAGAGCTGTGGGGTGTGGACACCGAGGGTGCGGAAGTTGGTCGCCATTTATATAGTTAGATAATTCCAGTAACCTCTGTAGTGGTAGGTGAAGCTACCCGGTTCTCCTCAGTGGCTGGACCAATTGCTCTGATTTTGCACACAGCCATTGACCATTACCATCTGAACTTAACTGTGAAGCCCGTTTTTCAATTTCATCAAATCTCAGCTTCTTATTAGCGTTTATGTGTCAAACAATGTTGCCTCCCGGGTTGCCAGATCATGTGCGCATATCCCCCACGGATGCGTCGACCGGGTATGGTCTAGTATTTATAATTCATGTTTAACTTTAATTTAGTTTTTTGCTAAATTATAATACACACATTTCAAAATGAATCGGTTATTGCTATCAGCTATAACCCAACTTATTTTCACAACGGTGCTGCTGGTTACGAATGAAGTGTGTTATATGAAGTGTGTTATAGACCACTGGAAGAATGAATGATCACATCATTACTGTCCCACTGACCTCTGTTGTTCGCCAGTTATTTGAGATAATCACAATTATTTTATGCATAATCGTCAATAATTTCCATGTTTAACTTGTTGATCTGCTTTTTCCACTATTCATGTATTTTTGGAAGTATGTTATTAAATATGTAATATTTGACATATCTGCCCTGTGCTGCAACTTTAGTTTACAAAGCCTAAAAGCCAAATATAAATGTAATTTGTATTCATAATGTTCTAATGTTCAATAATAAATCGCTAATCAGAATTATTTGAGCGACAATGAATCATCAAGTTAAATTTAATTATCGTGACGGCCCTAATCTCAACTTTATCAGCCGTGCGTGAACTCATTCAAAGGTTTAGCAATTTCCAACATGGCAGCTCAGAGAGGTGCTCATTACATCCTTTAACCCTACAGTATATACGTTGACTGGGGTCCCCTCAGGGCTCTGTACTTGGCTGTATCATGGACATTACCACATAATGAAGTGTGTTTGTGTGTTTGTGTCTTGAATAAGCAAACAAAGCTCTACCACACCTACAGTGCACAAATACCACACTCACTCACTCACTCACTCACTCACTCACTCACTCACTTGTGTATGCACACACTTCCTCATACACACCCTCCCCACTTTGATGGAGGGCCTCTCCGGTGCACAATCAAATATTTGAAGTGGAAAAAAATGAGTCTGCACGCACGCACGCACGCACGCACGCACGCACGCACGCACGCACGCACACGCACACTACAAGAGTCCTTGTGTGAAGTGTTTCAAAGAATAAAAGCTACAATATCCTGTATGGGTGCTTTAAAACGGCAAGTGTAGAATGTACTTTTAGTTTGTTTCCCGCCAATTGACAGCTTGTCAATCAGGTTGATTGATTTGTGCTCTTAACACAGTTTTCAACCGACATAAATGGAGTATTGTGTTCTTAATTACATGTTGAAGATTTTACTGTGTGTCTGTAACATCTAGTTCTCTGCTGGATGGCATCTTAACCCATTCAATCCGGGAACGCATCTCTGTCATTTTAGATTTCTTTGGCTATTTGCCAAATAAATCTAAAATGACAGAGATGCGCTCCCGGATTGAGTGGGTTAAACAGTTTGGCTGTGATCGGCAGTCTCTGTGTGTGTATGCGTGTTGCTTTAACCACATAAACCCTAGCATCCTGGGCTGAACATCCATCTGGGATGAACATGTGGCGAAAATAGCAGATCTACAAGCTCACAACACATTGCGATATTATGAGATCGGCTATTTCCGGCGAAGTAGTGTTGAGGGAAAAAAGGAGTGGACCTACTGTAGTATAGAGCCTCGTTCAACTAAGTACAGGCCAGGGTTTAAGTGTTTTTTAAGCATCCTGTGCTTGTTGTCTGCTTGTGCACGCTTTGCTGTGACCACGTGCATGTGCTGTTGCACTGAAAATGAGAGAGGTGACGTCATCTCACAGCAGAACAAAGAAGTGTCCCTGGCATGGCTGTCATACAGGATGACATCACTGACTGGTCTCACTCAATAATACATCACCCCCAACTTGAACCACTTTCTACCTGGCATCCCTATTTCGGGGCAAGTCATATTATAGGCCAACATTTAAAATAAATGCTGATCTACAAGCTCACAACGCGTCGCGACACGACACAACACTTTGTGTGCTTGTAGATGCGACACTGTCGTACGATTAAGTATGAAATAGGGTTTATTTGGTTTATTGAATGATTCTAATCCAGTTTGGATTAGAATCACACGTCCTTGGTTCTGGTGACTCATATTGTCCTTTAATTAAGTGAGGGGGCTGTGTTTTTTCAATTATTTATTTCATTGTCTTTTATAATTCTTTAAAAAGAAAGGAACTCAAAAAACACTGCCCTAACGCATTAGGACAGTGTGTGTGTGCGGGAGTAATAGAGAGCTATGTTGCAGCCAGAGGGGCAGTGTGATGTAATTGCTGACAGAGTCTCATTAGAAACTAATTACACCGCTGGTTACATAAACATACTGTGGTCGTTACACTTTAATGACACCATCAACAACAATGATGTTGTTAAATCTTTCCACTATCAGAGACAGATTTTGATTTTTTTATTTAGTTTTTATCAATATATCTATTTAATTTTGTATACAAACACAATACAACACAAGACAATATACAACAACACAAAATCAGACAATACAATCACTCAAATATGACAAAAAAAAACAACCAAACAAAAGACATACAATACATACATAAATGAGTGATACTTAGTCTGGTATCACCATCGAGTCCTCATGGCCACAAGACCAAACATCTGCAGAGAGTACAATTATCCAGCTCCAGACTCGTCCATTAGATGAGATAGATCATTGTCCTTGACATACTGAATAAATCGTCCCCATATTTCTTTAAACAACTCTTGTTTATCTTTTAGAGTGTAAGTCATTTTTCCAACGGAAACACAGTTAATTCCTTAAACCACTGAGCGATGCTTGGTTTGCCTATCTTTTTCCATGATAAAGCAATAGTCCTTTTTGCTTGTAATAAACATAGATTAAATATTTGTTCGCTACGCTTTATCTTGTGACCAGCTGGATAAGGACCTAATAGAAAAAGTTTGGGGTCCAGCTCAACATTTATTAATAAAATCTTCTGTAGCTCCCTCCTAACCTCCCGCCAGAACTCCTTCCCTCCTGGGCATGACCACGAACAGTGTACCTTTATCAACTCCTCAGACAGATTGCTTTTGAAGTGATGTTGAAGTACAATTTCAAAGTGGTAGGCTACACATTTTGTTTAGTGTTTTGTCACTATTTGGTAGGGTTTAAGTTAATATTATATCTAAGGGATTTATAATTTTTAAATACATGCTTATGTTATGTTTTCCATCTGCACAAGAAGCCTTTCTGCCTTCCGTAGTGCCATCGATCCCATCGCACATTTTTTATCCTTACTTTCTGTTATTTGACTTGTTCTGTGTTCCTTTCTTCTCTATTCTCTCTTTCTTTATTCTAACTCTTCCTGTAACTGCAATGTTGACAGCTTGCACACAAAAGGATTGCACATCCCACTCTTTTACACCATCTTATTACTGTTCCGTATGTGACAATAATAGAGACTCAGGATGTTTGTGTGCAAAGACAGACAGTAAAAGGATAGATGAGACAGAGAGATTGTAAGTGCATATTGCCACTTGTTTGAATCAAATTGGGTTACAGTGTACACACCTAAACCTGCCAATTAGGGGTGTGCCGATATATCGTCCCGCGATATATCGCGATACGTTTTCGCGACGATATGTATCGTTTTGAAAAAAAAAAATATCGTTTTTTTTTTTATTTTTATTTTTTTTACAATCATAATAATCAGGCATGCAAACGGCCCCGAAGTGAAAAGAGTGACAACATGTTTTTTTTTCGGGTCAGGTGTCATACTATTTGGATTCAAAACGGCTATTGTAGCTGAAAAGCTACAAGTTTGCATGTCTGAATAATGCAAAAACAGAATTATTTGTTTGCATTTTCTTTTTTTCTCCTCCATATATTTTCATAATAAAAAAAGTGCGTATCGTATCGTATCGAAATCGTATCGAAGTTGTGAGCCAAATATCGTATCGTATCGTTTAGTGAAATTAATGTATCGGCACACCCCTACTGCCAATCTAACAGTAATTGCTGTTTGCTCAGAGCCGTTTCTTATCAGTGAAACGGCTTTAAAGCAGACATGGCAAAACTGGTCCCCTCGCCATCAAACCACTGCATGGATCATCAGACAGATCCTCTTGCTCTATTGTACTCTCAATAAGACATAGTTAAGGTACTTTTCCACTAGGGTTTCGATTGTGGTACGGTTCGGTTCGGCACGTTAGAGAAGCAGTTCTGCTGGTGTTTCCACCTCAGCACTGAAAAGTGGAAAAGTACCGTAGCTGTGTCTTATTGAGAGTACAATAGAACAAGAGGATCTGTCCGATGATCCATGCAGTGGTTTGATGGTGAGGGGACCAGTGTTGCTGTTTTTGAAAATGTCTGAAAATATATTTCAGACATTTTTTACATGGAAACGATTATGACGATTATGCAAAATAATTGCGATTATCCCAAATAATTGCGATTAGGCGATTATGTAATAAGTGTGACAGGCCCAATTGCTGTAGCCCAACGTAAAAGGATGATAGAAAGCATTTTTTTCAATTTACATTTTAAGTTGTAGGGGGATTCAAGCTAGTTAGTCAGATGAACTGGCGGCGGCCATAACTGAATGGGTAGAGACAGGCCACCTGGGAATCAATCAGAAGGTCCCCGGTTCACCCTCGGAGGGCCGCCCAGTCTGTGTTGAATTGTCCCTGAGCAAGACACTTAACTGCTCCTCCTCTCTGCATTCGACTTGTGATACTGTTGATGCTCTATAAATAAATTGTATATTGCAATATGTTGCCAGGAGTATTATAATAGTGATATCACATTTCTTTTAATACTGCCCGACCCTCATCTAAAACTAAACTTTGTTAACTAACTCATACTCAACCTGTATGACATAGACAGATGTAAACCTGGTACAGAGCAAAGGGAGCTCTGCTAATGAGAGTAGAATTAACATAGACACTCTTTGATGAGCCTCTGCTTATGTGGAGGCTGTTTGGTGGACTGTATGAGCATGACAGCTAGACATGTCCTCTCCTCTCTCCTCCTCTCCTCCATCTGCCGCTGGCTCCATCCCTCGCTCCTCACAGCAGGCAGGGGCCAAGCACACAGGTGGCCCCTTGGCATGGAGAACAAACTGTGCCAAATCAGGAAAATTTGGGCACACACGCACGCACACACACACACTTGTCATCTTTGGCAGCTGATGTGATTTGATGAGCTCCTGAGATAGGCAAATGCATGTCCATGATCCAATTATCTTCATCAAATTCACAGTCGTTCACACTAAACACATTGTTGACTGCACAAGTGTTGCACTCTCAGGGTTTAATTAACACTCTAGATTTGACAGTGAAGGAAGTTAATTATTTTGGGTGAAATCCATCCAATTTAGTCTTGAGCACTCTTTCTGATGCCGTCACGCTGAACATCTGGTCAAAATACTGGTCCCTGTAGAAATGATGGCCACTTTTTGCTCTGTAACTGAACCAATGACTTGTCACCATGTGCCTTATACTGTATCTACACCTGTTAACAGCTCTGTCACCATGCTGTTTCCCAGACAGTTCAAGTGCAGAGGGCCAAGCAAGATTTCCAAAATCGTCTAAATTCTGACACAAATTCTATTATTTGTTACGCCTAGCTGTATCTCTTTTTCTGTATCTGTCCTGTGTTTCATACGATAGAATAGATAGATAAATATCGATCCATCATATCTATATAGCCAGCCAACCAGCCAGATATATATCTGGCTGGCTGGTGTACCTCACTGTCTCTTTCTGTGAATCTCTTCTATGTCACCTCACCTTGCACACATACACTGTGTGTGTGTGTGTGTGTGTGTGTGTGTGTGTGTGTGTGTGTGTGTGTGTGTGTGTGTGTGTGTGTGTGTGTGTGTGTGTGTGTGTGTGTGTGTGTGTGTGTGTGTGTGTGTGTGTGTGTGTGTGTGTTTGTGAAAAAACTGAACCAGAAATAAAGCTCACACCAGACACAGTGTGGGGAGGTGGAATCTGGAAATACCAAATGCCAAAAAGAGAGGGGAGAGGAAGAGAGAGAAATGTGCAAAGGAGAGACTGCAACCGAAGACAAACAGAAAGAAAGATTGAGAAGAGAGAGGATAAAAGGAATGGCCATCTAGACTCTAGAATCTATAGACTCTAGATGGCCATTCCTTTATTCTCTCTCTTCTCATTTTGGTCTGTAAGTTCCTTCTCTAGGTTCCAAAATGAGGATAGATGTCTCTTAACAATCTTCAACCTGGCGTCTCTATTTTGAAATAATCGTGATATTGATTTGAAGTCATATCGTCCAGCCCTAACTGTACGCATGTGGAGATTAGGAGTGACGGCTCCTCATTTAGACGGAAAACTCCCAATTTGGCTGGCTGAATGAATCCCCTCCAGACAATGTCTTTGTCTCTGTCGGGTGGAAACCTCATATCTCCAAAACCGTTACCTTTGAGGATTCATATTCAAAAACAGCAAAAGTAACAGATCTACAAGCTCGAAACGCGGAGCGATCTGCTACTTTTGACGCTTTTGTGTGACGATGTGTAGTATGGTCAAGTAGGGCGTTCATTTACAAAAAAAAAACACAAAAAGTTAGAATTTGGAGATAAGAGGTTTGTTTCTGCCCGACAGCAACGATATGTGATGTGTGAGTGAAGGCTGAGCTGTGAGGAATCAACATTCATGGCATGCTGTTTCAACCTGGGACCCCGGGAGCACATAGCCAGGGGCCATCATTAACACACAGCCAATCACTGACTCTGTGTGTGTGTGTGTGTGTGTGTGTGTGTGTGAGAGAGAGAGAGACTATCTTTATGGATCTATGATTGTGTGTGTTTGGTATAGTATGTGTGTTTCAGTCTGATCGTGCGTCTGTCAGATTGTGTGATTTTGCGTGCACCCACGCGCGTGTCTATCTCTAGGGATTTGTGAGGGATGTGTGTCTATTTCTATAGTATGTATGTTTCAGTCAGATTGTGTGTGCATGTGTGTCTGTCAGAATGTGTTTTGTGTGTGTGTGTGTGTCTGTTCTAGTGTTTAATTAGGAGCGGTGTCTGGCGCGGGACAACAAAGCCTTGAAGAGCAGGGTTAGTGAGTGTTTAAACCTTGGCATAGGTTAGAGAACATTCTGATCACTCCTTTGCTGTTGTACTTCATTCTGTGTGTTGTTTTGATACCTTATCAATATGAGGAGGGGGGGGGGGTTGTACTCGATTTAACTCACGCCTCATCCCCATTGGCTGGTTGTGTTATTGCTCTTATGAAAAGGGAGAGGCCAATAAACGCACGTGCACACATGAAGACACATGGGAGATGGCGCGTGTGTGTGTGTGCGTGTGAGTGAGTAGCGATTTGGTTCGCCAGTGAGCGTTTCCAGATAAACATTGGTGGCAGCTGCTACCATGGCAACACCATTGTGCCTCCCCTCCCCTCCCCTCCCCTCCCCTCTCTTTGCTCTCTCTTGCTCTCTCTCTATCTCTCTCTTGCCCCTCCCTCCCTCCCTCCAGTTCTCCATCTCTCCACCCTCTCTCTTTTGCCCCCTCCTCTCTCTCTCTCGTTCTACCACTCCCCGTTGCCTTGCCGGCCACTCACTCTCTCAGTGTGAAGCAGAGAGAGAGAGAGAGAGGGAGTGAGAGTTTGGGTGTCAGCTCTGCTCTGCTCTCTTGTTTGAGTTCACTGGGAGAACACACACACACACACACACACACAGGAGGACTGGAAGCGAAAGAGGGGATCAGGGAAGAGGGGAAGAAAGAGGACTTTAAGCGAGTGGTTGTAGGGTCAGAGGAGGACAAGATGAGTGATGACAACAACTACCGCATGGAGCCCGGCGACCGCCTCAACGGTCTGGGACAACGCAGGAAGAAACCCAAAAAGGTAAATAAAGGGCTGGGTCTGTACACTAGAGACACTTTTATGGTCCCTTGGTAAGGCTTGTGTGTAAATTCAGTGTATCAGAGTGTATAGCGTTGATTTCGGGCAGAAACCTCATATCTCCATATTTAAACTTTTTGTGCTTTTTCCCCCGTTAATGAACGCCCTACTTGATCATACTACAGCGTCGCACAAAAGCACCAAAAGTAGCAGATATGCAAGCTTGTAGATCTGCTACTTTTGCTTGTTTTAATCCTGAAAAGTAACAGTTTTGTTTTTTGGACATATGAGGTTTCCATCCGACAGAGACGATATTTAACTCTTGAGAGTGCTATGAATAAAAAATACACTTTCAAGAAGAGTTACGGTACACTTGATGCTCTGGATCTGACAGCGTATAGCGCTGGAGCTTCAGTGGGGGCTCCAGAGGGAGTGTGGAGGCAGGATGCGTTGCTGGTTCCTCTCCCTGGAGAGGAGGCTGGGACTGTTTGGAAATCATCAGTGTTCATTTACCCATCTGTAATTCAGAGAGTGTGGTACAAAATGGAACCAAATGGACCCGTAAGGCTACGATTTACAAATGGACATGGAGGATTTGACTGTGTGCAGATGGTTGCGTGCAGATGGTCATGATGGTGCTGCTGGGAGTGAGCTCCTCCACTCTGAAGCAAGGTTCAATTAGAGGGAAATGGTGTGTGTGTGTGTGTGTATGTGTGTGTGTGTGTGTTTTCTTTAGGGTTTCAGAAGATGTTCTGATGGGATTGAGAGGAAAGTGTGCCCTTTGTGCAGAGGTCCTTGCACGTGTGTGTGTGTGTGTGTGTGTGTGTGTGTGTGTGTGTGTGTGTGTGTGTGTGTGTGTGTGTGTGTGTGTGTGTGTGTGTGTGTGTGTGTGTGTGTGTGTGTGTGTGTGTGTGTGTGTGTGTGTGTGTGTGTGTGTGTGTGTGGGGGGGGCATCTTTACACTGCTTCTCTCAGTCTCCTCTCTCCTCTCTCCCTCTCTCCTACTGTAGCTCTCTCTCTCTCTCTCTCTCTCTCTCTCTCTCTCTCTCTCTCTCTCTCTCTCTCTCTCTCTCCCTTTCTGTCTCTCTCCTTTCTCCTTCTCTCCTAGCTCTCCCACCCCTTCCCTCTCTCTCCCTGTCTGTCTCTCTCCTTTCTCCTTCTCTCCAAGCTCTCCCACCCTTTCTCTCTCACTCCCTTTCTTTCTCTCCTCTCTACCCCCCCCCCCCCCCCTCTCTCTCTCTCTACTTGCCCCTCGGGGAGCAGTTTGTTGGCTGCCCAACGAGAGCTCTCCATCTCTGCTGATTCCACTGGTACTTCTTGTGATGGATCACTCTGCTGCTCTCTCTCTCTCTCCCTCATCATGTTGTTATTGTTTTTATTGTTGCACCGCTAGTAGCAGAAGGCTACCGTCACACATGGACAGGGTGGGTCTCTGCACTGCTCTTTGTGTGTGTGTGTGTGTGTGTGTGTGTGTGTGTGTGTGTGTGTGTGTGTGTGTGTGTGTGTGTGTGTGTGTGTGTGTGTGTGTGTGTGTGTGTGTGTGTGTGTGTGTGTGTGTGTGTGTGTGTGTGTTCGTACACTCCCATGTGAAAAGAAGTAATTGCAAATAAAATATTATTCTCTTCAAAATCATCTTTTTATCTCTTCCTCCCTACATCATTTTATCCCTTCCTTCCTACATCCGTCTATCTTTTCCTCCCTCCCTACATACTTTTATCTCTTCCTCCCTTCCTCCCTACATCCTTTTATCCATTTCTCTTCACATCCCTCACTCACTCCCTGTCTGTATCTTTCTCTCTCTCTCTCTCTCTCTCTCTCTCTCTCTCTCTCTCTCTCTCTCTCTCTCCCTCCATTCTTTTCTCTCTCCCTAGATCCTGCTCTCTCTACCACCCTACATCCTTTTCTCTCTGAGTAGCTCCCCTCACCATGTGTTCATTCATAGACAGAGGTTCAAGGTTGTGTTTTTATCTTCATCTTGTGTTAAGGTACATAAGAGTACAAAATATTTTTGCTCGTCTTCTTTCAGACAATGCAGCTCTCTTGAAGTGTAGATGGAGTCTTCCTTTTCCATGCATTCTTCAGCGCTCTGTTCTCCAGCTCTTTCTATCTCTGTACTGTAGTTCTCGCTCTCCCTCTTTCTCTCTCAATCTCTCTTCCCCTCATCCCTCTGCCTCTCTCTCTTTCTCTCCCCTTGTTACGACCCACCGGGTCTAGGGGAGTAGGAACGCAACAAAGGCAAGATGGTTCAAGCCAAACTTAAGCTTTTATTCACAGTAATCTTAGAATGGCATACAATCAAGTGTAAAAGGTAATGAAATAACAGTGCTACCAGTGCTGTCGAGTGAACAGGGCGCGGACAGGAACCAAAGCAAAGAAACAAACAACAAACAAAAAGTCGCTTTCCTAAACACTTGAATAACCCCCAACTCTTACTTCCTAACTTAGTAATAACCAGTAATAAAGAAAACCTAACTAGCTGACTACTCTATTCTTACTTAACAAACATAAATACAAAGTGAATGGATCCTGCCCTCTACCTGGTGCTAAACAGTGGAATACTAATAAATACCTACAATACTACCTGCCCTGTATCATCTCTCACATGACGCACTTACTTAAGCAGCAAAGGTTTACAATAGGATTTAGACTGGATACAATGCTCTGTATGTTAAGGCTGTAGCTAAACTACTCCGTTGGGCACGCTGTCACTAGACTGTCGCACATGGAGTGTCTCTGGACTGACAGCGGCCCAGAATGGAGACATTGAATGGTTTTTGAAGAGTGGAGGGTTGGTGACGCGGAGCCGTGGAGTGGTATGCGCCAATAGAGGCGCGTTGTTGCAGAGTGCAGAGCTTGAGCCTGAAGCGCTCCCCACCAATCCTGGAGAAGGAGTCGCTTCCCGAATCTGCATAGGATCAGACGAAGAACGAGGACGAGGACAAGACGGGCGCGCGCACACCTATAACATAAACACATAACACACAGATCCCTATACTCTGCTCCTAGCACTCTTATCCGTAACACCCCCACCCTTAAGAAACAAACCACTCTGTTTGTTTTATATGTTACATCAAAACACAAAAAAAATATATATATATAATATTTACAATACTAACCTAATCCAACACTACCCACTTAACCGCCCCACACTCTGGATAGGGCATCAGCCAATACATTTTCTTTCCCCTTTTTGTGCTTAATCTCCAAATTGTACTCCTGAACTATCAAAGCCCATCTCATGAGTCTCTGATTGTGATTGTACATGCGTGACAAGAAAACCAGAGGATTATGGTCTGTGAATACAGTCACGGGTAGAGAACTGCACCCCACATACACCTCAAAAAATTGGAGAGACCACAGCAACGCTAAAGCTTCCTTCTCAATAGTCGAATACCTAACCTGGTGCTTATTAAACTTTCGCGAAAAATAGCACACAGGATGATCCACTCCGTCAAAATCCTCTTGGATAAGGACTGCTCCAGCCCCGACAGCACTCGCATCTACTTCTAGTTTAAAGGGCCGATCGAAATTTGGAGCAGCGAGCACAGGGGCATTGCACATGAGTGATTTGACACTCTCAAATGCATGCTGACAATCAAAATTCCACACAAAATCTGATTTGGGACTAAGCAAGGTAGTGAGAGAATACACGACTGTAGAAAAATTTCTACAAAAACCACGATAATACCCGGCGAGTCCTAGAAATCTACGGAGAGCGCGGCGCGTAAGAGGAACAGGATATTCCTTTATAGCAGCGACCTTGGCCTCTAGTGGGCGGACTTGGCCTTGCCCCACTTGTTTTCCGAGGTATGTGACCGTGGCTTTTCCAAATTCGCATTTGGCAAGATTCAAAGTTAAAGACGCCTGAGCTAAACGCTGAAACACTCGCTCTAACGTTTGCATGTGGTCTGCCCAAGTCGAAGAGTACACAATGACATCATCTAGATAGGCATTACAGTTTGGTATGCCCGCTAATACAATGTTTATGAGCCGCTGGAACGTGGCTGGCGCATTGCGCATACCAAAAGCCATAACAGTGTATTGCAAGAAATAGTCAGGTGTTACAAATGCTGAGATCTCAGAAGCACGCTGTGATAATGGCACTTGCCAGTAACCTTTCAACATATCCAGCTTGCTCACGTAGGAAGCGCTACCCAGATTGTCAATGCAATCTTCCATACGTGGCAAGGGATATGAATCAGGCACAGTTACATTGTTCACCTTCCTATAGTCAGTGATGAACCTAGGTGAACCATCCGATTTCAATTCGACCAGACAAGGGGAGCTCCAGGCACTTGTGCTGTGTTCCGCTAAACCATGCTTTAACAAATATTCAGCTTCACTTTTCATCATGGCCCGTTTAACCGGGTTGGCACGATATGCGTGCTGCTTAATGGGTTTGGTTTGGGTGACCTCTATGTCATGTTTTAACACCGTTGTTTGGGTGGGAATATCACCAAATAGCGCTGGAAAACCATTAACCAAATTAACCACATCATTACGCTGCGCGTCAGGCAGATGAGTGAGGTGAGAAGGCAACGCTCTTACCATCTCAGAATTGGGCAGACGCGCACTCTGCTGCAGAGTAGGGCGTAATACCAGCCCATCATCAACATCAGACCCAGTAGGTGTATCAGCCACAATCAATGCCGACACACCAGAACAAACAGGTTTAGAAGGAACAGCACTGGAGTGACCCCTGGAATGATAGCATTTTATCATGTTAACGTGACACACTCTAGATTTGCGCCTCCTCTCAGGAGTGCTTATGACATAATCCGTGTCACTGAGCTTCTCAAGGACCTCGTATGGCCCTTCAAAACGAGCCGAAAGTGCCGAACCAAGGATAGGCAACAATACCAAAACCTTATCCCCCGGTTGAAAAAGTCGCGAGACCGACGCTCGGTCATACCGACGCTTCATTCGAATTTGAGACTCAGAGAGCGCATCCTTTGCAAATGAGCAAGCCTGATGAAAACGCTCTCTGAACTGACTAACATAGTCCAGTACATTTTTCCCCGAATCTGGACTAGCAGACATGAATTGTTCTTTTAGAACTTTGAGAGGACCCCGAATAGTATGGCCAAACACAAGCTCAGCTGGGCTGAACCCCAATGACTCCTGTACCGCATCGCGTGCCGCAAACAATACAAATGGTATCCCCTCATCCCAATTTCGCCCAGTTTCCAAACAGTATTTACGCAACATGGACTTCAGCGTTTGGTGCCACCGTTCCAGGGCCCCCTGGCTCTCTGGATGGTACGCGCTGGAGACCTTGTGCGTAATACTGAGGGATTTTAAAACCTGATTAAACAGCCTGGACTGAAAATTGGTTCCTTGATCCGTTTGCAAAAATTTCGGCAAGCCAAAGATGGCAAAAAACTTGTGCAACGCCTTGATAACGGCTTTAGCTGTGATGGTGCGCAACGGAATAGCCTCTGGAAACCGGGTAGCTGCACACATGATAGTGAGTAAATATTGGTTACCAGAGGATGTTCTAGGCAGCGGGCCAACACAGTCGACAATCACCCTCTCGAATGGTTCACCTATCACAGGTATTGGATAAAGGGGGGCAGGAGGGATAACCTGATTAGGCTTCCCTACCAGTTGACACGTGTGGCAACTTTGACAAAACTTTGCAACATCAGATTTCATTCCGGGCCAAAAGAAATGTTTCAGGAGGAGGTTGTACGTTTTGGTGACACCTAAATGACCAGCCCACTTACTCTCATGGGCGACTGATAACACCTGCTGACGGAAGGCTGTAGGTATAACAATTTGGAATACAGCGCTCCATTCTAACCCTACAGTAGCAAGTGATGTCCATTTACGCATCAAAATATCCTGATCAAGGAAATAGCCTACCTGTTCATTCTTAACGGCGTCAGACGTCATCACCTCACTGAAACACTTCCTGAGGCTCGGATCACCCTTTTGAGCGACTGAAAGAGACTTTCGGGTAATCGGCAACCTGGGAACATCACCAGTTTGGGGAACCGGTGTGCACGGTACTTTGTCCTCTTTTTTCACAGTGCTACTTAAAGCAACATCAGATTTATTCCCCACATTTTCCTCTCTGAAAATTGGTCCAAGAACAGAATCTGACAAATCAACAACATCTCCTACTTTTCGTGCTTGTGCACGCGTAATTACGCACGCTGGGAACACAGTGGGGCGAGACTTAATCAAGCCATCAGGCACATAGTTAGGAGAATCCATTACCTCAAGTGGTGGAACCACCTTCCCACCCGCAATATCATTGCCCATTAAGAATGAAATCCCTTGTATAGGCAACTCAGGACAGACGGCAACAGGAAAAAACCCAGTGATCAATTTAGAATTCACATGTACCTGGTGTAATGCCCTTGGAACATACCCCATTTCTATGCCACGTAGCACAGTGCTGTAGCCACATGAGGTTTGATCAGTAAGTGGCAACACACCAGCCAGAATGATAGATTGTGAACCCCCAGTGTCGCGTAAAATGCGCACTGGCTGCTGATCATTAGCTTCCCCTGTCAGCGACACAAACCCATCAAAGGTGAACGGTGCAAAACATGCATCAGGATTCTCACACATCTTCATGGAACCAGGCTCTGTTTTAATCAACCCCATGCCTTGTGGCTGCCCTGCACCTTGAGAAGACTGCTGCTGTTGTCCCCCACGTTTTAACTGCAAACAATTTGCAATGACATGTCCAGATTTGTGGCAATAATAACACTCCCGGTCATCCTTACGCGGAGGTGGTGACTTGGAAGTATTATTATTAGCCGTAGAATTGAATCGAGGAGTATAAGTTTTCTCACTCTGAGATGACGAGAACACAGTCTTGTGCGTGAGAACAAACTCATCTGCTAGAGTTGACGCCTTAGAAAGTGACTCCACCTTCTGTTCATTAAGGTACACCACAATGCGCTCGGGAATACTTTTCTTGAACTCTTCAAGTAGAATTAACTCCCGCAGAGCATCAAAATCATTAACCTTACAGGCGGTGCACCATTTATCAAAGAGAAGGCCTTTCTCTCGGCCAAACTCAACAAATGTTTGGTTAGATTTCTTGTGGTTCCTAAACTTCTGCCTATAGGCCTCAGGCACCAACTCGTATGCTTTCAGAATAGCTGCCTTAACAGAGTCATAATTAAGACTATCATCTAGAGGGAGAGCTGACACCACATCTCGAGCTTTGCCTTGAATTTTGCATTGTAATAACAATGCCCAGACCTCTTTGGGCCATTTAAGTGCAGAGGCAATGCGCTCAAATGCACTAAAATAGCAATCCACCTCAGTCTCACGGAAAGCAGGCACCAACGCAACATGCTTAGAAACATCCAGGGTAGATGGAAAAGCGGAAGGAATACTCATAGAAGATGTACCTGACTTAGGTTGGGACCCTCTCAGAGAACCCACCTCAAGCTCCTTTATGCGCAAGGCAGTGTCTGCCTCTATTTCCAGCTTTCTTATTTTTAGCTGGTGCTCGAGCTGTGCTTGCCGCATTTGCACTTTTTCATAAGAATCCACTTTGATCTGTGCAATACGGACGTTCACGTCATCTTTAGACCCATCTGGATCGGGCAGGGAGGGAGGATCACCACCCCCACCTGCTTGTGGCCGTGCCTCAGCTTTGTCCGCTGGGGCACCTATGCCACCATGCACATTGAGCTCTTTTACCGCATTGGCTTCGTCAGGCACCACAGGCAACACAACCAGAATATCCTTCTCCACCAACCCAGCCACCACTAGAGTTTTAAGCTCATCTTTACATGCCGACTTGGACACCGTGATCTTGAAGTGAAAGGCTATATTGTGC
Source organism: Gymnoscopelus microlampas (assembly GCF_963454915.1). Taxonomy (NCBI): domain Eukaryota; kingdom Metazoa; phylum Chordata; class Actinopteri; order Myctophiformes; family Myctophidae; genus Gymnoscopelus; species Gymnoscopelus microlampas. The sequence continues at coordinate 21,237,180 of NC_139956.1, read as the reverse complement.
AAATCCTCTTTGCGACAATCATCAATTGCATCAAATGATGGATTTTCAATAAACTTCTCGAGATTAAATGGAGCCATCCCTCTAATCCTATAGTCCTAGTCAAACAATTTACACAACCGTATGCCACTTGATTACTTACTTTGAGGAGAAAAAAACTTAAATTAACAGCTCAGGTTCAATAAAGCTGACGAGCCCCCATTATGTTACGACCCACCGGGTCTAGGGGAGTAGGAACGCAACAAAGGCAAGATGGTTCAAGCCAAACTTAAGCTTTTATTCACAGTAATCTTAGAATGGCATACAATCAAGTGTAAAAGGTAATGAAATAACAGTGCTACCAGTGCTGTCGAGTGAACAGGGCGCGGACAGGAACCAAAGCAAAGAAACAAACAACAAACAAAAAGTCGCTTTCCTAAACACTTGAATAACCCCCAACTCTTACTTCCTAACTTAGTAATAACCAGTAATAAAGAAAACCTAACTAGCTGACTACTCTATTCTTACTTAACAAACATAAATACAAAGTGAATGGATCCTGCCCTCTACCTGGTGCTAAACAGTGGAATACTAATAAATACCTACAATACTACCTGCCCTGTATCATCTCTCACATGACGCACTTACTTAAGCAGCAAAGGTTTACAATAGGATTTAGACTGGATACAATGCTCTGTATGTTAAGGCTGTAGCTAAACTACTCCGTTGGGCACGCTGTCACTAGACTGTCGCACATGGAGTGTCTCTGGACTGACAGCGGCCCAGAATGGAGACATTGAATGGTTTTTGAAGAGTGGAGGGTTGGTGACGCGGAGCCGTGGAGTGGTATGCGCCAATAGAGGCGCGTTGTTGCAGAGTGCAGAGCTTGAGCCTGAAGCGCTCCCCACCAATCCTGGAGAAGGAGTCGCTTCCCGAATCTGCATAGGATCAGACGAAGAACGAGGACGAGGACAAGACGGGCGCGCGCACACCTATAACATAAACACATAACACACAGATCCCTATACTCTGCTCCTAGCACTCTTATCCGTAACACCCCTTCTCCCAATCTCTCTCCCCTTTTCTCTCTCTCCAGTCCTCTCTCTTTCATTCTCTTCCTCCCCTTTATCTCTCTCTATTTGACTCTCCTTTCTGCCTCCCCTCTCTCTCTCTTTCTCTCTCTTGTCACCCCTCTCTCCCTCTCCTCACTCTCTCTATCTCTCAAAAAGTTTCTCTCCCATCCTCTCTCCCCTCATTTTCTTTCCATTTATTTCTCTCTCTCTCTCTCTCTCTCTCTCTCTCTCTCTCTCTCTCTCTCTCTCTCTCTCGCTCTCTCTCTCCCTCTCTCCCTCATATCTCCCCAGGGCTTTACAGGAAACGGTGAATGCAACTGTATTACATGCCTTGTTGGGAATCAGTAACATCATCACATTCATCAGTAGGAGGGGTTAGTTCTTCTCCCCCTTTCCCAGAATGCCCTCATGTCTTCACCTCACCACTTCAACAAGGAAGCCCTCTTTTAAGGCCAAAAGAGCAGACTCATAGGGGATATAGAGACAGAGGGGCTCGCGCTGAATTTACTAAATTGAATTCTTGGCAGAACCCAAAGCCAGCTTTTGGCAGCAGTGGGGGCAGTAAGAATCAATGTTTGAATTATTGATACGGCCCCTCCCCCTACACACACACACACACACACACACACACACACACACACACACACACACACACACACACACACACACACACACACACACACACACACACACACACACACACACACACACACACACAGTTGCTTTTTCTGAGAAGAAATCACAGGTGCTGATGTGTCAGTCTGTTCTCATGACAGAATGATGGCCTTGCAGGGAGGTGGTCCGCTCTAACAGGGTTGCATGTACCGTCTGTCCATTTGGCCGCCCCCACAAGCATGGACACACAATCACATTTCAAATGGATTTGTTTGTCGTTTGTAAAATGCTTCACATTCGAGTTGAGTTGAGGTCAGTACAGTGTGCTTTGGCGGGCTCATGTGAATGCCTTAAGCACTTTAATCAGACCCCCCTGGCCTTCCACAGGCACAGTTAACCACTTAAACCCCATGTACTTCATTGACTGGGGTCCCCCTGGGGTCTATACTTGGACCCCTCCTTTGTTCCCTCTACACCAAATCTCTTTGCCGAAAATTGCCGATCTACAAGCTTGTTGCAACCACAAGTTGCAATGTGAAGTGTTGTGAGCTTGAAGATTTGGCATAAGGCAATTTTGGCCACACCTAAAAAACTATATATTTATATATTGTATATATTTAACAAAACCTTTTTGTTAAATATATACAGTACTGTATATATACTTTATTTTCATAATTCCGTTCGCATGAACATACAGGTCAGCTTGGGTACTATAGCACAATATAATACAACTCTAATGTCATCAGCGCAACGAGTTACAAAGTCCAATATAGTCCCAAGAAGAAAAAAAAAAGGTGGGCATCCAGAATAAAATGGCATTAAGCAAACAGCTGTCTCAAATTCGCACAATTCTCAGTCTACTTCTCTATAAAGGCAATGTCCGTGATAATAATCCCAACGTTATGCAGAAGAACGGATACGTAAATGAAGCAAAGATTTAAACGAAGGATACATACAGTATATACTTACAGATACATACACCTACATACATACTGTACTATACAGTACATACACATACAAAGACCATTTACACATAATCCATCTTCATATCTAACTATATAAATGGCGAGCGACTTCCGCACCCTAGGTGCGACACCCCACAGCTCTGTTATCAAATAAACAACGCACCGCCAGACCACATGTCGCCAACTGACTCGCCACGGCGGCCGCGCTGAATTTACGCGTCGCGTAGGGGACATCTCATTGCTCACTACACCTTTTCCACCGCGCAACATAATTAATTCTACTCACCAAATGTCGGACAAAACGGAAGGGGAGGCAGCTTCGTACCGTTTACCGTGCACACCACCGACACCGCACGGCGCCGAAACAACACCACTGGCCGCCATTGCACTCTGCCCATGTCCTCCACAACAGCACACACACAGCTCCTTTGCTTCAACCCCCCCCCCTTCTTACGTACCTCCTTTGTTCCACCCAGGCCGTTACTTTCACTTCACTCATGTCTCGATCACAATATGTCCGTCCTTCACGTGCCATGTTCATCCCAAACACAAAAACAAACAAGCCACGGCCACAGCACAGCACGCTGCCCAGGGTAATGTGGTAAACAAACCTGCCTAGGTTCATGACACCACAGGACTCGACAGTGATGTCATCATTATGCAACCCGGAAGTACAAATACCAAGGATAGGTCAGTGATGTCAGTCGGGTTGCCAAGTTTGCTGCCAGGTTTTAAAAAACAAGCGACAGAAACAAGCAAACCGTGCATGAAAAAAAAAAAAACTGCCGAAGGGGTCCGCCATGTTCCAGGGGGGTCCCCGGGGGTCCCAACACTCACAGGGGTCGGCGGACCACCAGGGGGTCCGCGGACCACCAAAGTAACAATCACTATTAACATTTTTTCCACATTTTTTTTTTTTTCCTTTTGGACACTTTTACTCCGGCGATTTGGGTACCCCAATATACACGCCCCCACGCTGGGCCCCGTGCGCGGCTGGGGTTGAGGGGGGCGTAGCCCCCCGAAACTCTAGTATATTCATATATTTCAACCTATACTTTTGATTTAATTGATCCATGCAGAGAAGGGTCCATTTTATACTAACAACACTCAGGATTTTACAGTGTGTATCTACTGTCTCCCTCAAGGTGAGGAAGACAGCAGCGATGATGAAGTTGAGGGTTTCATTTTCTGTTGAGTGCAGGAAGGTTTCAGGTTCGTGTACAGTGAGGACCGGTCCAGAATAGCCCGGCGGTCAGGGTTTATGTTTTCAGCGGACAGAAGTACAGTATAAGGACATACTGTATGGCTCATGGGATTTTCAGGCCATTGTTTTCTGCCTGCGTGACTCAGCTGTTTTGTTCCCCCTCTATTGGATCTATACCATGACCCACCAACAATTAACCATGAATCATCTGGTCACACTGCCTCATCAAGCCCCTAATTTAAAGGGGGAATGGGTTGAGATGGTTTTGAGGGTGTCATGACACATCCTGCTAATGATCAAATTATTCTGCCCAGCACACCGTACGATTTGAAGAACATGGTGCTATGAATGTCATCTATGACTAATAAAGTGGCTCTTTAAGAGTTACTTGATGGAAATGTATTTCCTTTGCAAGCTCACTCTTCTTCTCTTATGAGACTGTCCTGATTTATACTTTGTACTTTATATTTATACTTTTTTTGCGCACCAGTATCGACTGTCGAGCGCAAAAATTGCAGATCTACAAGCTCACAACTGTCGTGAGCTTTGATTGGCTATTTTTCGACAAAGTATAAATCAAGCCTAACAATTCAGGCTTCGACAACTACTTGCAAATCTTCCTTGCATTACAGTTTAACCACTTAAATCCTACTGTGAACTTAGTTGACCCCATATTACCCCAGGAGTCTATACGTGACGACCCCTCCTTTTTCCCTTTACACCAAATCTCTTTGCCGGACATAGCAGATATACAAGCTCACAAACAGCATGCCCAGAATAGGAACACTGTTAACGTAACAGGAAATCGATCAAGCAAACAGGACCATATTTAGCAGTTAAGGGGCTGAGGCAGACACGTCATTGTAATTGAGGGACAGCCATCGACTGCCCTCGCAGAATTACTGAGCCACTGCCCTGCTGTCGGATGTGATTAGAGATGGAACAACTCTGGGGACAAACTGGCTGGAATCAACAGGTGTTTTCACTTGACTGTGGGACTGACTAACAGAAGTCTCCACAATAGACCATATTCACACGGCGGCCATATTGCCATTAAGTCAATGAAATGCCACCCCAGTTGCCACCCCAGTTGCCACAGCAACGCAATGTTAAATTCCAAAATGGCCGCCGTGTGAATATGGACTATGATGCCTTATTTTAATGAACAATAAGTCAGATTCACTGTATCATATCACGTGTAAAGGCCTTCCTACACGGGAAGTGACTGACACGCCTGGTAATTCATTTTCATTGAGTGGTGAGCGTGCAGGTACGGAGGCGCGGGCAATCTGACAGGCGTATCGATAAGCTGGCGTTATCCTGTGAAATTGTCGCATTTGTGCTGGTCTCATGCACACGTCTGCTTGCAGCCAGAGTTGAAATTTGTAGAACTTGCAATGCATAGAAATGCATCTTTCCACATGAGGAGCATTGGAGCCAGTACGCAGGCGTAATGTCGCTCCCCATGTGAAAGGAACTTTAGTCTCCTGTCTGTCTGTCTGTCTGTCTGTCTGTCTGTCTGTCTGTCTTTTTTTCCCTCCTTTTAACCTGTGCTATTCAGAAGTGTGATGTCATTGGCAGTATAACATGTGATGGTAATTTGTTGAATTGTGTCATTCAGGAAGAGCATTTGTGTTCAGAGAGCTGGGTAATTAAAGATAAATTATAAAATATTGAAGTTTAATTCAAAGCACAGGGCAGGTCAGGGCTGTTTGAGTGTGGGTTTTGTTTGTGTGTTTGTGAGTGTTTGTATGAGTTTGTGTGTGTGTGTTTGTGCGTGCATATATATGTGTATATATACTTTTTATGAAAATAAATATTTGTGTGTGTGCACGTGCATGTGCGCAGCCTCAGGGCTGGTCTTGAAAAACAGATGGGATGCACCGACAACACCCTGGCTTCCCCATGGCAAGGAGTGCCTTGGCGCCAAATAGGGATGTTTCTCCGTCAAACATGTCTAGTGACATTTCAGACTCTCCGACACGCAGAAAATGGAATGAAGCCACGGATGCTGAGTAATATCGCCATCATGTAGCTGGGCCTTTCACAGGGCCATTGACTTTTCATATACTGTACAAGTCCTTATACAAAGCTATACGATGATGGCCCCCCTCTCTCTCTCTCCCTGTCTCTCTCTCTCTCTTTCTCTCTGTGTGTGTCTCTCTCTCTGATGGTATAACACACACAGAGGAAACGTTCTGCCTCGAAATAAAAAAGGAGAGACATTATTGAACCAAACCCTATCATAGCCAGAGCCACATCCACACCCCACACCCCCCATACATGCCGCGGGGCACGACTATTCCCTGGATGGTCGTAACTCCCTATGTGTGTGTGTGTGTGTGTGTGTGTGTGTGTGTGTGTGTGTGTGTGTGTGTGTGTGTGTGTGTGTGTGTGTGTGTGTGTGTGTGTGTGTGTGTGTGTGTGTGTGTGTGTGTGTGTGTGTGTGTGTGTTGAGGATTGGTGTGCGAGGGGGAGGATGAAGGGTAGGCTTGGGTGAGGAGGAAAGGTGATAGATGCATGAGTTACACATGAAATAAATTGCTTCGCTGTGGTGCGTGCTGCTTTCTGCCAAGGAAATGATTGTTATAGATTATAGTAATAGGCTCCTACTCTATAGGGACAGAATGGAGGGGGGGGGGGGGTTCTAATATTTTGGGGACTGTGTGTGTCTGTGTGCATTCATGCGAGTGTTTGTGTGTGTGTTATATTTATACCTCCTTTGTCTGAGAACTGAGAATTGAATTGCATGGCGCCTGCCTCGCCCTGTTACCCTCTCCACAGACAGGCAGACAGACAGACAGGAACAGGAATCAAGAAGCTGATATGACAAGAAAGCACAATTAAGAAGGCAAAAGAACACACGAGAGAGAGAGTGTGTGTGTGTGTGTGTGTGTGTGTGTGTGTGTGTGTGTGTGTGTGTGTGTGTGTGTGTGTGTGTGTGTGTGTGTGTGTGTGTGTGTGTGTGTGTGTGTGTGTGTGTGTGTGTGTGTGTGTGTGTGTGTGTGTGTGTGTGTGTGTGTGTATCACATACTATCAATCTGCCAGTGCTTCATTGAGTACCCAATGACTCCTGCCATCATAACAGATAATAAATCAGTAAATAGCAGAACTACAAGCCCACAATTCGTTGCGCTGTGACATGATGTGAGCTTGTAGATCGGCTATTTTTGGTGGAACACCCACATGCAACTAAGTATACCCCAAGCTTAAGTGAGCTGGGATGGCTGGTGGTTCCGCCTATTAGTGCACACTACAGACCATAATGCTCTTTGTGAGCACGAGGACCCGAGTTCAAATCCAATGAATCCAGTCTTGTCTGACATGTGTCTCCATGCGCTCTCTGACCGTAGTTTCAAGTTTATCTACATGGAGCTATCTAAAATAAAGCATACAAATGCCAAAATGTAATTGTGACGGTGGCCAGGTTGTCACATGTAACTTGCCACTTCTTTTTAGAATGCTGACACTCTTTACTTTGTCTCAATAATAAATAAATAACAATACACATTAAACTCACAACAATAAAATATCAGTTGCACGGTAAAGTGCGGGGTGCGTAATTACTGTGAGAATAATACTGTTTGTTAGGTACTGCAAGACTACGCCACCTTTTTATTTAAGAGGTAGGGTCCTCTGTAACACTCTTTCTTAGGCTATTCACAGGTTCGAGTTTACCCAGGTAAGTACAATACTTTTAAATGAGAACAACACTTCAACACATATCCCTTGGAGAAAGCTGGACGGAAACAGGTTTGTATAAAAAGGTAATCTATTTTATTAAGCTAATACAGTGGCGTCTATAAGCCATAAAATATTGAAAAGCATAAACAAAATATAACACTAATTCTAAAACCTCAACCTCCTAATGCGCCCACTAACTAACTAAAATACAGGAATACAGACAATCACCAAACACTAAAAACAGACAGGGCTTGTGCAAACTATAGCAAATAAATAATGAATTTAGCGTTAAAGTGCCAACTATTACTGAAGCAGTAAAGTGCCAAGTGCCAATTCAATTGCTATATGTCATATACTCATCACGGTTCAATGCAAAAGGTGGGAATGTCCTTATATGGGGTTTAACTGGAGCGGGGGTTTAGGCCAGGAATCACTGTCTCTTCTTGTCTTCGTGCGTATTGCCTGCAATCATAGAAACTAGAACCAGTTCATCTGTTCAGGTATATTTCACATATGAGGTTTAGGACCGTGGGTTTATAAAGGTAACGTTGCATAGAAGGACACTTACTCGCCCGCCAGACTGTACGTCTGGCTTTGAGGGTGTGAAGCGCGCAACGTTATCGCCACTGGACCTCTCCTCCGTTCCTTGGTTCGTCTGTCTGTCCTCCCCGTCTCTGCTGCTACTGCGCCGTCTGCTCACCGTCCGCTGCTGGTGGCTTGGTACGTGCCGCGATCACTGTATTCCCCACCTCTGCTCCGTGGTATATCTGCTCCTCCTGTGCACAACCGTCCCTTCTGGCTGTCACTTCCACACTGCCCTGTATGCCTGTCTCTCTGCTGTCCAAGTGGCTCGCGCTCACTTTTGAATAAGGTGGGCCACACCCTACTCCGCCCTCATTCGCTCTGCCACCAGCGTGACCTGGGGACATTGGCCGTCCGCTGTCACAAGGCCAATGTCACACAGCCTATAGGGGAGTCCAATGTCAAGTGGCTCGGGGACCGGGGGGAAATACATTGTCAACCATAAAACATGCAGTGCAGAAATATAGTTAAGAGAATGATGTTTTTAAGTGCGTAATACAGGTTTTTCATCATCAATAAAAAATGTTACAATTTGGTTTCACCCCCCTGCTTTGACCCTGTCACATCCCCCCCCACTTTTCCGTTGCCAGTCCCTGCAACTGTCCCTAATCATGTCCATACCTCTGGGGTGGCTGGCCTATATTTGCTCTTCCCGAGCGCCGTGGCTCATCTGGTGCTCTTGGGACGGAGAGAAACCCATAATACTGCGGCGTTGTTGCTTCTACCTGCTCGGGCTGCACTACAGCTGGGGGGTCCTCGTGGGGCGACCTGGGGGCTACACACACTTTCAACGCATTTCTATGTATGGTCTTTTCTCGCCCCCCCTTCTCGGGTCTGACTCGGTACACCAACCCCGTAGCTCCCACCTGTTCCATCACTGCGTAAGGCTCGGGGTCCCACCACGTACTCAATTTCCCCTGGCCATCTCTCTTCCTATTTCGAATCCACACTCTCTCTCCTGGTAATAGGGGTGTAATACCGGCCCTACGGTCATAAACCTGCTTTCTCCTCTTGGCCGTTTCTCCCATCCTCTCCCCTGCGGTCCTATAAGCTGTCGCCATTCTCTGTTGGTGGTCCTGTACCCAGCCACCCACTCCCATGCGCTCTTGCGCTGACTGCACTCCTAACTGGACATCTATAGGGCGCCTCAAATGTCGGCCAAACATTAAGTAGGCGGGGGCATAACCCGTAGCACTATGGATCGTGTTGTTATAAGCATGAACTAACTCGGGTAAGTGCTCATTCCATCTTCCTTGTTTATCAGTGTCTAGTGATCGCAACATGTTCAGTAATGTCTGATTAAATCGTTCCACTCCACCGTTCCCAGCCGGGTGGTACGGAGTGGTGCGACTTTTTGCAATACCATAAGTCTGACATAAATGGTGCATTAACTCGGACTCGAAGTTGGGGCCTCGATCTGAGTGGAACCGGGCCGGACAGCCGAACGGCTGGATAATATGCGTCCATAACGCACGGACAGTGGTGTGCGCAGTCTGGTCTCGGGTGGCAATAGCCCAACTATAACGGGTGAATAAGTCAGTAGCTACCAGAATGTTTTGCCACGCATCAGCAGGCCTACCTAATGTGAGGAAATCAATGGCTATTACTTCTAGTGGATATGAGACTTCAAAGGGTTGTAAGGGGGCCCGAGGCTCTGACCTGTTCCTCTGCAGGCTGCAGGCGACACAACCCTGTTGTAACTGACGCACCGCTCCCTCCATGCCTGGCCAATAGAACCGACGTCGCAGCTGGGCCAAGGTCCTCTCCAACCCAGCATGCGCCGCGGCCGTGTGGATTCCTCTCCATACCTCCTCTCTGCGTGAACCTGGACAAATGATCTGTGAGTATTGTTCTTTGGTATAAGGATCGGTCACCTTCCTATATAACACATGATTTCGTATAATCAGTTTGTTCCACTGGCGTAACAGTTGCCGCGCTCCCCGAGTCCAATTCTTCCTCTCCACCATATTAGGGGCTCTCCCCCGTTCCACGCACCTCTTCACCACCTGCACATCTGGATCCCGATCCTGCGTCTCTCTCCACTCATCCTCCCGGGCTGCTGGCGTCGATTGTACAGCCGCCACATCTACAGGCTGCACTGGGAACCGCGATAGGGCATCAGCGTTGGCGTTGTTTTTGCCCGGTCGATACTTGATGTCGAAAGTAAACGACGCAAGTTGAGCAGCCCACCGTTGTTCCACAGCTCCCAATCTAGCCGTTTGGAGATGCGCAACAGGGTTATTGTCCGTGAATATTGTGAATCGAGCGCCAGTGAGATAATCTTTAAACTTCTCGGTCACGGCCCATTTAAGGGCCAAAAGCTCCAATTTGAACGAGCTATAATTTGCGTCATTCTGCTCGGTCGGGTGGAGACTGCGGCTTGCATAAGCTATTACACGTTCGTGACCGTCTTGGACCTGGGCTAGAACCGCTCCCAACCCACGGCCACTCGCATCAGTGTAAACCACAAAAGGCTGTGTATAATCCGCATACGCTAACACCGGGGCTTGTGTGAGGGCACTCTTTAACGCATCAAACGCCCGCTGGCACTCCGAAGTCCACTCGACTTTACACTGGTGGGATTTTACGTCATTTGGGATTCCTATCAATAAGTTGTTTAAGGGTCGTGCTATAGCAGCAAAAGAGGACACGAAACGCCTATAGTAACCCGCTAGACCTAGAAACGCGCGGACCTCGCGGACCGTTGAGGGTGGTGTCCAGTCCCGCACTGCCACCACTTTCTCCGGATCGGGCCGCACTCCCTCTTTGTCCACGACATGGCCCAGAAATTGCACTTCCCTCCGCAGAAGTTTGCATTTGTCTAACCGCAGCTTCAGTCCATGTCTCCACAGGCGTTGGAAGACGAGCTCGAGGTGCTGTAGATGAGAGGAGAAGTCAGGTGAATATACTATAATGTCATCAAGATATACCAGCAAGGATTCTGTCACCTGACCACTCAGACACTGCTGCATCAGCCTCTGGAACGTCGCGGGCGCATTACAAAGCCCGAACGGCATGCGTTGAAACTCGAACAGGCCCAGCGGGGTCGTAAAGGCGGTCTTCTCCCGGTCCCGGGGATCCATTCCTACTTGCCAATACCCGCTGGCCAGGTCTAACGTGGAGAACCATTGCGCCTTCGTCAGGCTGGTGAGCGTCTCTTCTATCCTGGGTAGGGGGAAGGCGTCCTTGTGCGTCACGGCGTTAAGTTTCCTGTAGTCGACGCAGAACCTCCAGCTGCCATCTTTCTTCTTGACCAGTACGATAGGTGCCGCCCACGGACTGCAACTCTCCTTGATGACTCCCTTCTCCAGCATCTCATTCAGGAGGGTCTTCATCTCCCGGTACATGGAGGGCGGCAACGGCCGGTGTCGCTCTCGTATGGGTGCCGCGTCTCCGGTCGGTATCTGGTGTTGCACGACGTCCGTCCGTCCGAAATCCTCGTCATGGATGGCGAACACCTTCTTCCACCGACACAACATCTCGTGTAACTCTCTCTTCTGCGCCTCCGGCAGGTCATCACGCTCCGTCAACACTTCCATCTCTTCGGGCAGGGTCTTCAGTGGTCCATCATCTTCCACACTGATTACGGCCACTTCCACCTCTCCGTCGGTCCCCAGGGACAGGCTCAGGTCCCTGCCGCCTCGGACATCCGCTTCTTCCACCGGGTACAGCCTCCCCAGCTTCTGGTGGCGGTCCAGGACCAGACTATATGCGTGTGGGTTGCACACTCGTATGGGAACACGTCCGTGGCGCACCGTGACGAGGGCACGGGCCACTCCCAAATCTTTTCCATCCGGCAAGGCTTCCATCAAGGCCTCGTAGTCCGCTCCATTTGGTCCTCTCCAAGCGCGGCCCCAGATCATCACTTCACTCTGCGCGGGGATTCGAATCTTCCGCCGGCCGACCGGCCACACATAACCGATGGACCCATCTTCGTTCGTCACTGCCTCCACCCTCCTACAGGTGGCGAATGCGTCCTTCCACAGCGTCCTTCCCTGCTGACATGGAAACACAGGCCTCCCAGGCCATTTAAAGAGGGCATGCCATACAGCGTTCACGACATTCATCCCAATAATCAGCGGTTGAGTACAATGTTCATCTTTCACGATTACAACTCCTCTCCCTGGGATCTTCATTCCCTCCAGCTCTAGGTCCAATATGGCATAGCCAGTGTACGGTAAGTCAAGACCATTAGCGGCGCGTAATTTAAAAACAAGGGGCCCACTTCCCAACGTTAGGTGTGAGAATTTTTCCTCAAATAAGCTTTGCTGCATTAATGTGACTTGTGACCCAGTATCCAGTAACCCCCTTAAGTGGACTCCTCCCATAGTGATCCCAATAGTCGGACAGTCCCCAATAAACACTTCATTAGCCCTTGATCTGGCGAGTGCGCGCTGCACCCCTGTCTCCCGGACCTCGGCGACAGGGCGTACTAGTTTAAATGATTGGGGTCAGATTTACAAAAGCGAGCAATGTGCCCAGACTGCCTACAGCTCCTACAGATCGGCCTACCTCCCTCATCCCACTCGTTGCGTTGGTACGGCTCCCGGCGTCGTTCAGATGGAGGCGAACCGCGAGGTCGTGTATCGGTGGTGTTGGGTCGAAGGAGCGGTCTGATCTCTTTCATGAGCTCCTGCGTAAACCCCTGCATTTGCGATTTGACGTCTTCCATAATCTCCTGTTTCAGTTTCTCTCTCCATTCAGATTCCTGTGAGGGTGTTGGGATAGAGACAGGTTTAACAGCATGGCACAAGATTTCAGCAGTCCCTTCTCTTCTATGTTCAGTGTCTAGTAGGAAGGCCTCATTTTTTAGGGCGGCGAAGTCTTCTGTGGGGTTTCGACGGGCATATATTCTTAAGGCTTGACCCAGAGGGCCTTCAGACAGTCCTACAAGTAACTGCTCTCGCAGAATGGCATCGGAGGGAGCGGTGTCTGGGTCGAGCCGCCGCAGCCCGCAGAACAACTCTCTAAGCCTCAAAATATAAGCCTGCACACTTTCGCCTGCGCGTTGCGCACAGCCATAGAACAAGGCACGAGCTTGGGAAGCAGAAACAGATGTTTTATACAACGTGTCTAAACATTTAAAGACTTTGGCCACTGTATTGCGATCTTCCTTGTCAATTACACTAATTTGTCGCTTAGCTTCCTCAGTAAGGGTCTGTACTACAAAAGCAACTTTTTTCTCCTCTGTTAAATCCTGAGTGCCCAATAATCCTTTAATCTGTTCTCTCCATTCCCTGTATTTCTCCTCACCTTCTATGCCCGAAAACTTAGGTAGCCACGGTGCCCCTGGATACACTGGCATCATCATCATTACTTTCTTGATTCAACCAAACAAAACAAAACAAAAAGCAGCAAAACAGCAAAATTTCAATACAGTTTCTCTTAGGGATTTTGTGTTGTTCTCTACCCAGTCCTGCCGCGCTACGCCAAATATGTGACGGTGGCCAGGTTGTCACATGTAACTTGCCACTTCTTTTTAGAATGCTGACACTCTTTACTTTGTCTCAATAATAAATAAATAACAATACACATTAAACTCACAACAATAAAATATCAGTTGCACGGTAAAGTGCGGGGTGCGTAATTACTGTGAGAATAATACTGTTTGTTAGGTACTGCAAGACTACGCCACCTTTTTATTTAAGAGGTAGGGTCCTCTGTAACACTCTTTCTTAGGCTATTCACAGGTTCGAGTTTACCCAGGTAAGTACAATACTTTTAAATGAGAACAACACTTCAACACATATCCCTTGGAGAAAGCTGGACGGAAACAGGTTTGTATAAAAAGGTAATCTATTTTATTAAGCTAATACAGTGGCGTCTATAAGCCATAAAATATTGAAAAGCATAAACAAAATATAACACTAATTCTAAAACCTCAACCTCCTAATGCGCCCACTAACTAACTAAAATACAGGAATACAGACAATCACCAAACACTAAAAACAGACAGGGCTTGTGCAAACTATAGCAAATAAATAATGAATTTAGCGTTAAAGTGCCAACTATTACTGAAGCAGTAAAGTGCCAAGTGCCAATTCAATTGCTATATGTCATATACTCATCACGGTTCAATGCAAAAGGTGGGAATGTCCTTATATGGGGTTTAACTGGAGCGGGGGTTTAGGCCAGGAATCACTGTCTCTTCTTGTCTTCGTGCGTATTGCCTGCAATCATAGAAACTAGAACCAGTTCATCTGTTCAGGTATATTTCACATATGAGGTTTAGGACCGTGGGTTTATAAAGGTAACGTTGCATAGAAGGACACTTACTCGCCCGCCAGACTGTACGTCTGGCTTTGAGGGTGTGAAGCGCGCAACGTTATCGCCACTGGACCTCTCCTCCGTTCCTTGGTTCGTCTGTCTGTCCTCCCCGTCTCTGCTGCTACTGCGCCGTCTGCTCACCGTCCGCTGCTGGTGGCTTGGTACGTGCCGCGATCACTGTATTCCCCACCTCTGCTCCGTGGTATATCTGCTCCTCCTGTGCACAACCGTCCCTTCTGGCTGTCACTTCCACACTGCCCTGTATGCCTGTCTCTCTGCTGTCCAAGTGGCTCGCGCTCACTTTTGAATAAGGTGGGCCACACCCTACTCCGCCCTCATTCGCTCTGCCACCAGCGTGACCTGGGGACATTGGCCGTCCGCTGTCACAAGGCCAATGTCACACAGCCTATAGGGGAGTCCAATGTCAAGTGGCTCGGGGACCGGGGGGAAATACATTGTCAACCATAAAACATGCAGTGCAGAAATATAGTTAAGAGAATGATGTTTTTAAGTGCGTAATACAGGTTTTTCATCATCAATAAAAAATGTTACAATTTGGTTTCACCCCCCTGCTTTGACCCTGTCACATCATCTTTTAAAAATGTTATGAATTTAAACTAGAAACTGGACTGTTTCACAATGACAAGGCGAACCTGAACTTGTAGCCACCAAGCTGTGCTGTGAGACTCAGACAGTTTGAGCTAATTTCCTTTTCAAGGTTCTTTGCTGCAGATCTCCCCCTCTCTCTGTCTCACCTTTCCCTTCTCTTGGTTCACTGTCTTTATGAAATCCAAGATCCACATCTGCCGATCCACATCGGCAGGGCTGCAATGTGATGTCAGTCAGGCATCTATGTCGTTGGTTTTTTAATGACGTATGACCAAAAAATTAGGCTTCAGGTTTCAGCCAAAATAAAGCTGAAAAAAGATCAGACTTATTTTCCATGTGACAGTTTATACATTCATACATCCTCTGTGCATACTGTTAAGATTAGGTCAACATTAATGCACAATCAATGTAAAGCGCTTCGTATAGAAGCGCTATATAAATGCACCATTTAACATTAGAATCCACATTATGCTGTATGTATGGCTCGTGTTGACATACTGTACATGGCAATGCTGGCGACAGCCATTAAAGCTAGCTCTGTGTTACGCTAAAGAGTTAGCGCTGTGCCTGTCACACGCAGTCATCTCGGTCCTGCTGACAGATCACTGTTGATACATTATTGATGAGAGGATCTATCCATTAGTGATTGCCCGGGGACTTGCTGGATCGATGCAGCTTCTCCGGTTTAGATGATGCAAGGTGTTCTGACTCTGCTCTGTGCTTTTTGGCTTCACTGTGAAGTCACACCACTCTGGACCACAAGACGGAGCAGAGCCTATGTGTGAACACCCACAACAAATCCCTTCCAGACTCAAACCTGTGAATGAACTTAGGTCACACAGTCACATGTATTACATAAGTGCCTGATCAATAGTTTGAGCTAATCAAAATCCTTTTAAGTTATTTGACATATCTTCCCTGTGCAATTTTTGTTTACAAAGCCTAAAAGGCTAAAAGAAATGTACATTTTATTGACATGTTCCCAAATTCAGTGCCAAAAACATTATTTGTATGACAATTAATGGTCAACTAAAATGTAATGATCTTGACAGCCCTAGCTGGTGAAAGCCAGCAGCACTATTCCCTCTGACCTTTAACTGTCATAGGTCAAAGGTCAGCGATCCAGGAGTCCGGAGTTGGTGTTGGTGTTAGTCCGCACTCTCACATCGCATCATCATCATTGACTGTCATAGGTCCCTGCTGTGGCAGGTCAATTTGGACCCCAAACACAACCACCCATAATACATCTCCTCTCCTCTCCTCTCCTCTCCTCTCCTCCACTCTCTCCACTGCCTTTCAACTTCTGTCCTTCGTTTTCTCTTGTTACCATAGCACCTGTGGCCTTTATTCTCTCTCCAATAATGAATTGTACACACAGTAACACACGCACACACGCACAGACACATGCATCACACCTGCACATAAACTTGTGACGTTCCTGGATGGATGTGACAGGCATGAAATGACAGGAAGTGCTTTCTTTCAGCTGTGGCTGGTGACAGGGACCTATAAACATCAGTTAGCCACCAGTTAAACCTGATACTGACTCTGTTTTCTTCTCTCCTCGGTGGCCTTAAACTGCACTGCAATTTGACCCCTTCTCCTGTCACAGTCAATGATTAGCTGTGATTTGCTGTGCACTGAACCAACTCAGAGGGTAACTGTGATTGTAACTCTATGAGGCAGGTGCTTTTTTCAGCATCTGTAAATCTAGGCTTTTTGTGTAATTGTCACCGAACTGAGATTGCTTCGGTCTTTGATCTGTTCGCAGACATGAACACTAGCTTCCCTGTTCTAGGGTGAACATTCAGCAAAAATAACAAATATACAAGCTCACAACGCATCACGTTGTGAGCTTGTAGAGTGGGCATTTTCACCGAAGATATATGGTGTAGAGGGAAAAAAAGGCAGGGGCCTAGCCCAGTATAGACCCCTGAAGGAATCCAGTCAACAGTAACTATTTAGGGTTTAAGTGGTCAAAGTTGGAGACAATGTTAACTGCTAAGAGTGGTGAATGTCATTGATTGATGTAATCTATGCAATTACAGCAATTGTAAGTTGATGCTGCTTTTGTGTGTGTGTGGTGTTTGTGTGTGTGTGTGTGTCACAAAGTCAAGGCCATAGAAGTATTAAGTTATGTTGATGTGAGAGTGTGTGTGTGGGGGGTAATTCCCAGTGAATGGAGCAGTGTAAACGTTTTTTGGACCACCTCCCTGTGAGGTGATTCGGGTCTTTTGTGTGGAGTGAATGAAGCCTCCGGGAACAGAGCTTAAGACTACAAAGGCAGTAGGTGAAATAAGAGTACAGATCTCTATACTTGAAGGCAAGTCTCCCCTTTAGATGGAGCGGGAAGGGAGGTATTCAGCGGGAAAAGGTTGTAAATAAGGAGAAAAGGAGAGGTGTGTCTTAGCAAGGGCCGATAAGGAACATCCTGCAAAGTGTAGACATTTTCCCAGCGGCAACTTACGAAACTAATTCTTAGGATCAGGGTTAGAATTAAAGTTGGGTCAGGCCAGGGTAAGGATTATGTTTTAACAGTAAACACCCTTATGGGTCCATTTGGTTACATTTTTGGACTCTTGGATTTAAATGAATATTGAGGATTTTAGGTAGGCACACCTACATGGTAGCTCCCACAGAGACTTTTCTATGCACATCCATGTGCACTCACTTGCACTTTATCTCACACACTCACTCAAGCATTCATTCATCAGTAAAAAAAATGTACACATACATCTTGGAATTAAGCTGATAATGGTAATGGTGATAAAGCTGATAAAAGCTATGCATGTATGTATTGTACATACTGTATTCAGCGTCAAAAGATGTCAAAGTCTAAGGATGTAGACTGTAGAGCATAAATATATGCATGAATAATGTCGATAATGGAAGTCATATTATCAGTCATGGAAGTTATGTGCAGCGCGTTTTGTGAATGCAGGGGCGAGGATGATTTAGCTGGTCTGACTGTAGCAGGACATAGAACTGAAATCCACCAGAGAGCCATTGACCCAGATTGATCTGTTCATGTGTCTCTATCATTTGTATTTTTGTATGAGCTTAATAGCTTATACACATGAGAGTTTGTTGTGTGTGTGTGTGTGTGTGTGTGTGTGTGTGTGTGTGTGTGTGTTTGTGCGTGCGTGTGCGAGAGGAGGGGGGAATTTGTTCAGTTTTAATTTAACAGGAAACAACAAAGTGTTGTTTTCTACCAGCACCGCTGTAGAGCTGTCGGGCCCCAACTGCCCTCCTCTCATCAGTAGCAATGCACTGTGGGTAGCGCTGTGGGAATATGTACAGACACCCAAGGTAATTAGAACAGAAAGGTTACCAAGTTACATCTGTGTGTGCAAGAGAGAGAGAGAGAGAGAGAGGGGAAGGGAACTGAGGTGTGTGTGTGTGTGTGTGTGTGTGTGTGTGTGTGTGTGTGCGTGTGCTTGCTCTCACGCATACGTGTGTTTGTGTGTGTTGTCCCTGTGGAGAATTTCATTTCAAAGAACGTTGTGCGAGAACTGGCCTTGCCCTTGACCCAACTTGATTAAAAACCACACTGTGTGACCTTTAGCCTGCCCAATAAAGACAGGTGTGTGTGCGTTCGTGCGTGTGTGTGTGTGCATGTTAGCTAACCCTAACCCTGTGAACACTTGAACCATACATAATTAGTTGACCTGAGTCTCTCTTTTTTTCCTTCTACACCAAATGTCTTCTCTGAAAATTGCTGATCTTCACAACGTTGTGAACTTCCAGATTGGAAGTTATTTTTGTGCCCCTGAATAGGGACACTAGGATTCATGTGGTTAATCCCCAGTCAGGCTTGCCTAGATATCATTACATAAGCTACAGTTCATATCACAGTAGAATTAGACATCTACTGGCCTCCATCCAATGAAATATGGTGGCTGAAAACCTTGTATGTACTGTATCTCTATCACCCTTTCTACATTCACTTCAATTCTGTTAAGTATATTTTACTGTAGTTTGAGTTCCATCTTTTCGGTTCCTGACAGTACAGAAATCCTCAGGACAAATAATATTTTCATTTTAGGGCTGAGATTACGTTCTACTTTACATTGTATTTTGGTTTTACTGTGCCAAGTATGATTTTATTCGGTTGTCTGTTTGATTCAGCTATAGTGATTTTTTTTAAAGCAGTGCTGGGACCAGACTGTTAACTCTTGAGACTCATTGCGAGTTCTCGTTTCAGAAAATCGAAAAACATAGATCGAGATCGCAGAGATTAGAGGAACCACGGCAACACAAGATTACTTCAAAAGCTTGAATGTTGGAGGAGGAAACTCTTTGGTTCTCCCATTCCTCCTGTTCTCTCTTTCTCCCATAGCTCTCTCCTTCACTGTCAGTCTGTCTCTAAATCTTTTTATGTCTATAATCTGCTGTTTTTATGGTAAGACATACAGGATGACAAGTATAAGATCAATGATCCTTCATAAGCGGGATTTCCCTGGATGGATCAGAGAAGGTGTTATGGTCACGTCATACTGATAGCTGGCAGACAGTCTTGGTAATAGTATGTAGCCATACTGGCCATTCAATCCCGCTAAAGCCTTCTCTGCATTCATAGATTCATAATAACAAGCACTATACCATGAAATCAACCCGCTGTTTTCATAGCATGAAGACAAAAGATGAGAGGTATATGGAGGGATGGGACACATGTTGGGGGGAGATGGAGATGGGCTTGTAGATTGGTGGGGGATTGCATCTTAGTTCGGTGGAGTGTGAAGGAGGAATGGGTTTGGAAGGGGAACCTGGAGGAGAAGAGGCACACGATAATTCAGGCATTCCATCTTCCCTCTGAGCTGTGTGTTCGGACAAACTGATGGAATGGGACATAAGGAAAGCAAGTGTCAGTATCTGACAGTGCGACAGCATCAACCACATCAACTGACTAATTTAAGTTAATATGAACAAGTGTGGTACTCAAACATCTACAGTATACCACTAATCAAAAGGGGAATCCCCCCTAGTAGCCAAGGGAGATATTCAGCCCCTGGTCTTCAGTGCAGGGATACTCCGCCAGCCAAGCAGTAAATAAGAGGAAGGTTTTGTTTCTGTGGACTAGACACTGGCCATGTCTGGGCTGAGTGAGTTATACAAGAGACTGTTTGGAACGTGTTTTCCACTGATGAAAACATTGCCATACCACCTCACATTTACAAATGTAAACAAAGGGAGAGAGTAAACAGCCATAAAATGCCTCTTTCACCTCTCCACCACCACGCAAAGGTTTGATTGACAGCTGCAAACATGAATACGCTACTCACAAATAGGAAAACAGAGTGACAACTTCATAGCCAATAACATGAACAGTTTTGACATGATCAAGCACCAACAGCTTACACACAGCAAATCAAAATAACTACCCAGAATGCCTCAGTCCCTACATGCCATACGTATGGCATAGTGCTAATTAACCATCTGTCCATTCTGTCTCGCAGGCTCAAGGAGGCTAGCCAATCAGATCTAATTTCTCAGCATGATGATGTAACTGTTAGAAGTCGAAGAAAGTTTTATATTAAGGGTCTGACATTGGGTGACTGGGAGACAGACATTTTCTGGCCATTGTCTCAGCTTTCCTACTCTCTGTCCCGCACGTTCTGTTCCAAACACAAGAACACGACAACGCACACACACATATATTAATGAACCAAAGTGCTGACTGACTCAACCAGTTAATACAGTTCCCAGACTTCCCACATAATGTCAAAGTCCCAGGCTCGAGTCTGGCGCAGTACAGG
The DNA here is from genome assembly GCF_963454915.1 of Gymnoscopelus microlampas. NCBI lineage: Eukaryota > Metazoa > Chordata > Actinopteri > Myctophiformes > Myctophidae > Gymnoscopelus > Gymnoscopelus microlampas. The sequence continues at coordinate 21,216,449 of NC_139956.1, read as the reverse complement.
CACCTGTTGTCCTGATTCTCCATTCCCTCTCTGTCTGTTTCTCTCTCCTCTATGCTGTCTGATAAAGCAGAAATGCTTTGAAAATAAATGTAGCTTCTGTTTAGTCACGGTGTCTGCTTGACCCTTCAACACTCCCTTAGTCTGACAGTTGGCTCTGCCTTGCACTCAGACATTTGTAAAGTTGATAGTGTATTTTTCAGTTAATCTCGGCCTTCGCCCGGCTCACCGGCACACATAGCTCCCTGCGAGGCTCTGTAATTTGCAGCCTCTGGCCTCCATGACTTCTTGGCTCCCACTGACTGTCTGCTTGAAGGCTGACCTTTTGTCTCTGTGTGTATGAGGAAACTGGTATTGCAGGGAGTTTCGTCTGCATGCGAGTAGGGCTGTCACGATTACAAATTTAAGTTGACGATTAATTGTCACTCAAATAATTGCGATTCACGATTTAATTGTGTGTTCGGCATTGAACATTGGAACATATGAATACAATTTTAATTACTGTTTGCCTTTTATGTAATATAAAATTGGATAGGGCAGATATGACAAATAACTTAAATTTACAAGACAATTACGAGAAATGATTGACATATTTAATCATTTTATACATGTAAAAGTAGCAGAAATGGCTGATCTAAGAGCTTACAACGCGTCACGAAGTGACACGTTGTAACCTTGTAGATCTGCTATTTCTGCTTTTTTTAATATTTGAAAATGTATGAACATTTTTCAACATAGTCGATATGGCGATTATGCAAAAATAATAAATAATTGCGATTAGACGATTATGTAATAATTGTGACAGGCCTACATGCGAGATTCGTATCGAGCCATAGTGAATGACGTACAGTAGGTGGTCAGTGTCTTTGTCCAGTTTCACTTTCAAAACCTTTGCATCATGCATGTCACACAAACAGAATACGATGCGTTTTGTTGGTATAACAAGTTTGTTCATATAGAGTCCTATCCACAAATCCACCATTTAACTTCCACAATCCACATTATCAAAACCATTGGGGTCATGTAATGGATTCGAACTAACATCATCTCGGGTCACGCGCTCCATGCAGGAGGTGTGGAAGGAAAATGGTCAAAGTCACTGGCCACCTACTGTAATGCTTATTTATTTGTTCATTTTGGCGATTCAAGTGGGTCTTGATATGATGCTGTGTTTCACACTGTGCAGCTCTTTATTTTTAGCTGTCTACTGAGTGATTTGGACTGAAGCGGAAACCTGGGGCTGCTGTTTGAAGCCCCGCTGCCTCAGGTGTGTGTGTGTGTGTGTGTGTGTGTGTGTGTGTGTGTGTGTGTGTGTGTGTGTGTGTGTGTGTGTGTGTGTGTGTGTGTGTGTGTGTGTGTGTGTGTGTGTGTGTGTGTGTGTGTGTGTGTGTGTGTGTGTGTGTGTGTGTGTGTGTGTGTGTGTGTGTTTGTGTGTGCATGCGTGCGCACGTAAACTGCCATGTTGAAAGGCCACATCCTGCCAGCCTGGGGCTCAGAGCTCAGGTGCGGTGTAGAAGAGCTTCTACAGTGTATGGCACAGAGGTAGCCTTCATCGTGCCAACAGAAGCTCAGAGCCGCAAGGGGCTCAGATGTCTGTTCACATACTTGGTGTAGTATCTAGTCTGTATGTCTTTATCTCTCTCTCTCTCTCTCTCTCTCTCTCTCTCTCCCGCCCCACTACCTTGTCTGCCCTCTACTACCCAACTAGTGCAGCTTAAAAGATCTGGCAGATTTCAATAATAATGCAGAGGACTCTGTAAAGAAATAAGAAACTGTCATATAACCAACATGCTTCGAAGACATAAAACTTAAAATGTTTGTCTTGTACTTGTACAGTGTCTGTGTGTTGTACTTGTGTGTTCGGTGTGTGTGCTCTGTTCCTTGACACTAGATGTGTGTGTCTTTTAAGAGACTGGCTGCCTTCACCACACTGACTTTTCTCGCTCTCTCTTTCGCACCCTTCATCCCTCTCCCCCCGCTCCTCTCACTTTAAGGACGACTTCACACATTTCAACCTATCGTCATATAATTGGTCCTCACTAACGCTCATTATAATATGGTGCCATTTTTTTGTCTGTGTCTCAGAGGAGGGCTGCTGTGGACAGTTCAGAAACCCGATTACCATCATCGATGGGGAACCCAAGCGAATAGAATATGCAGGCTTTCTATTCCTGGAAAGTTAGCATGCTATATTAATAGAAGCTATTGTTCTTGTATTAATAAAAAAATCACACCTGTGTGAAGGTAGCGGCGCCTTTGATATATTTTGTCATAGATATGTGTTTCTACTAGAGAAACAATATTAAACCTCTGTAAATTTATTTCAAGGCTTCCAGTGACATCTAATTCTATATTCATGACATCATAGTGATGTCATGAATAGTAACATAGTGATGTCATGAATAGTGACCAATCAGAACGTTGATGGACCTGACCAATCAGAACGTTGACGGACCTGACCAATCAGAACCTTGGCGAGCCTGACCAATCAGAACGTTGACGGACCTGACCAATCAGAACCTTGGCGAGCCTGACCAATCAGAACGTTGACGGACCTGACCAATCAGAACCTTGGCGAGCCTGACCAATCAGAACGTTGACGGACCTGACCAATCAGAACCTTGGCGAGCCTGACCAATCAGAACGTTGGCGAGCCTGACCAATCAGAACGTTGACGCAAAAGCCAGGTATAGAGGGCTAATATCCGCTCTATACCTAAAGGTATAGAGCGGCTAGCGCCGCTAAAAATACAACATTTGATGTTACTGGTAGGCGGGTTTCTGAAGTGTCTACAGCCCTCCTCTGAGACACAGACTGAGTAGAAAAAATGGTACCATTTTATCATGAGCAGCATTAGTGAGGACCAATTATATGAAGATAGGTTGAAAATGGGTGAAGTCATCCTAAAATCTCTTCATCTGTCAGTCGTGCATTCACTTCTTCTGGCTTCCCCTATTCCATAATTAATTTACATCTCTCTCTCTCTCTCTCTCTCTCTCTCTCTCTCCCTTGATCCTTCCTTCCTCCTTTTCCTTCATCTCTCCCTCTGTCCATCCCATTTCTCCCTCCTCCCCTTCCTTTTCTTATCCGTCTTCCCTCCATAACCCTCGACCTGTTCTCCATATCACTATCCCCCCCTTGCTGCTTGCCTCTTTTTTAATTTGTCTCTGTGTGTGTGTGCTGGCGTGAAGCTGTAATACCAGCGTAGCCGACAGTGTTCAGTCTAATCCAGTTAGCTGGTTGTATTAGTCAGGTCTGTTGGGCCGTAGAGCCACCAGCCGCCAAACCCTTTTGTTTCTGTTTTAATCCCATTGGCACGGCCTCGCCCTGCCGCGCACTGCTGTACACGTGTCTGATAATAAACACACACACACACACACACACACACACACACACACACACACACACACACACACACACACACACACACACACACACACACACACACACACACACACAATGGGTATAGAAGCTTTTAAGAGCGCACACACACACAAGTCCAGAAACATATGCACACATATAAAAAGCACACCCACAACAGACACACATGTACATTCATGACTGCATGCATATGTATTATATTCACATGCGCGTGTACACACACACACACACACACACACACACACACACACACACACACACACACACACACACACACACACACACACACACAAATCAGGGACAGATGCTCGTACGCTCACAAGTGCAGAAAAAAATGCACACGCACAACAGACACACACGCACGTTCGCAAGCCTGCATGCATATATGTTTATACTACATTTACATTTTACAATATGCACATCCATGAACATCCATACAGTACATGTGCATGAAGCTCGCAACTGCATGCACGGAGGAGGATGTGCATTAACCTATTAAAACTGGAAAATCATCTGTGTCATTAAAATGTTTGCGTTGGCTATTAAACAATAGCAGATGTACAAGCTCACAGTGGTCACTTCGTGCCACGCTGCGAGCATGTACATCTGCCATTTTTTAACATTTTTGAAAAATCTTGCAAGTGTGAAAGCTACTGATTTAGAAGGCATTTGTAGAATCGGCCTCAGGTCTTCATGGGTTAAAAGTGGTTGACTGGAACCCATCCCTGTGTAACATGATAAAGTATTGGACAGTGAAAAGAACGTTGCTTTCGCTCGATTTCCTTATCGTCAGCCACCACACGCTGTCAATCAACAAAACCTCCCAGTACGGGCGGCCGGCCGGCCGGCCGGCCGGTGTGAGAACCCACACGCTTGGTTAGACATCTATGGGAGATGAAGTGTTGTCTTGTCGATCAGTTACGGTGGGGATGAGACAAGGCTGCCCATTGTTCACGCTGTCTTTTATAATACACCATGCAAATACAGAGGAGCCGTATACTTTCAGGAGTATATCACAGTCGGGTGTCAATGTTACAATATCAGAAGTTATGTATAAAGACTGAAGTTTCAAGATTCAGGTTTTCATGGTCAAAATGATAACGGCACAAGCTCAGAGCTTTGCCAATTTCTTTTTTGTTTGAGAGAAAAAGAGTGGGTAGGCGGTATGGATAGAATGGTAATGAGTTTCATTCGAACTCGTGACAATGATTTCTATATGTATGTCAACTTGGTGTTCTCACTGAAAAAAAGATGAAAAGAGCTAGATTTTTTCGGATAATAATTGCCATGTAATTTTGATATTAATTGTGAATTTGGTTGTCCAGATTCAAGATTCAAAGATTGCAATTGTCACATGCTCATATGTGTACAGTATGTGCATTGCAATGTTGGTGTGGCAGATTCTGCCATACTGGCCTAACAATGTCCAACAAATATAATACTATTGAAGATAATACATTCTAGTGCGCTACTAAATAGCAATAAGTAATGAAGTGTATGGTGCGTTAAGTGTATAAAAGTTAAGTTACCCAAGTGTTCAAAAAACAGCATCAGTATACGCAGACATTGGTGTAAAGAATGACCACAGACCAGCATATAATATACGTACAGTAATTTCAGTAAATACAATTTAGTATTTAGGATTGCACCATCCCTCAATTATTGAGGTAGGATATGTATATATATTGCAGCCAAAAGGAAAATATACAAAATATAGAATATAAATGGATTAATACATTAGCGACTGAATGCAAAAATATACAGTACAGAATATACATTCATGCAGCATAATATAACTAAAGTATATACATGGTGCAAATACTGTAGCAGTACTGTATATATTATGTGGTGAGCTACTGTACAGTAATCTTGACCTATACAGTACACAATCCAAAATGTACAATTTGTGAAATGTTTGTGGATGTTGGTGAGCGGGTAATTACAGGTTAAAGACAGTTGGGTCCTTGTCTAGAGCTCTGATAGCTTGAGGGGAAAAGCTCTTCCTGTGGCTCTGTGTGATGGCTTTGTGGCAGTGTACTGTAGGTGTTTGCCTGACGGCAGCGGCTCTAACATCCATTGCTATGCGGTTGTAGGTAGTTGGGCACAATGGGGCAGGCAGATAGCAAGTGGTCAGAATGTGATTACAGTATGATACCGTTTTCCGCCTGGGGTTAATTGGTACAATACATCGTATCATATAATACATTGTGTAAGGATATATCATTACATTCTAATACTGCAGTGATATTTGAGTTCCTCATTAGGCCATTATTCCACCACAATGGCAGTTCTCCTCACAAGACACCAACCATTGTGCCTGGTTTCTGAGGTGTGTCCTGGCTCAGAGTGTTCTTAAACAGAGATGAGGAGGTTCATGTTGCTTTTTTTTATTTGACCTTTATTTATTAATGAAAGATGAGAGGGAGACAGCGGGGGTGGTGGGAGGCGGGGCACCGGAAGAACACCAGGCGGGCACAGAGATGAGATGCGTGTGTGTGTGTGTGTGTGTGTGTGTGTGTGTGTGTGTGTGTGTGTGTGTGTGTGTGTGTGTGTGCACTTGTGCGTGCGCGTGGATGTTCACATCACATGTGTATTATTATGCACATTCCCATTCCAGTGTGTCATGCAGAGGAGGTGGTGGGCTTGGCATCTGAGGAACCCACTGGCCTCCTATGACTTAAGATGGCCTTTTAAACCAAGTAGACGCAAACAGAGAGCCTCATAGATGTGGCTGCCTGGAAGGGGGACGGGTGGGGGGCATCATCTCACCGACCTACAGATCAGGGGGAAGAAGGCCAGCCTGTTAAGTTCCACACTCAAAGATCTCCTTGTGACCGTGGGACCTTCCGCTCTGTCCTTTCTCGGAAGCGAGAGAGCGTGTAAGGGGAAGGCAGACAAGGCCGCGCTGTCATCCGGGCCGTGGAGATCCTCTGTTGATGTTTTGGTCGCCGTCGGGAAGGCAGAGACACAGGGATGTGGGAATAGAACTCATCACTCCAGTAGAGTAGAATAGATGTCAGTGAGGTCGGGTCTTGGCTGTGTTTTCTGCAGCACTGCCGCAGGCCAGGCCAGGGACACGACGGTCTAATTGGACGAACAGAGACAGAGAGTCAATAGGACAGCCTGTTATTTACTCCTTAATGATCTGATCTGATTTAATGTAACTTTCCTCTTCTACCTCGGATTGAACCCGGTTTCCTGCGCAAGTGCTGCATTTATTTTCTACCATTGAGCAAATAGAGCCTGCCTGCTTGCTCAGGGGATAAATTTAATCTTGACCATCAGGTCAAAATTCGGGTCAGATCCTGTGTCTAGGTGAGACATGACCTTTGACACAATCTAAATGTCTCAATAGAAGAGCAGACCATACAGATTGGACACATTTTTATTTTACTCATAAAGAAATAGTGAGGCTTTAAGGTTCCTTGCTGCTCTTTTCTCTCATGCTGTTTTATTAGCACAAATTGCACAAGGAGGAGTAAGGAGGAGGAGAATTGACATTGTCGTGTACCAGTGGGACGTTTTAACAGGAAATGGCATAATAATGTGGGTGTTCTCAAAGGAGCATAGGATTATTGCCATTCTTGATTTAAAACATTGCTTTTTTATTGCAAGTCTGGTCCCACTGTGACACCAGTTGAGAAAAATTCACATTTTATTCTTTACATCAGAGCTGTCAGAAAGACTTTATATGCAAAGATAGCTGTTGGTTTGCAGGTCTTTCTACATTGCACAGCAGTCTGGGAATCCACACAGCCACCGAGGAGAGAAATGTATCCCCAATCCTGTATTTTCAATCAACGTTTGGCGCTGCACTGCATGGTCATATTTCATAAACATTGCTTGGTAAAATCCAATGAAATTGTAATGTTAAAGTAATCTCATCAGTCGACTACAGTACCTCTTCCCTTGAATTTCTCTGTAATGGCATTAACCCTCCCCCCACAGACACACACACACACACACACACTGCTGCCTCAGCACTTGTAGTAGCCGTCTCCAGTATGTTGAGTGGAGTGTCTGAGCGTGTGTGTGTGTGTGTGTGTGTGTGTGTGTGTGTGTGTGTGTGTGTGTGTGTGTGTGTGTGTGTGTGTGTGTGTGTGTGTGTGTGTGTGTGTGTGTGTGTGTGTGTGTGTGTGTGTGTGTGTGTGTGTGAGAGTGTGTGGGGGGGGGCGGGGGTCATTTGCTGAGGTTATCATCAAAACCAGTGCATGTACATAAGAGAGAAAGCTTGAATGGTGCTAATATTGGCCCTCAATTGAAAATATGGAAATGCTGTCCTTGTGTAATAATGAGCCACCGGTCTGTTCATATCACCCACCACTCACACACACATCTACTGTAGACCCCAACCCCCACTGCCAGTAGCCTTTGGCGGTGGGGAATAATAACCCTCCGGAACCCTCCGGGTGACACCGCCACCTCTTCTCCCACCCCATACATTATTCAATTCCCTGTGCGTGTGTGTGTGTGTGTGTGTGGCCTGCCTATTTTGATATACAGTATGTGTTTCGGTATGGGCGTGTCCACATGTATGTGTGTCTATGTGTTTTTCTGTACATGTATGTGTATACAACCCTGTGCGTGCATGCATGCATCTCAAAGGACATGTAAGGCTGATGAAGGCAAGGGTTAGAGAGAGAGAGAGAGAGAGAGAGAGAGAGAGAGAGAGAGAGGAGAGACAGAGACAAGAGAGAGGGAATTAACCAAAAATAATCAAAACTGACATTTAGAACCAACAACTGACTTAATCTTTCAAGAACCATGTTTTTTTAATATATAAAAAGGTCTAATAGATTTTTTTTATAATCGACTAAATCGAGTATCTATTTGATTAACCACTAGCCCCATACCTTGTTGTACAACGGTGGCGTGCAAAATGAGTGAAGATAGACGATCTACAAGTTCACAATGCGTCGCAATGTGACGCGTTGTGATAGTGTTTTTTAATTATTTTATTTTTATTATCATAATCATTCATTGATTGTAATTGAGGCAAAAGTTTGAAATAATCCTGATATTAATTTGAAGGCATATCACCCTGCCCTACGTGTAAATATGTATTTACTGTTACAGAGGCTTCTGAGGCGGTGCTCTGTGTATAGAGACTGCTGTTATCAGCCCCTCACATGTTTAACCTTTCCCTGAGGAAGTGTCAGCATGGCTGTGGCCTCATGGGAACGCTACGGCACAGAGCCTCCAGATGCTGGGGGGACCAGCGTACCAGCAGGCAGCAGCTGTTGCATTTGACACCGTCATTCACAGGCAGTGGTTTAAAGTACATGTAGTCAAGTACTGTACTTAAGTAAAATTTTGAGGTATTTTTACTTTCTTCAGTATTTTACAATTTTCAATACTTTTACTTCTACCTTACTACATCTCAGAGGAAAATATTGCACTTTTACTCCACTACAATTATATGAAAACTTTATTTACTAGTTACTTTGTAGATTTTGATTATTATTCCAAAATACACTAACCATTTCAGCCATTTGTAAATAGCAGAGCTACAAGCTCACAATGCGTCACGATGCGATGCATTTTGAACTCATGAAATGGGACGTTCTGCACAATGAGTACTTTTACTTTTGGTACGTGAAGTATATTTTGATGCCGATACTTTTGTACTTTTACAAGTGCATTTGAAATACGGGACCCCTACTTGTAACAGAGTACATCTACATTTCCGTATT